>NC_138176.1:181144269-181744269 GCF_964165515.1 Mesoplodon bidens | reverse complement strand
ATAGAATACTATGGAGTCATTAGAAATCATGTTTTGGGGACTTCCCTGGTGATGAAGTGGTTAAGAATCTGCCTGCCAGTGCAGGGGACATGGGTTTGAGCCCTCATCCAGGGAGATCCCACATGCCGCAGAGCAGCTAAGCCCGTGTGCCACAACTACCAAGCCTGCGCTCTAGAGCCCGTGCGCCACAACTACTGAGCCTGTGCTCTAGAGCCTGTGAGCCACAACTACTGAGCCTGTGCACCTAGAGCCCGTGCTCCGCAACAAGACAAGCCACCACAATGAAGAGTAGCCTCTGCTCGCCGCAACTAGAGAAAACCCGTTCGCAGCAACGAAGACCCAACGCAGCCAAAAAGAAAGAAAGAAATCATGTTTTAGAATAATGCATTTTATGAGAAAACACAGTGTGGAGCCCTAAAATACAAATGTACACACCAGGTGAAAGAACTATTGTAAATATTTAGATTTCTATACGAATACAAAATAGCGGAAGGCCAAACAGAAAATTGTGAGCTGTGGTGGGCTTTGGCTGGGATTATGGGTCTTTCCCCTCTTACTGTCCATGCTTCCTAGGTTTTTACCTTACGGATATGTTACTGACATCAAGGAAAAAAATCAAGAAGCAAGCCGCCCTCTTATACATTGATGAAGCTTACTTATTTTAGACCAGGGAGGCTTGGCCTATGTGGTATCTCATTTGGGGATGGATTGTGAGGACTGGAGTGGGGACGGGGAGGAGGCAGAAGGAGAGAGAGGGAGACTGGGAGGGTGGGTAAAGGCCTGAGATAAATCCCTTAGCCGAAGTGCCTCCACCTTCCCCAGCTCCTTGCAAAGTCAGACTTCCAAAAGACAGAGAGGCAACAAGGGACTCATCCAGGGACAACAGAGTACACAGCTATGAGCAAAGGCTCATGGCATCATGAGAAGCCACAAATCTTAAGTGAAAATAAAGCTTTTATGCAGTTGGTCTCATGCATAAGTCACACCTTAGATTAATTTATTTACATTTATGATGACTAGTAAACATTGATACTATGTTAGTATCAAAAGTAACCAAAAAGTATATGGATTTAGTTATATAAAAGTTGTAGCTTAATAATCAACTGATTTATTATTTCTAAATTATTGTTCAGATATATATATGTAATGGTCTGAGAAGGACTAGCATATAAAAATTAGCATATAACATTTATTGAGTATTTGTAATTTGCAAGTCACTGTGCTATGTTCTTTACACAGACTGGCTGGCTTAACAACACTATCGTTAGAGGTTATCATATTTTTCACACTGAAGAGATTGAGGCTCAGAGAGATGGGATAACTTGACAAGGTTATACGATTAGCAAGTGGCAAAATTGGGAGTTAAATTCTGGAATTCTTACTCTAGCAAGGCCTGTGCTTTCACACTACTCTATACCATTGAAAATAATTGACAAAACTAAGATAAATGACAAATTTGGGAAGGCAGGAAGGAATTCTAAATGGAGAAGCAGAGGCTAAAGGTGATAAGATGGAGAATGGGAAATAGGATATGGGAGGAACAATAACTTTAGTGAGACCATGAAGTGTGCTGGCATCCACTCAGGAAGCACCCAGGGCTGTAAGTGAGCAAGTTCCACTCCCGAGTTGCATGAGCTGCCTATGGTGGAGTTGAGTATTTCCACGCCCCACCCCTTGGAACTTCTCAGTGTCCCGGCATCCTGAAAATTACTAACCTGGCTCCAAGAGGAGGAAATTTAACAGAGGGAAAACTCCGAGTAGGATGATGTGTAAGGGGAGTGTGTCTAAAACGTGATAATATGATGGGAGAAGCAGTGAAAAGAAGTTGGTTGGTCACCTTGCATTTTATGACGAGTAAGTATGAATATTCCAAATTACTGAATTACCCATTTATCCTGTTTTATATTACAATGTCTATCATTAAAAGTGTTGCAATAGAGACGCCTCAGTTACGATTGTGAAGGTTCATTCATCATGCTGGTGGGGAGAGCTTAGTAGACAAAACATCAGCTATCACTAACTATGACATTCTGCATTCAGAAGTTAATATGCTAGTGGCATTGACTCAGCAGCTTATCTTCTGAATGAAGCCAATTCCACAGAGTTTACTCAGATGGGTGGAGGGTCCTTTGGACAATGTCTGGGGAAAAAGTGCCTATCCTGCCTGGATAATCAAGATTCCTAGAAGTTTTACAAACTGAAGATTTCCCCCAGTTTCCTGGAAGCATGAGATATAGGCCAACCAAAGGTCTTCTACCACACTCTCAGAATTAGTGCCTTATTCTGGCTAGTTTCCCCTGCTTTATCACTAGCCTTACACAAAGCCAATTTAGCCTTCCCCTAAACTACTTCCATTCAACTGTTTAATACTCTTACTATATTTTATTTTATTTATTTAATTTTTATTTTATATTGGAGTATAGTTGATTTACAATGTTGTGTTAGTTCCAGGTGTACAGCAAAGTGATTCAGTTATACATATATATATATATATATATATATATATATATATATATATATATATATTCTTTTTCAGATTCTTTTCCCATATAGGTTATTACAGAGTATTAAGTAGAGTTCTCTGTGCTATACAGTAGGTCCTTGTTGATTACCTATTTTATATATAGTAGTGTGTATATGTTAATTCCAACCTCGTAATTTATCCCTCCCCACACCTTTCCCCTTTCTTACTATATTTTAGATGTCTATAATAGTCTCTTTACTTTCTTCATCCTGCTCATAATTTCTTAATCTTAATCTTTCAAATCAAATCAGTCCATTCATCCACTTAACGATAAGAACTATTCTTTTATAAATAAATCTTTCACTTTTATGGCTTTATCAATTTACTTTACAATGACAAAGTAGGTATGTTTAGTAGTCATAAAAATAACGCTATCACTAAGTGAATCAACCAATATCTCAGACGAATGATTCCATCTTCATAAAATTATTCTTAAAAATTTATCATCTAAGTTTATATCAATTTGAAGAAATCCTTGCTCCAGTTGTAATCTCAAAATGAATACAGCACACATTTATTGAGTACCCACTGTGTGTCAGATATTGTTCTAAGCACTTGGCTTAGAAAAAAAGCTAAAACAAAACAAACAGTCCTGTTCCTGCTATAATCTACTGAAGGTGACCAACAACTATAAACAGGTGTTAAGTGCTATAACCATGATACAGGAAAATGTCCTAGAAACAGATTCATGCTCTCTGTGAACTCAGAGGTAGCTATAAGCAGAGACTTGAAGCTCCTTATTTCTAAATACAGTTTGACAATCTGATTTTCAGATTCAAGCTTCTAAATTAGCCCAATTTTTGATTTTTGAAAGTAGATGCTTAAAAAGTAAGTGATACATAGTTAGATCTATAAGCATAGGACTATGGGAATTTGAGAAACTGAAGGGGTGAGATTAATATTAATATAAGTTAATTTTATTAATGCCCCAGGACCTTCACACAATGATTTCCTCTTTTACATTTTTCTTCTTCAAGCCCATTCTGAGATTTCATCATTACATTCTGTACTGTCATCTATCAGACATCATTAATCTTTCTGATACATCACACACTGCTCCTCCTCTACTCTTCCCGACTTCTAGATGGGACTGCTTCCATATATGATGACACCCTAGTTATGACAATGATCCTGCCCTCCCTGTTCCAGCTACCTCTGCCATTAGATCGCTATCTCCTTCTTTAATACCCACTGCTAATCGTATTTGTTATTTCCCACACATAATGCACGATGTGATCATTTTAGTAATATTTCATTCCTATGGTCCGGTTATATAGAATTTCTTTTTTACATTAACTCCTGCTTTCTATATAATTTCACTGTAATTTACCTTTATGTATTTTACCCTTAAACTCTCCAGATGATTATTAAGGAAGTGGAAATGTAGCAATCTTTAGTTATTTTTTATAAATTCTCAATTTTCTACCCTGAAATTTCCCATTATCCAAATATGTATTTCTTCAGCATGACTGCAGGGCTTTGTGCAGGGCTGTCTTCCAGCATTTAGAATACCTTTGTACCTAGTTAGAGGCTTTAGAGATAGAATACAAGATGGGAGCAAGACCTGTTTGCACTGCTTTTGTTCAAAATGTCTTCCAGGTCAGGATTAGGATGGTGTGCAGCCAACTGGCTGTCTGAAGTAGTTACACACCTGACTGGCGCACTCTGGTGGTAAGAGGATACTCTGAGCAGGATGGCTGCTGTACAAAGCCTCCATGCTGTCTCTATCCCTAGGGGCCTGAGTACCTCCTGACTCATTTTCTCTTCATTTTATATAGCCTTGGTCCTTCCTTTCCCTTCTCTTCCTTAATTTTCCTTTTTCTTTTCCCTGTCTTATTTTTAACACCTTGTACTCAGTGCTGATTTAGGCCTTTACAAAGGAGCATACAATGAGTCTATAGGAGGAACTCAAGGATGATGATAGTATTTGCATGCATACTTGGGACCTAAGGTTTGATTTAGTCACAAAAATATGTCATTGGTTCTTGAAAGAGGATTTTAATCACCCATTTGTCATTTCTTGTCAAAGGAAATATGATCAGCATGAATGTACACTGAGGGATTTTTCCCCACTAAAAGAAATATTCATTCAATGTTATAATTGGTAAATGGGAACTAAGGTCAATTGTGAAATAGTCTTTACAAGTTGGTAACATTGAAGTCAAGTAGCACCTTTTAAAGACAGTGTAAATTTCATTCTGTCTAAAGATAGAAATGAAAAAGGACGACCAATCACATTCCTCTCTACTCACCAAATCCTGAGACTGGTGTGTGAATCCAAGTGTTTCTAAAAAGAAGTCAGCAGAGGGCAGACAGCAGAAGCAAGAAGAACTACAATCCTGCAGCCTGTGGAACAAAAACCACATTCACAGAAACATAGACAAGATGAAAAGGCAGAGGGCTACGTATCAGATGAAAGAACAAGACAGAACCCCAGAAAAACAACTAAATGAAAAGGACATAGGCAATCTTCCAGAAAAAGAATTCAGAATAATGATAGTGAAGATGAACCAGCACATCGGAAAATGAATGGAGGCGAAGATCGAGAAGATGCAAGAAATGTTTAACAAAGATCTAGAAGAATTAAAGAACAAACAGAGATGAACAATACAATAACTGAAATGAAAAATACACTACAAGGAATCAATAGCAGAATAACTGAGGCAGAAGAACGGATAAGTGACCTGGAAGACAGAATGGTGGAATTCACTGCTGTGGAACAGAATAAAGAAAAAGCAATGAAAAGAAATGAGACAGCCTAAGAGACCTCTGGAACAACATTAAACGCAACCACATTTGCATTACAGGGGATCCAGAAGGAGAAGAGAGAGAGAAAGGACCCAAGAAAATATTTGAAGAGATTATAGTCAAAAACTTCCCTAACGTGGGAAAGGAAAGAGCCACCCAAGTCCAGGAAGCGCATAGAGTCCCATACAGGATAAACCCAAGGAGAAACATGCTGAGACACACAGTAATCAAATTGGCAAAGATTAAAGACAAAGAAAAATTATTAAAAGAAGCAAGGGAAAAATGAAAAATAACATACAAGGGAACTCCCATAAGGTTAACAGCTGATTTCTCAGCAGAAACTCTACAAGCCAGAAGGGAGTGGCATGATATATGTAAAGTGATGAAAGGGAAGAAACTACAACCAAGACTACTCTACCCTGCAAGGATCTCATTCACATTTCATGGAGAAATCAAAAGCTTTAGAGAGAAGCAAAAGCTAAGAGAATTCAGGACCACCAAACCAGCTCTACAACAAATGTTAAAGGAACTTCTCTAAGTGGGAAACACAAGACAAGAAAAGGACCTACAAAAACAAACCCAAAACAATTAAGAAAAATGTCACAGAAACATACATATTGATAAATATGTTAAATGTGAATGGATTAAATGTTGCAACCAAAAGACACAAGCTTGCTGAATGGATACAAAAACAAGACCCATATATATGCTATCTACAAGAGACCCACTCCAGACCTAGGGACACATATAGACTGAAAGTGAGGGGATGGAAAAAGATATTCGCTGCAAAAGGAAATCAAAATAAAGTTGGAGTAGCAATACTCATATCAGATAAAATAGACTTTCAAATAAAGAACGTTATAAGAGACAAGGAAGGACACTACATAATGATCAAGGGATCAATCCAAGAAGAAGACATAACAATTATAAATATATATGCACCCAACATAGGAGCACCTCAATACAAAAGGCAACTGCTAACAGCTCTAAAAGAGGAAATCAACAGTAACACAATAATAGTGGGGGACGTTAACACCTCACTTACACCAATGGACAGATCATCCAAACAGAGAATTAATAAGGAAACAGAAGCTTTAAATGACACAATAGACCAGATAGATTTAATTGATATTTATAGGACATTCCTTCCAAAACAGCAGATTACACTTTCTCTCAAGTGCACACAGAACATTCTCCAGGATAGATCACATCTTGGGTCACAAATCAAGCCTCAGTAAATTTAAGAAAATTGAAATCATATCAAGCATCTTTTCTGACCACTACGCTATGAGATCAGAAATCAATTACAGGGAAAAAAACATAAAAAACACAAACACATGGAGGCTAAACAATACATTACTAAGTAACCAAGAGATCACTAAAGAAATCAAAGAGGAAATCAAAAAATACCTAGAGACAAATGACAATGAAAACACAATGATCCAAAACCTATGGGATGCAGCAAAAGCAGTTCTAAGAGGGAAGTTTATAGCTATACAAGCCTACCTCAAGAAACAAGAAAAATCTCAAATAAATAATCTTACGTTACACCTAAAGGATCTAGAGAAAGAAGAACAAACAAAACCCAAAGTTAGCAGAAGGAAAGAAATCATAAAGATCAGAGGAGAAATAAATGAACTACAAACCAAGAAAACAATAGCAAAGATGAATAAAACTAAAAGCTGGTTCTTTGAGAAGATAAACAAAATTGATAAACCATTAGACAGACTCATCAAGAAAAAGAGGGAGAGCTTCCCTGGTGGTGCAGTGGTTGAAAATCTGCCTGCCGATGCAGGGGAAACAGGTTCATGCCCTGGTCCGGGAAGATCCCATATGCCACGGAGCGGCTAGACCCATGAGCCATGGCCGCTGAGCCTGTGCATCCAGAGCCTGTGCTCTGCAACGGGAGAGGCCACAACAGTGAGAGGCCCACGTACCACAAAAAAAAAAAAAAAAAAAAAAGAAAGAAAAGAAAAGAAAAAAGAAAAAGAAAAAGAGGGAGAGGACTCAAATCAATAAAATTAGAAATAAAAAAGGAAAAGTTACAACAGACACCACAGAAATACAAAGCATCCTAAGAGACTACTACAAGCACTCTATAGAAATAAAATGGACAACCTGGAAGAAATGTACAAATTCTTAGAATGGTATAACCTTCCAAGACTGAACCAGGAAAAATAGAAAACATGAACAGAGCAATCACAAGTAATGAAATAGAAACTGTGATTAAAAATCTTCCAACAAACAAAAGTCCAGGACCAGATGGCTACACAGGTGAGTTCTATCAGAAATGTAGAGAAGAGATAACACCCATCCTTCTCAAACTCTTCCAAAAAATTGCAGAGGAAGGAACACTCCCAAACTCATTCTAGGACGTCACCATCACCCTGATACCAAAACCAGACAAAGATACTACAAAAAAAGAGAAAATTACAGACCAAAATAACTGATGAATATAGATGCAAAAATCCTCAACAGAATACTAGCAAACAGAATCCAACAACACATTAAAAGGATCATACACCATGATCATCATCCCAGGGATGCAAGGATTCTTCAATATATGCAAATCAATCAATGTGACACACCATATTGACAAATTGAAGAATAAAAACCACATGATCATCTCAATAGACGCAGAGAAAGCTTTGGACAAAATTCAACACCCATTTATGATAAAAACTCTCCAGAAAGTGGGTATAGAGGGAACCTACCTCAACACAATAAAGGCCATATATGACAAGCCCACAGCAAACATCATTCTCAATGGTGAAAAACTGAAAGCATTTCCTCTAAGATCAGGAACAAGACAATGATGTCCACTCTCACCACTTTTATTCAACATAGTTTTGGAAGTCCTAGCCACAGCAATCAGAGAAGAAAAAGAAATAAAAGGAATACAAATAGGAAAAGAAGAATTAAAACTGTCACTGTTTGCAGATGACATGATACTATACATAGAGAATCCTAAAAATACCACCAGAAAACTACTAGAGCTAATCAATGAATTTGGCAAAGTTGCAGGATACAAAATTAATGCACAGAAATCTCTTGCATTCCTATACACTAATGATGAAAAATCTGAAACAGAAATTAAGGAAACACTCCCATTTACCACTGCAACAAAAAGAATAAAATACCTAGGAATAAACCTACCTAGGGAGACAAGAGACCTGTATGCAGAAAAGTATGACACTGATGAAAGAAATTAAAGATGATACAAACAGATGAAGAGATATAACATGTTCTTAGATTGGAAGAATCAATATTGTGAAAATGACCATACTACCCAAAGCAATCTACAGATTCAATGCAATCCCTATCAAATTACCAATGGCATTTTTTATGGAACTAGAACAAAAAATCTTAAAATTTGTATGGAGACACAAAAGACCCCGAATAGCCAAAGCAGTCTTGAGGGAAAAAAACGGAGCTGGAGGAATCAGACTCCCTGACTTCAGACTATACTACAAAGCTACAGTAATCAAGACAATATGGTACTGGCACCAACATAGAAACATAGATCAATGGAACAAGATAGAAAAGTCCAGAGATAAACCCACGCACCTATGGTCAACTAATCTATGACAAAGGAGGCAAGGTTATACAATGGAGAAAAGAAAGTCTCTTCAATAAGTGGTGCTGGGAAAACTGGACAGCTACACGTAAAAGACTGTAATTAGAACACTCCTTAACACCATACACAAAAATAAACTAAAAATGGATTAGAGACCTAAATGTAAGACCAGACATTATAAAACTCTTAGAGGAAAACATAGGAAGAACACTCTTTGACATAAATCACAGCAAGATCTTTTTTGATCCACCTCCTAGAGTAATGGAAATAAAAACAAAAATAAACAAATGGGACATAATGAAACTTCAAAGCTTTTGCACAGCAAAGGAAACCGTAAACAAGATGAAAAGACAACCCTCAGAATGGGAGAAAATATTTGCAAACATATCAACGGACAAAGGATTAATCTCCAAAATATATAAACAGCTCATGCAGCTCAATATTAAAGAAACAAGCAACCCAATCCAAAAATGGGCAGAAGATTTAAATAGACATTTCTCCAAAGAAGACATATAGGTGGCCAAGAAGCACATGAAAAGCTGCTCAACATCACTAATTATTAGAGAAATGCAAATCAAAACTACAATGAGGTATCACCTCACACCAGTTTGAATGGGCATCATCAGAAAGTCTACAAACAACAAATGCTGGGGAGGTTGTGGAGAAAAGGGAACCCTCTTGCACTGGTGGTGGGAATGTAAATTGTTATAGCCACTATGGAGAACAGTATGGAGGTTCCTTAAAGAACTAAAAATAGAACTTCTGTATGACCCAGCAATCCCACTACTGGGCATATACCCAGAGAAAACCATAATTCAAAGAGACACATGCAACCCAATGTTCACTGCAGCACTATTTACAATAGCCAGGTCATGGAAGCAACCTAAATGCCCATCAAGAGACGAATGGATAAAGAAGATGTGGTATATATATACAATGGAATATTACTCTGCCCTAAAAAGGAAAGATGTCAGGTCATTTGTAGAGATATGGCTACATCTAGAGAGTGTCCTACAGAGTGAAGTAATTCAGAAAGGGAAAAACAAACATCGTATATTAACACATATATGTGGAACCTAGAAAATGGTACAGATGAACCAGTTTCCAGGGCAGAAATTGAGACACAGATGTAGAGAACAAACGTATGGACACCAACGAGGGAAAGCAGCGTGGTGGGGTGCAGGGGGTGTGATGAATTGGGTGATTGGGATTGACATGCATACACTGATTTGTGTAAAATGGATGACTAATAAGAAGATAAATAAATAAACATTAAAAAAAATAATAATAATTAAATAAATAAATAAAAAGAAGTCAACATAACATTGGGTTGGCCAAAAAGTTCATTAGGCTTTGCCATAATGAACTTTTTGGCCAACCCAATATTTGTCTTCTGTGAATATATCAGCTGCTGCAGCAGTATTTTACTTAATGTTGACCTGTGGTCTGAAAAATTGTATTGGCTCTCTAAACATCTGATGTCTTACTTATGTCAACCCAGTTCAAAAATTTGCACTTGATATCATCTGAATATAATTTCTCAGAAAAATGGGAAATGTGCTTAGCTTTACCAGATTACTGGTGACTTCTTGAAAAGGGAATATTTCTATTTTTACTCTATGAAGAGGCAAATTACTCCACCTGGAATCATCACATATATATTCTGACTTTCAGAGAAGGGCCTATATTATAATAAAAAGTGAATTAAACTTGGTTGAAACTAATTTAAACTGTTATTATTCTTTTCATCAAACTCAATTTCTTCTGGAACTTTTACCCTCCCTTCATAGTTTGTAAATACTCAGCAAATCAAGTGTAAAGCCTAGAAATCACCAATAACATCTAATTGATAAACAAAATGAAAAATGCTCCCATTCAAGTCTTGGATAAACCAAGAAGAGTCACAACTATCTGCAATGTAGAAATGCTATGTGGCAAGAGTAAAGATAGAAATGAAGGGTAGAATTACTTTGTATGTTTGATTATAAAACAAATTAAGGAAAAACCTAGATCCATTAAGTAGAAGTGCAATAACTGTTCTCTCTGTTACTACTCCTGTTCTTCTAGACTCTATTCCCCTTGACACAGTATGAATAATATTTTAAAAACATAAGCCAGATCATGTCAACCTCCTGCTCACAGCCATCTTTGGCTTATATGAAAGTCTTTACAGGGTCTACAAGGTCCTATGTGAGCTAGCCCTGGCTACTCTTTCAACAGCATTTCCTATCAGTCTCCCCATAACTTATTCATATTTAGAACCAATCATGTCTGTCAAAGTAACTGTCAAAGTACACATTTATTCTTGTGCTTAATCTGTCATTCCAAAGGCTGTTTTGTTTTTCCACAATGAAGTGATGAATGCTAACATAGGCATAATGGACCAATATGATGATTGCCAAGAGACAGAATGGAAGTCAGTCCTACATATACCTAAGTCTCCCAAGAAGCTGTTCTTATAGACATGTCAGCAATTAGGGCAGGAATTAGTCTGCTGATGACATTTCACCAAATAACAGCCACTAAAGACTTACCTGCAGCTACTACGATAACATCTGCCAGCAGAGTATGGATCTTCAGTTGTTCTTTGGGAGTATATCTGTGAGCTATTGTCACAGTTGCATCACCTGGAATGCAGAATAACTTCCATTAATGATTACTGAGGTTTTTTTTAAATTTGTGAATGTTCCAATTCTAGAGGAGTTCCAGTTACATCCTAAGAATAGGAAAATTGCTTTGAAATTATCAAATCACTTAGCAAGCAAAAGCTAGATAAGGAAATCTAGATGACTCAAAATATTGTACCCCTCAATTGAACAGTGGAAAATCAAATGAGATAAATGAAGGTATGTGCTGACCATCATAGGAGAGTTGTAAGCAGAGTCCTAGAAACCCAGGATTTGAAAGTTCTGTATTGACAGGTCAATACATAGATGCAGGGGATACTCACTGGCTTTATAATATGTAAATATTGAAAACAAAAAAATAAGTGCACTAAAAATGGCACAATGTACTGTGGAAGCATAGGTGAGAGATTAATTCTGCGTCATCCTGAGGAGGTGTCAAGGAAGGTTTCCTGAAGGAGTTAATATACATTTTTAGGTCATAAAGTATGGACAAGAGGATACTAAACAGGGAAAGAATAAAAGAGCATTCCAAGCCAAAAGGATAGCAGGAAAAAATGGACCAACTTTGAAATTATATGTTTAGAAAATGATGATGAGGTCTAGGATATAACAGGAAGTATTCATACATGCTTTAATTAAAGAGATGTAGGAATAAGAGAGGTTAGCAGTATGAGGGATTCCAGTGCTTAATGTGTGAGCCAAGGAAGGGGAATGAGGGAAAGGCAGTGATGAGGGAAGTCAAAGGAAGGACTTCCGGTAAGAACAGGGCCATGTGAGACAGTATTGTCTCTCTTCTCCTCCCAGATAACATGCAAATGCTACACAGTTAATGACAACAACAAAAACTGCACAATTTTTAGCAAAACTAGAAGACATATTGTACACAGACTCCAAAAACATGGAAGAGTTACCCAGGATCAGCAGAGTTAGTAGATACCACACAGGGAGAAAGGCAGAAAGAAGTTCAGAGAATAACAAGATGGCCAGCAGTGGCAGATCTCTGGAAATGACTACAAAAACATACTTCCTGAAGGTGAAGGGATCACATAAAATGCAATATATATCTCTTTTATTTGTAGCAGAAAATGTGGGAATAAGGGCAGAAGAAGCCCTCTTGGACCTAGCATAGTTCACAGTGGGTAGTAACACAAAGACTCAGAGGAGCCATTCAAACAGGAAGTAGTTTGACTCTGTGAAAGTGGTGAAGGAAGAATCTGAAGGCTGCTCAGCATGTCCTCCCCAAACCCTAACAGAAGCACCCTGCAAAGAGAGGATCCAAGACAATCCAGCTCATTCCATGATAAATAATTTTAAAAAGGATTTTACACAGCATCAATAAAAGGATACTATATAAGCATCAGCCCAGGGGAATTTTGATTCTAGTGGTAGTTACATGACTATATGCATTTGTCTAAAGTCATGGAACTATACACCAAAAATGAGTAAATTTTACTATATGCAAATTTTTAAGTAAATAAAAGGATACATTTTAAAAGTGGCAGACCCAAGGAAAAAAAAAACAAAGAAAATTTTAAATTTAACAACAAAGTAATAAACTCAAGAGAAAAATGTTGTTATGGAAAAGTTGAACATTATGACCAAACACTATGCCAAACACTTTAAAAATAAGAACTTAGAGTCATACAAAATGGGGAAAAAAGACTTGAGTTCATATAAATTGGCCTATAATAGTCAACAGTGAGACACATATCAGTAAAGTTGCTGGATTTTAAAGACTAAAAAAAGAATCCTATGAGCAACCAGGCAAAAAATTCAGATTTTTACATTCAATTCCAGAAAACAGCAGAGCAATACCTACAAGAGACCCATGTAAAGAAACTGGGAGAGAGGATTTCATATCCAGTCAAATTGTCTTCCAAGATTAAAGTTTGCAAACAATTTTGAAATTGTAAGAACACAGGAAATATTGCTCCCATGAGTTTTTCTGGAGGAATGTGCTAAAAGATGAACTTTAATGAATCAAAATATATCTGAGGAAACTGGCAAAAGGACTATTGGAGTGTTCTGAATATATTTAATAACAAAATTAAGGCAAAAAAGTGTGAGGATTGGGGTGATAGACAAAATGTTAAATGCTATTTGCTCTGATTAGGTAGAATTGGTGCAACTAATAAAATTAGAATAGGAAGGACAAAACTGAGAAAGTTTGCTGATTGCCTTATATTTAATGAATAGAATGAACAGATATAATTTAAAGCTGACCAATCAAATAATAGAAATATGAGAATATTTAAAAGTATAAGGTAAACACCCTACAAAGATAATTTTTATTGGCAAATATCAGGTAGGAGACAAAAGAAATGGAATCATGGAAGGAAAAGGAAACATTTTATCATTTCTTCTAATAGAGTATCAATAGATACCATATAAAGAAATAGAGAACTAAGAGTAGTGTATAAAGTTATAATTATTAACTTCCTAAATCTTCCTAAATAATAAAACCACTATATACAAAAAAGAAAAAATATAAAAAGAAAACAAAAACTGTAAAAACAACAGAACAGAAGATAATATGACATTTCAGACTGTATATATTTACCATAATAATAAACATAAATTTTTCTGTTATCTATTAAAAGAATAATATATTAAAATTGACTCACAAAGTCTAGTTCTACACTTTATATAAAACACATCTAAAACAAAGCTGTTCAGAAATGTTGAAAATAAAAGGTGGGCAAACATATAACAGGAAAACGACTAATCAAAAAAAATGATGCTCTTATTATCAAATAAGGAGAAATTCAGCAAATTTATCAAATAGGATAAAAAGGTACATATTATAATGCAAAGGTGTGATTTAAATGAAGACACGACAATGATAAATATATATGTAACAAATAAAAAAGAAATCAGTTCATAAAACAGAAATTACAGGAGATACATGGAGAAATAGAAACACATTGAATTTGTTGAATTCAATTAACCTTTATCAATCCATTACAGATCAAAGGTATAGAAAATATAAGCAACATAATTAATGATATATATCTGATTACAATATATTAAACTCTGAAAGTAGATCATATATTTTCCTTTCAGGTGCCCAAATAATATATTTTTAATGATATGACTTTGGCAACAACAAAAAAAGTAATTAATACCAAAAAGTAGATAGCTAGAGAAACTATAGATATTTTCTCTGATCACAAATCAATAAAGTTATAAGTATTGACAAAATCAGAAATTGAAAAACCCTTCCATTGGAAAAAAATTTTAATACTATTTTGAACAATCCTTGAGTCAAAAGGAAAACACAAACAACATTGCAGAATTTCTAGAAACATTTATAGTAAAAGTACTACAGATTAGATCCTATAAAATATAAATAAAGCAAAGCTTAGAGGAAAATTCAGACTTAAATTATTATATAAATAAAATAGAAATTTAAAAATGAGTGAATCAATCATTTAACTTAAAATGTTAGATAAAGAACAATAAAATAAAAGATATTAGAAAAAAATTAATAAACATAAATGTTAAAATGTTTATAATAACTAAGCCTAAAAACTGTAACATTATAAGCAAGGAGGGAATTCAATAAATTAGCCAAGTAAAAATGAATATATAGAAATAAATGTGAAAATTAAAGAAAACCTCAACTAAAATTAGAGTTGAGAGGGCCTGTAGAAGGTGCGCTCACTACTATCACTTTCCATCGTTTGCATGCACTTGCCTCTATTTTCATGCCCCGTGGGAAGAACTGAATCTTGCTTTACCAAACAAGAGGAAGTCTTCTATTTCAGGAAGGAAGATTTTCCTTGCCCAGCAACAGCCCAGCCAATGAGAAGCCATTGCCACCCTGAACTCTTACTTTCCTCCAGTAAACTTTTGTTTAGAACAATCCCTCCAAACTACACCCCGCCCTTCTCTCTATAAAAGTAAGCTCCCCTCCTTTGTCCTCTGGATTTGCCTATGGGCCACCATAGCTTGCATCTCCCAAATTGTAATTCCTCTGGCTATTCCCAAATAAACTCATCTTGCAGGTATGGTAAATGGCTATTTTATTTTTAAAGTTGATATAAATACTATCATATACAAAAACATGTAAGACGATATAATGAAAGAAAAGACCCCATTATCATATCAATACAAAAATAAAATACTCAGAAGTAAACTTAACAAGAAATGTGTAAAATCTATATGGTAAAAGGACATCTCTAGAACAACACCAAAAGATTTAAGACTGAGGAACTAGTCATGGTTTTAAGACAAACAATATTCTTGAGTAGGATTCAACATCATAAAGATGACAGTTCCCCCTATATTCATTATACATTTAATACAACTATAATAAAAAATGGTATTTTGATTTTTTCTAGATGAATATAATTTTATTCTAAAGTTAATATGGAAAAATAAAAGAGAAAACCAGGAAATCTTTGAATAGGAAGAACAATGAGAGGGAACTCTTTGAACTTGATACAGCAGTCTTTTTCATTTCATGTAATGGTACCACCTTCTGCCCAGTTACTTAGAGTAAAAGTCTATGAGTTCCCCTTGTTTTTTCTCTTTCTTTCACTTGCTATAAATAATCAACAAATGTAGAGTATATGTTTAGAACCATCCCAAGCCACCAAAATTATGAAGCATCCTCCCATCTCTATCTTAATACAGTTTTCCTATATTTAGAACGTTCCCCTTATACATTAGCAGCCCACTCAAGCATTCTCTTGCTCCAAATGAGAGCCTCCCAAATTCCTGCAAAAACCAAAACTTCCCACTTCATCATTACTGATGATTTCATCAAAGAACTGAGCTATACATAATCCAGTGAGTTATATACACATATAATCAACAATCTGTAAAGCTTCAAGCAAAAGAAAAAATATTGAGATGAATTTCAATCAGCATGGAAAAATCTTTTAGATAACTCCACTCCTTCAATAATAATATCTAGTTAAATTGTTTTACTCCTAAGTGAGTTTGGCTAGGAATACCCTTGGAAATATCAAAGTCTTATTTAGACTTGATTGATCAGTTTCTGACTATTGTGCTATCAAACAATGGGAAGGTTTTTAGCCTGCTATTCATTAACCTGGATGATGATAGCAAAAGAGAGTTGAGCTAAGGGAGTTAAGAGCAAATGTGTTCAAATAATGCCTCAGATGCTTCTGCCTTTGCCCCTTGATACCTGTTCCTCGTTCTGAGAACTAGATATCCTAACTATACTCTTATTTAACCTGTCTTACTTGGTGTTGTGAAAATTCTTGTCATTTCTGTTTTCAATTCTGGTGCCCCATTACTTTTGTTCAACGAATCCTATGGCTTGCTGCACCTAGTCATTTCTAGCGCCTCAAATTTTTCCCTAGGGTAATCAGAACCAACAGGTTACAGCAGCTACTCCATAAAATGATGTATATACCTCTGACCCTCAGATGACTTTTTCCCTCACTCAGTTTTATCCTCATATTGTGAGTATGATAAGAGCCTGGGCTCAGGCTTAATTTTTCTATCACACAAACCCAGATAAAAATGCTTTGTGACCACCTACAGGGGTGAGATAGGGAGGATGGGAGGGAGACGCAAGAGGAAGGAGATATGGGGATATATGTATATGTATAGTTGATTCACTTTGTTATAAAGCAGAAACGAACACACCACTGTAAAGCAATTATACTCTGATAAAGATGTTAAAAAAATGCTTTATAAGAAGTATTAAGCAACTTCATTGTGCCCAGTGCTTTACATCATGTTTGTAAGATATAATAAGAATAAAAGACTTAGAACCTATCTCCCAGAATATAGAGTTCTGTTAGAACTTAATAATTAGCTGCTGGGCAAGATATGCTTCTTACTATATAAAAGTCCACAGTCAATCAAGACTTGTTCACTGGGAGCCACCTGCACAGTTTTCTAGGCTATCATTACCTCTGTAATTTATGCAAAATTGAAGATTGTAGCAAAGAGTTGTTGGCAATTAAAATTTGAGGAAATTAATATTTTCTATTTAAAAATGTTAATACAAACAACACAATATGATTCATTTTAGAGTATCATTTTTTTGTTAAAATTACCTAAATGAGGAATTTACTTTTGTCAGACATTTCCAGCCATTCCCTACATTCATTTATTCGACAATCAAGAAATAATCCCAGGACCATGCCAAGTGATGGAGATGATACACAATTCTCTCCTCTCATATGGAAAACAGATCTGTGAATCAGAATTATAATACAGTGTGATAACTCCACACTAAAAGGAGGTATAAGTTACAGTGTTGGCACAGAGAACCATTATCTACTCTAGCTAAGAACAGCACAGGGGCACTTAAAGGTCTAAGAGAGAGGTTCTTGATGTGAGTAGGAATTTGGTTTGCTTCTGCTTCAATTCCCTTATGCTTTTCCTATCCTTTCTAACTGATAAATCATTTTCCATAAAAATAATTATAGGCATATTATTTCGCCCAGACTGTTAGAAAGTTCTTTCTTACAAGAGCTAAAGTCTCCCTTTTGGCAAATTTTACCAGGATCCTAGATCTATCTTCCACAGCAACGCAGGACAAGTCTCATCTTCCTTTTCTATGAGGCAAATCTTCAAATACATACTTGCTTGTGCCTGTATCAGCAGATGAAGCCAAATGGAAAATCCAACCGTAGCTAGAATCTCACAAGTAGGGTTTTGCTTTGTCACCTTTTAAGGGAAAAATGAGTCATTCCCAATATATTAACTCATACCGTGGTCTGTTTTAAAGGGAAAATCACCAGGAAAATCACAAGAAGGAAAACTCAGTATTTGTCAACAGAATAGCACTAGATGGATAAGAGAAGCCTGAGTTCTATTTTTGGACAAATGCCTCCAGAGGCCTAAAGATTCTGAATTTGAACATGTATTTCTTTCTCTCACCATAAGCTTCAATTACATCTTTAAGCATAAAACAGACAAACAAAAAACAAAATGCACAGAGCCAAAACATATGTGATGAAAATAGCTCTTATATAAGAACTTACTACACGTCTAGCACTGTTCTAGTACTTTACACGTATTAACTCATACAATCTTCACCAAACACTGTAAGCGTATTTTTTATGAGGTAGAAACTAATTTACATTTTTATAAATGAGAAAACCGAGAAAATACAAAAAGCCCATAATTTGTCCAAGGTCATAAAACTATATAAGAGTCAGAATTCAAATTTATTTAGTTCAGCTCTAGTGGCCAAGCTCCTAGTCACTTCACTACACAGCCTCTGCCCTGAGCAGAAAGGAAAGGAACCATCGGAGTTCACAGTTGTAAAATCAGAGCTGAGAAACACTATGTTTTCACTTTGGTCAGCAGAATAGCATTTCTGGGATTATCATCCTGGCTCTTTCAGGAGGCCAGTGTGGGATCTTGGATGACACTTCTTTTTCCTTAGGGATAAAGTCTGCCTTTAGATCTCACCTGGAACACACTAATAGTACTAATAAGACAGCATCTGACAGAAAAAACATGTGTCTCTAACACAAAAAGGACATTTTCAGCTTTAGTTTTACCACTTGTAAAATAATCAAGAGATAATTTCCCCAGATCTTAAAACAATACTGTACTCTCTTGGCTCCTGAATTCCATCTACTGTAAGTTTTCTGTTTCAACTTCAGCTGTTTTTTCTTTGTTTAAATAACTTTAGATAGAGTTACAGAGTACTCAGATCTAAGCCTTCTTTTCATGCTTAAAATGGGCCAGACTTTTATCTGGTATCTGGTCAAGACCTGGCTGGTTTGATTTGCTGTTTATCAGTCTTTCAGTTATCTTCCAAACACCTTGGGTCACTAGGTGGATGACAACTAAGGAATATGATTTCACGTTTAGTTACTCAAATACTGTTTCAATTTCACTCCTTTTAAACATCTATCTCAATCTATCTCTTTTGTGAGAAAGAGTATTAGGAAGGACTTACTGAATCTTGATCACCATTGTCTCTAGATAGTTAAAAGATCTGCCCCTGGTTTCAGCCAAAATTTACTGAATAGAAATCATGGACTCATTCATTTAACATAGACAATATATAAATGAGCAAATACATATATAATAAAAAGTTTGCATAGAAATAAGTGCTATGAAGAAAAAAGCACAGAGTAAGTAAACAGAGTAATAGCATAGGTGCTACTTTGATAAGGTGGTCAGGGACAGCCTGGGGAGGTAACATTTGGACAGAAACCCTAAGGAAGTGAGGAAATAATTATGTAAATAACTTCCAAAACGAGCATTCTAGGCCAAAGGAAAACCAAGGGCAAAGATCCTGACACGTGAGCATGTATGACATGTTCTAGGAAAGCAAAATGCAGGTGTGGCTTGGAGGGCAGTGATGAAGGTAAGAATGGTAAAAAATGAGTAAGGAGAGGCAGCCCAGGTAGGATCATGTAAGATCTTGCATATCATAGTAAGGAATTTGGATGTTATTCTGGTGTTTTATTGTTTTGAATGTTATGGGAAGCCACAGATGATTGAGACACACCAGTTAGAAAACAGAACTGCACGCGGAAGATGGGACAAGGGTGGAGGCGGGAAACTGGTTTGTAAATTTTATAGTGTGAGATAACGGCCGTCTGAACTAAGGTCTTATTAGTTAAGATGGTGAGATCATGGGTATATTTGACACAGACTGTTAATGGATAAGACATGAGGTGTGAGAGAGAGAAGTCAAGGATGGCCTGAGCAACTGGGTGAATTGATGGTGCCACTTACTAAGACAGGGAAGACTAAGGGAGTAAAATTAAGAGTGAAGGTTTGTATATGGTAATTTTGAAATGCCTACTGACCATCCAAGTGGAGTTGTCAAGTGGACAGTGGTTATGTGGGTCCAGAGTAACAGGTGACACAGGCGGTATTTAAAGCTATGAGGCCGGAAAAGATTGATTAGGGAATGACTCTGGAACAGGAAGTGAAGCCCTAGGCTCATTCCCATGCTTTGAGTAGTCTTCCTCAGTTACCCTCACTGTATTACATTCTTCTATGGAGCTTCCTAAAAACTACTGATACTCAGATCCAACTCATAAAGACTCTGATATGATTGTTCTGTGTTGGGCTTAGGTGGCTACATTTTTAAAAGCCCCCAGATGATTACAGTGGACAGCTAAGTTTGAGAAACACTGGTTTAGAATTTGGGAAGAAGAGAATGACTCAAAAACTGAGAATGAGAAGAAACATCTAAGTGAGATCAGAGAAATGCATGCCAATGGTAGCTTTGATCTATGCTAAACAATAAGATAAACAACCCTATAAAATATGGCCATTTCATTAAATTAAAAAGCATGTTATAAATATTACTCAGTCCATTACATAGTTCCCTGCTTATAAGTAATTTTAGGAGAAAATATTTTTTGGTCTTAATATCAGAAAATGTTTTATTTATCCTGAGCATGTATTTCCTTTTTATTAATCTTTATTGGAGTATAGTTGATTTACAACATAGTAGTTATAGTTTCAGGTGTACAGCAAAGTGAATCAATTATACATATACATATACCTACTCTTTTTTTTTAGATTCTTTTCCATATAGGCCATTACAGAGTACTGAGTAGAGTTCCCTGTGCTAGCTGGTTCTTACTAGTTATCTTTTTTTTTTTTTTTTTTTTTTGCTGTACGCGGGCCTCTCACTGTTGTGGCCTCTCCCATTGTGGAGCACCGGCTCTGGACGCACAGGCTCAGCGGCCATGGCTCACGGGCCTAGCCGCTCCGCGGCATGTGGGATCTTCCCAGACCGGGGCACGAACCCGCGTCCCCTGCATCGGCAGGCGGACTCTCAACCACTGCGCCACCAGGGAAGCCCAGTTATCTATTTTATATATAGTAGTGTGTATATGTCAGTCCCAATCTCCCAATTTATCCCTCCCCAACTTATCCCCTGGTAACCATAAGTTTGTTTTCTACATCTGTGACTCTATTTCTGTTTTGTAGCATGTGTTTATTTTTAATCCTAAAGATACTTACTTGGGTAACTAGTCATCTTTTTTTCCTGCCTAAAAGCTCACAGGCTGAAATTAGTAACCCTATCATAGAAAGTATAGTTTAGACTCAATTAAATAAATGCACCAAACACATATTCAGTGTGCTTGGCAGGGGAAAATATCCATGAAGATTTAATGATATGCCTATTTTTAATAGTAGCTTTATTCTTGGCTCCATTTTAGTTCTAGGCCTTGCTTCCCCTTTTTCTTAACTATTAATACTTTTTAGAAGAATAAATGCAGTATAATAGCTTATATGAACTGAACACTGAGTTCTAGGGAAATGCAGGAACAGAGGGTGCACTCGGGCAATATGATAAAGAGCCTATTCTCATTAACACTAGGCTCTCCTGCTCCAGCAGTCAATCTTCACCCATCAAGACTTCAACTATGGTGTAAACAAGTTGCCATTTATAAAGGAAAATATTGGCTTTGGAGTCTTATATTTTTAGGATTATTTTCCTATTAATAGGGATAAAATGTGTTAAATCATCCACATGAATCAATTCCCAAGTGACCAAATTCCTCATGGTACCAAACTGCCAGGTGAGGGTTGATGGTAGTATTCCTGACTGTGAAACAGATTTTAAGCTATATATATATATATATATATATATATATAAAACTAAATTTTAAAGCAATCAGACCCTCCCAAATCTTAGCCAAAATGAGGTAGTCAGCTCAGTCATGGGATAAGGGGCATGGGCCAAAGTATTGCCCTTTCCTTTCTAGTTGTTTTGGCTGGGAGATGTATGTATGAGGTCTATTTGTTAAAGCTTTATATAACTTTTACATTTATTTTCTTCTTTCCAAGATTAACAGATGAAAAGAAACTCAGGAATCTTATTACAAAGTCTTATTCTGCAAACTTGCTTAAAAGACCATAGACTAAGGCTAAATAAGTATTCTCAAGGTTCTGAATTCATTCTCTGTGTGGAAAAAGGCAAGACCTCTGGGGTATATTAGTACAAATTTAGCAAATATATAGACACAAATATGGCAACTATAAATACAAATATATATACACACACACACATATATATGTATATGTGTGTGTGTATATATATATATAGTAGTTTTAGGGGGGATAAAAACAACTTTCAGGGTCAAATACTAAAGACCTTTACTCTCTCAGAGATTTATAGTACTTACTATATTAAAGGTTATATTATATTACTATATTCACAGTCAAGATATATGTTTGATTTTGTTTAACCCAGATTTCCCAGACTTATTTGACTAATTTTTGTCCCTTTAAAAAGAAAACTAAACCCATTTAGAGAAACACACTCCACAGGGTGTGGGCCATCTCAAGAGGGGAGAGGTCCCGAAATACGGGGTGGTTAGTTTTTATGGGCTGGGTAATTTCATAGGCTAATGAGTGGGAGGATTATTCCAACTATTTCAGGGAAGGGGCGGAGATTTCCAGAAATTGGGCCACCTCCCACTTTTTGGCCTTTTTAGCTGGCCTCAGAACCATTTAAAATCTTGTGGTACACCCGTGCTCCTAAGAATATAGCTTATGAATAACTGTATTAAAAATTTCATGATACTCTTGGTCTACAAATAAAGAGAATTTATTCATTCATTTATTGAACAAAGACTTTTTGGAGAGCTATTATGCTAGATGCTGGAAATAAAATGGGAAGATAAAGAGATATGGTTTTCGCTCTTGTGGAGTTAATAGTCCAGTGAGTATGATGAAAATTAATCAGATAATGACACAAATAAATGACAATCACAAACTGATAAATGTTGTGAAGGAAAAGTTCTTCAATGTGTCTATGGTGGTGTGTGTGAGGGGGTGGGAGAGATTTTCAGAGAAGCCTACTTGAGGAAGTTCTATCTGATGTACTTACTATATATGTATAATAACACTGCTTGGCATTGACTTGATTTTTTTTAAAATCATCAAATCATCATTTACCATTATGGTATGAATTATTTATTTTGTACAGAGTGAACTTTTTCCTTCTAGAGATTTTAGAAATTTTTAATAACTTCAAGTAGAATATATTTTTAGTTTTGTCTGTGAGGTGGGATTTTTTAGTCTGAAGTGAAGAGCAGTGACAGAAGGTAGACAATAAAAACATGCTATTGCAATAGTACAAAAGATAGGCATAAAAAGGTATAACAGCAGCCGCATAGCACAGGGAGATCAGCTCGGTGCTTTGTGACCACCTGGAGGGGTGGGATAGGGAGGGTGGGAGGGAGACGCAAAAGGGAGGGGATATGAGAACATATGTATATGTATAACTGATTAAATTTGTTATAAAGCAAAAAAACAAACAAAAAAAACAATACTATCCCCCTTCCCTTTCAGATGAGACTGCATCTGATCAAAGCTGAATTATTAAATGTCTATAGATTAATAAAAAAAGGTATAATATTAATGTATAACTGTAGCTAGAAATCATCCATTCCTTCCTACAACCAAGCTTTTTATTATAGAAAGCTCTCCTCCTTTGCAGCTTTTTGCACAATTATAATGATTAATCATTCATACTTAATTGTTTGATCACTGTCTTTCCTACTAAATTGTAAGCTCAAGAGGACAGGGCAATATCTGATTTATCCACTATCATATTCCCAGGCTTAGTGACAAAGAAATCAGCTCCTCTGTAAGAAGGCAGCACTACATGTCAGCAGCTCAAGAAAAAAAAAAAGTCTAAACAAAATGATAGATTTTAAATGTTTTACTGTAAAAATGCTATGACCTCTTCCAATTAATGCTGTCAGCAATAACTTTCCTTCCCTTCCCAGTATCCTTAGGTCTCCTCTCCCCTTCCTGATGGTCATGAGGCATTCTCTTCTCCTGTGATCTGATTCTTGGGCGAAGGGGAGTCATAAGTTATGCTTTTATATAAATGCCTATAATGTTAAAATATGAAGGAGTTAGTTTATAGTAAGTACCTAGCTACTTCTGTTCCCTCCTCCCCACTATATAGTGTTTTTTTTTTCCCATAAACGGCAGTATTTTATTTTAAATCCCTAGCCTGCAGTCTTATTTTCTACAATACAGGCACACAGGAAACACTAAATAAACTGTTATTGATTCACTGACTAGTTGCATCATTACATGCCAAGCCCTGTGCTAAATTTCAGAGATACAAAAAGCCTAAGACAAAATACTTGTCATTGAGCAGTTCATATTTACTATGTGTGTGTAGAAAAGGGGACCAGGTAGATAATCAATATGCAACAGGATTAGTATTGTGATGGCAGCACATATAACATGTAAAAGTTAGATTTGGTGCACATCTTAAAAGATGGGCTGGAGGTGAGAGGAAAGCAGGCAAGTGATGGGAAACAGCATTCCCTGCAGAGGGAACAGGGTATGTAATGGAAAGGAGGCCTGGAAGAGATGGTGTGTTTGGGAAACAATGTGCAGTTCTATGAAGCTTCAGCATAAGGTACCAGGGGGAACTCGATGGGATGAATGGCTGAAAAGGCTGGTGGAGCAGAAATGAATATCCTTACAAGTAATGCTTTGAATAATCGGGCTTATAGACATCAGAAAAGGGATGCTTTGTGCTGATAATCATGAAAAAAAAAAAAAAAAGCCTGGTACTTTGAGGGCATGAGGAAAGAGGGAAAATGAAAGGGAGAAAAAAAAGATTTGGACTTCACTTTATATTTTAAATAGTATTTAATGTTATTTTCAACAGGGCAACTAATAGTTCCAGTTGCCTGATGTGAGAATATGTGACATTTTCCCAAGTACAGTGCTTTCCAGACACTAGCTGGCTGAATTTCAGAGATGTTGAAAATGAAACAGTACTCCTACTATTCAACTTAGAAAATGAGACTACAACAAGCATTTGTTCTTCTCTATTGCTTTCCACTATGCAAACTCAAAGCTGTAATTCAGTAAAGTTTAGTCAACACAGAGGCGACATATAACATAATACCCCCAATATCTTACCACGAGTACTTCTACCTTAGGAATAGCGGAATGGGAGGAGAAAAGACTATAAATACCTGCCGTCCCCCTGCACCCGTTTGACAATGGTTCATTCCACAGCGGCAGCAAAAGTCCCACTCCATTCCACTGGCAACAACACTAAGAATCTCCATCCGGGAGGCGTGATTGCTTTGCGTGACTCCTCTCTCCTAGGTGTTCCTTTTTGTCTCCTCTCTTTGAAACTTGAGAGCACCTGGTCCAACCTGGCACTGGGTTGACCTTCATTCACACATAACCACTCATATCACAGTGCACTGCCTGGAACATCCATTCCTGTGTTACTACCTAAAGGCCCCTCCTGCAGGTGAGAGACAATGCTCCCAGGCTGGCAAAAATGTTCATTTTCACAACTGGAGCCAATTTTCACAAAGGAAAGGCATCACACTAACAAAATATCTTGTGGTTTTCCATTTAGATAGGATGTCCCCTTGAATGAAAGATACCTGATATATAGAAGTTGCAGCAGGTGGGCAGCTTGAGTGCAAAAGCTGAACACCAATGCGGAAGCTGTGCTTTGAGAAACACAGTGTCCTGAAGATGCAGTCTGTCATCTTCTGGAAACAGGGGGTCAAGTCTTTTTCACCCCTGTACCACACCCCCACCCCAGTGTTTCACAGAGAATATGTACTGAATGCCTATTACCTGAATGAAGTCAAGAATATCCCAAAGGACTCTAAGCAAAATCAGCTAGTTGCTGACTCTTCCAAAATGCTCTTTTAAAAAGTCCCAGCAACCAATGCCACTGCAATAGTTCCCCAACCTTTTAGTTAAAAGGAGGAGCATGTTGTGGCCATTTAGGGGGTTCTATTTAGATGACATGCCCTATGTAAGAATATAAAATAGGCAGAAATGAATTTACTCTAAAAGAATTTGAAATAAAATCAGACTATGTATTCCTTTGGTTATAATTAATACACATAATGCCTGGTCATTATGGCACTTTGTTATCTTAAAGGAAAAAAAAAACTGTTTCAGAGAAATTGGAGAACTCTGTTTTACTCCATCAGGGTGAGCTAAACATAAAGACATTTTGCTAAAGCCAATAGTATTCAGTTTTCATTCTGAATACTGAAAGGTTAAGTTACCTGGGTAGATTACTACATACAAAGACGTTAAAAGAAGACCAGTGAATTATAGGTGATCACAATGATATTAAAACATCCTAACAAGTAGTGGGGCTCATGAGAAGAGACTCCACTGTCAATCTCTTTACATTTCCTCAATTAACCAAGGGCTTCCCTTAGCAAATTGAATGTTTTCTTAGGGATGCTGAGTTTTATTTTGTGCCACTAAATATTTATCATTTAAATCACCCATACTTGCATATCATGCCCCCTCTGTACCCTATCCCCCCACCCTACCACCACCAAGACTATAAGCTCTTGGAAGACACGAACTATCTCTCACTCTCTATAAAGTACATAGTGGCTTGAATGTCATGTCATCTTTAAAGCCTCCTGTGATTACATGTCCTCAGCAGAAGGTTATCTCCCTGCAGCATCCTCCTGTGTTGAGTATCAGCACTAATTCTTTACCTCAAGATTTTAGCACATTCTCAGTCCTCTAAATATTTCAAGCCCTTGAAGAATTAAAAGAAGCTCTTTCTCACAAAATAGCCGGGATCCATGTCCTAAATAATCAAGACTAAAAGCCAGCCCTGTGTAGACACATATTAATCAAGCTAAATTACAGTATCGCCATTTTTCTTCTAGTGCAATTATCTTTGGCTTTAAGACACAAATGAATCATTAGGGCTCTGAATCTTTTCTGGCAAAGAAGTACAGTGTGAGCTGAATGCTCAACATTCTGAGTGCCATCAGAACAAGTTCTATAGATATGAATTTGCCCAGTTAATCCTCCTTCATTATCTCTGTAAGCTAACAATGCACATGTAGTCACTGCACATCATTACTGCTCTAGCAGACATGGACATTTGAAATATAAACTTTCCCACAGACTGCAAATCTTCAGTAAACAGCTCTCAACAATTCATTATATCAATCATATATGTCACCATACTCCTATTAAATATGCATGAGATTAATAAACACCACCCATGTTGCGAACTATCCACCATCTTTTTTTTTTTTTTTTTGCGGTACGTGGGCCTCTCACTGCTGTGGCCTCTCCCATTGCAGAGCACAGGCTCCGGACTTGAAGGCTCAGTGGCCATGGCTCACGGGCCTAGCCGCTCCGCAGCATGTGGGATCTTCCTGGACCGGGGCACGAACCCGTGTCCCCTGCATCGGCAGGCGGACTCTCAACCACTGCATCACCAGGGAAGCCCTATCCAACATCATTTTTAATACAATTTATTACCTTTTAGATACTGTAATTATAATGGCACCTGTATGCCACTGTAACTGTAAATTTAACCACCTGGCATTTAAGTAACCAATACTATATCTAATTCCAATTTTACTCAATTTCTAACATGCATTCAAGTGAAAATATTTTGTAACACAAAGTATAAAATATTTATAAAGTAAATGTGTTTTATGACATAGGAATATCTAATTTAAAATTGCATAAATAAGAGGTAAATTAACTTTCTTAGACTTAGGTATTTTTTAGACAAATAATTCAAAATTGAAATTTATCAAGAAATTAGCACACAATATATTAATATCCACAAGAAAAAGTGCAATGTAAAGTAAAATTTGGAATATTATGATGTCATATTTCTAATCTTTTATTAACTTTATAAATTCTATGTTTATGCAAATTATTACAACAAAGACTAGATGTGATCCAAATAAAAGCAAATATAAAACCTACAGAAAAAGAAAATAAAATTTCAAATGAAGGTGAAAAATACATCATTGACCTTGGATTATGTTATTCTAAACTTTTTAGTTAGTATGGCCACAGATTATTATTTAAGCATAATAATGGAAATAACAGTAATAGTCACAGTTCACATGTACCAAGGGCTTACTTAACTTACTGTGTCAGGCACTGTGAAGAGTGCTTTACATTCAAGTCTCATTCAATTTTCATAATAACCCAATGAAGGAGATATTAATGTTATCTGCACTTTACAAATGAGGGAAGTGGAGACTTACACAGATTAAATGACTTATCCAAGGATACAGAGCTTGGCAGGGAGGGGTCTGACTTCAAGTCTATCCTCCTAACCAGATAGTCAGCACCCAGCTCCCAGCTTTGTACACCACTTCCTTGAATGGCCTTGGGTAAGTCACTGAAGTCGCTAAAGCCCATTTCCTTTAGCTGCAAAATGTGAATATGAATATATTCCAGAATTATTGAGAATGAAATAAGATAGTTCATGAGAAAGTGCTGTGCAATTAATAGAGCTGCATAATGCTGCTTGTTATGTTATTGATGAGATAAGAAAATAATATGTTTAAAATGAAGGAAAAACTGCCTAGTTTGGCTCTTGGTCAAAATCTTCCAACAAAAATGGTACACCTAGGTAAACTTTCCTGGTTGTTTTACCTTGCTTAACAGAAACTATTAAATAAAGGTAAATATGAATCAATATCTTTATTATACCCTAAGAGATGGATGAGCATTAACAGATTAAGTTAGAAGTTAATAGTTAAGCTAGAGATGCAACTTTGTAGATGGTTACCATGAAAACTATGTTGATACTACCAGATTTGGCCTTTCAAAGAGCTCTTCAGGGCTTTCCTGGTGGCGCAGTGGTTGAGAGTCCACCTGCCAATGCAGGGGACATGGGTTCATGCCCCGGTCCGAGAAGATCCCACATGCCGCAGAGCGGCTAGGCCTGTGAGCCATGGCCGCTGAGCCTATGCGTCCGGAGCCTGTGCTCCGCAACGGGAGAGGCCACAACAGTGAGAGGCCCGCGTACCGCAAAAACAAAACAAAACAAAACAAACAAACAAAAAAAAACAGCTCTTCAAAACTAAGGCTTTTTAAAGTTACTTTGAGTCACTATCAGGCACTAGTTTACTATGATCTACATACATATTTTGATTTGTTGCAATATTTAAGTCCTTAAGTCCAGGCAGGCAAAAACAATTCAAACTCTAATAATTTATAATTTTAGATAAGTGATATGTTATCATTGGGCTTCTTTTTCCTTAGGGCTTCGTGGCTTAAAAAAATATTTCATATGCATTATGTCAACCAAGATCATAAAATTAGTACAGTTGACCCTTGAACAACGTGAAGGTTTGGGACACCCACCTTCTGCACAGTCTAAAATCCACCTGTAACTTTACAGTCAGCCCCTGGATTTACAATTCCACATCCATTGATTCAACTAACCACAGATTACATAGTACTGTAGTATGTATTTAGTGAAAAAAAAATCTATGTATATGTGGACTTGCACAGTTCAAACCCGTGTTGTTCAACAGTCAACTGTATTTGAAATTTGAGATCAGGAAACTGGAGTTCACCAAGGTTAATAATGGTAGAAAAAACACACCAAACTTATATCTATACATTGGTGGTGTGTTTTAGGGGGGTAGTGTGTATGGGTATACAGATATCTATTAACATGTGATTTTTATGTATCTAGTATGTATCTAGCCTTTCTATCCTTCTTAATGTCTATATCTTTAATGATATAAAGGAAGTATATAATAGCCAAAGGAAAAAGTAGGAACAAAGGGGCCACATTTTTCCAGTAATTCTTTTATTCATTGTCAAGGTGCTCATGTCATTAGATAGGGAATAAAGGGAAACCTTTATTTGCAGAAGCCCATAAATATTCTATGTCACACTTTCAAACACATTTCTTTGATGATTGTAAGAAGTGAGAAAATTGTAAGAGTACATAGAATCTCCAGGTTGCCCCTACCTCCTGGCCGTTCGTGCTCTCCATCAGTGTGTAAGAGCATGGCGATGGGCATCCCTGCATTCTTGGATCTTCCAGCCACAACCACATTTTTCCCAAATGTTTCAATTCCTTAAAACACAGAGGTTGGTTTAAATGAAGAATAAGCAACAAGAAGCAAAGTAAACATCTCAACAGCCAACTGCAATATTCTTTAAAAACTTCTGATTTAATTTGAATTATTTTGTGGCTTGTCTATAATGTTCCCACATTCACTGTTTATAAATATTTCTTTTTATAATTCTTGGATCCGTCATGTTCCCTCTCATTATGGCCTCAGTAAAAAACCACAGACATTTTCAAGCTTCCATTATATTAGTTTTAAACATTAAAATTCATATGAAGTGTTAGAAGTGTGGAGACAAAATTATTAACTACTAATCACAAAGCAAGCAAAGTGAAAGGTCAAGATTAATTGGCAATCAAACTTTGAGCAAATCTAGGAAAAAATGAAGTGGGGGAAAAAAGTATTTTTCACAAAACTCATGCACTTTATTCTATAGGAGAGAAGCACTAAATTTATGGACTTAGAAAGGTCTGAAAGATAAAGCTTACAGATTTAACACACTTAACCTCTTTGGGGCATAGTATCTTCATAAGTAAAATGAAAAAAATTAGAATTAAGGTTTTTCTAAGTACTAACATTCTAAGAGTATAATTCTAGGATCTGCTTTCCCTTGGAAGTTCTCTCCCTCAGTTAGAAAAGAGAAGATTAGCAGGAGGAGATGCTGCCAAAAATGTCAGAGACAGTGATGAAGGCAGGAGAACTATCGAGGGTCTTTGAGAGCATTATTGTATTTAGAGCACAATTCAAGTGTAAGTGTTTATAATGACAACCTAGTTCATTAGAGATGGTGCAAAATGTTCGGCACATTTTTTAAAATAAATTTATTTTATTTATTTATTTTTGGTTGCATTGGATCTTCGTTGTGGTGCAGGGGCTTCTCATTGTGGTGGCTTCTCTTGCTGTGGAGCACGGGCTCTAAGAGCGTGGGCTTCAGTAGTTGTGGCTCATGGACTATAGAGCGCAGGCTCAGTAGTTGTTGTGCACGGGCTTAGTTGCTCCGCACGGCATGTGGGATCTTCCCGGAACAGGGCTCGAACCCGAGTCGCCTGCATTGGCAGGCAGATTCTTAACCATTGCACCACCAGGGAAGCCCAGCACATTTTGTTTTTAAAGGTAAGGAAAAAAATAATACATTTTGAAAAATGTACATCAAAATACCTTCAGCTTACGGTTTTAGAGTAAGGGAGATAAACTTTCTATTTGGAAAATTCACTCCCTGAAAGGTGAAACAGCAGTTTCTTGTAACCTGGCATGTGTTCTTCATTTTATCTTATTTCAGATTATTCTTTGACTTCTGTAACTTTGTATATTCCTGTAGATTGAAGTTTAATGCTTATTTTCTTTCACTCTCTTTCAAGGCAATGTGCAAATGCTCATTTTGGCACTTAGCACCCATGTCCCATAGACCAACCTGTTCGTTTGATAATTTCCCAAACAGCACTAGCAGTGGCAGGTATGAGAGAATGCTGATCCAGGCATAGTCTTCCAATGTTAATAATATGAAATCCATCTACGTCTTTTTCCGGGGCAATTCCATTGCATACTGTCCGCTCATCCACATGGTCTGAAAAGTAAATAAAATTGATTTAATTTTACAATTGCTATCTAATTGCAAGTCTGGAAAATTAAATTGGAGGGCCTACAGACAGATTACTTACTGTTCAGCTTTAGTTAAGATATAAAATCATTACTCTATTCCTTTTATTGCCATGAAAATAGTAAGCCAAACTGCTCTTGACCAATGGCTGTAATTAACTGCTGTAAGAGTATATGCAAGTACAGGGCCAGAAGTGGCTGGCCTGGTAAAAGGGAAAAATCTGTGAAATCAAACAATATCAATGAGATCTGGGAACAGTCAGATGATAAGGCTTTGCCTCTATAAGTTTGCATATTTAAATGTATGATTTTCCTATACAAGATAGTTCCACGAATAGGCTTCTGTTGAATATTGTTAGCATTACAGATTAAAAGGGCTTTGTTAGTGTTAAAAATAGCCATGACATCATTAATGCCTAGCTTCCTCCCAAATGACATATTAGAAAAGCAAACACACACATACACACACACACACACACACACACACACACTACACATCATTTCCCTGAAGCATTATTACATTGAAATCCAAAATACCATTATGGTTTCCTTTATGAAAGGAAAAGAACATAACTTGAGTAATGAACGAATCAAATGAGATATGAGATGCCAACCGTCTCATTTTGAAAAGTAATAAGTATAGAAATATAAAATAGGCTCTTAATACTACTCTATGCAGAGTAGCTTAGGTTACCCTAAATCCAACAATTAACCCACATACCTAAAGTAGGCTCTTAATACTACTCTATGCAGAGTAGCTTAGGTTACCCTAAATCCAACAATTAACCCACATTCCTAAAATACTAAAATAAAGGTATATTTGCTACAGAAAAGTTTCCTCATATATTACACAATGAATGCCATTTAGAAATAATTTTTTTAAAACATTATCAATGTCCAAGTTCAAACAGTTTTCAAAGAGACATGCCCTATGTCTCAGATCTTTTATATCCTAAAAGTGACACTACTGTCATCTTATTTTATATAGATCCAATTTGCCATTACTAGACTACCAAATCATTTACATATATAAAAGTCATAATATGAATCATATTCAATTAGAAATTGGGTCTTTGGAATATCTCTCCAATGACTAGTTTGTCACTTTCAGTAATTGTGTTCATTCTATAATGTCCTAGCAGAGTAAGCCTCCATCTGTTTTCTCTGAAGGTAGAAGATGATTATACAAGTTCTAGCAAAATATTTTTTTGAATTACATATTTAACTTACTATTTGAGGATAAAAATAGTGGTTCCTTTTAAAATCTGGTTGATTATGATGATGATGATGATGATGATGTTGATGATGGTGATGATTCAGTTTTTAGACACCTACCACTCATGCAGAAGCTTCATGCCATGGATATTTCTTACAACAAAATCAAAAGCTTTGTAAATAAAAAAAGAAATAACTGTAATTGAACCCTCCATTATTGAATTATGGCTTAAATTAGTTCATTTCTAAATTTAAAATTGCCTACTGTGTATGGGCCAATAATGTATTGAAAGAATTCAACAAAGGTTCTTTTGTAGATTTTGAGCGTCATCCTCTTACCAAATAAGTCTGAACTATAGTGAATTTCACAGTTTACTGGTCTGTGCTGTTTTACTCACTAAAAATAACATTAACTTGTAATGAACAATTCATCTCACACAATAGCTGAAATACTCAGGAAGAAATGTAAGCAGCTGAAAATTTGGGGGCAAGCACTAGAAACTGGCAACTATAGACCTGTCCTCTAATGTATTTCTTAAAACTTCAACTCAGATCTTCATTTCAGAACAATTTTATCTTAAGTTAATTAAGTAATTTTTGTTTAAAAGACAGATGTGTGGACATAAAAAAGGTGTGATGTAGTGAACACATGAAAACTGATGATTAATGTGCTTACTATTTAATCTAAAAGGAAAAAACCTATATGAGTAGATTAAAAATGTTAAGATCATAAAAATCAAGGACACCAATTCATACGTCACTTTTATGTAACTCTATGTTATCTCAGGAGTGGATTAAATCTCACATACATCCTTTGCCAGGAAAGATGTACCTTTCACTATGTAATCTACAGTGTATGGAAATAATATTAGTTAGTATATCTTACATTCAAACAGTGCTTTATAATGTTCATGTTACCATCACATAGGTTTCCCCTTTGGTCTTCATAGTTACTGAGGGCTAAGATAGAAAAGGTATTATCTTCATTTTAAAGATGAAGCACAAAGATTTTGAGACTCAGCCAATCTCAAACTACTACTAAGAAGAGGGGTCCAGAATTAAAATCCACATCTGTTTGCCCTGAAACCAGTTTTTCTTTCTGTGTTATACAGAAATCATAAATATTAATCAATCTTAAATACCACTCAACAATTAATATCAGCAAGGGTCCCTGTCCCTTCTAATCAAGACATTTTGATAATCCTAAAATATCCCAAGGAATGCACTGTTTCTTCTAGACCTCCAAAAACAACAGTATTTTTGGATTAACTAACATGTATCTAAATACATGCAAAAAAGCATCAAACATTTTATAGCACCTTTTGTTAAATGAGTAAGAGAAATAAATATATTTCATGCTTTTAACTGACTGCTACTGAAAGTTCCCTGATGTCACATCCCTGGGGCCCATGACTTGAAAAGAAGAAACAATCATGAGCCTCAATAGCATTAATTTTTTTACAATGGTTATAAAACATTTTTGATTCATAGAATACATTGGCAAACAACTAACCACTTAATATCTTACCCAAATGAATGGGAAAACTGGCATTATTCACTTTGTGAGTGTGTGTTTTTCCCATCTATTTAATATTATGAGAAGTCATTAAATCATGCCAGGAAAAAAAAGTCATCAAATTGAATTCATAATACCGCAATAGAACAGCTCAGGGAATGTCTTTAGGGGTCACACTTTAGAACTACAAAATTGAATATATATTTCTGTGATTTATTTATAATATGTTTAATTGCCTTTGGACAAGTAACAACAACAAAAAGAAAACAAACAAATTACTGGTTTATTTTCCATCCAAGGATTTTCATGTTACTGTTCAAAAGTACCTCTTTCCACTTCCCCAATGACTGTTGGATAAGGGCAAGCTCATGAGCAGAGTAAATATGTTCTTTAGCTTGATTATATCTTTTGCCCTATACTTCCCTCCCTCCAAGTGCCCCATCCCTTCTCCTACCATCATTATGACACATCCTTACCTCAAGTCACACCAATCTGTGTCCCATTCCCAAGCCCTTAACATTAATTTTTGCATTTCTACATTCTTGCTCATGATTATTTTTCCATTACTAATTCCTTCCTCCCTGTTGTTTCACATCCTATTTATTCTTCAATATATTGATCCCTTCTCAGCTGTTCCCTCATCACAAAGTGATATGATACTTTTTATCTTTTCTCGTCCCCATAGAACTACTATAAAAAGCACTTACCACATTACTTCAGTTAGTTGATCACATTGGTTATTTAAGTATCTCTCTTACTTACCAGTGTGAGCCTTTTAGGGCATAGACTTTGTCTTATTAAACTGATTCACCCATAGCCTTCTCCAACTCAGTTGATGGCAATTCTATCTTTCTGTGTTATACAGAAATCATCCTTACTTGCCAGAAAAACCTGGAGACATTCTGAACACCTCACTTTCTTTCACACGCAACATCTAATCAATTGAAAAATCTGTTGGTTCTTCCTTCATAACATATCTAGTCCTTCACTAGCCTCACCATGTCCACTCTGGTTTGAGTGGCCATTATCTCTCCTGTGAACTCTTGCAACAACTAATTCTCCTAGCTAATTATTTGCTTCTATATTTGCATCCATATAATCTATTCACAAAATAGCAGAGGTTTTTTTTTTTCCCACATGTTTATTGGAGTATAATTGCTTCATAATGTTGTGTTAGTTTCTGCTGTACAAAAAAGTGAATCAGCTATATGTATACACATATCCCCATATCTCCTCCCTCTTGAGCCTCTCTCCCACCCTCGTTATCCCATCCCTCTGTGTCGTCACAAAGCATCGAGTTGATCTCCCTGTGCTCTGCAGCAGCTTCCCACTAGCCATCCATTTTACAGCTGGTAGTGTATATATGTCCATGCCACTCTCTCACTTCATCCCAGCTTTCCCTTCCCCCCAACCCCGCCCGTGTCTTCAAGTCTTTGTTCTCTATGTCTGCGTCTTTATTCCTGTCCTGCCACTAGGTTCATCAGTACCACTTTTTTAGATTCCATATATATATATCATTAGCATACGGTGTTTTTCTCTTTCTGACTTACTTCACTCTATATGACATAATCTAGGTCCATCCAACTCACTACAAATAATTCAATTTCGTTCCTTTTTATGGCTGAATAATATTCTATTGAATATGTGTACCACATCTTCTTTATCCATACATTTAGGTTGATTCCATGTCCTGGCTATTGTAAATAGTGCTGCAATGAACATTGGGGTACATGTCTCTTTTTGAATTATGGTTTTCTCAGGGTATATGCCCAGTAGTGGGATTTCTGGGTCATATGGTAGTTCTATTTTTAGTTTTTTAAGGAACCTCCATACTGTTCTCAAATGCATGTCTGCTTACACCACTCTTTTCCTCAAAACCCTGCTCTTCTTGCTACTCCTCTAACATATCAAGTATTTCCCACCTTGGTTATTGCTCTTGTGTCTGCCTGGAGGATTTTCAAAAAAATCTGCCACTTTGGCTAAATCCCTCTCTTTGCTTAATTTCCACATTCTCTGTAAGGACTATTTTGACCACATTATTTTAAAATGTAAGTTCCATGTCTGATAATGTTGAAGTTGTTTACATTGGACCAAACTTCTCACAGGAAACAACTGTAAACATTGGAAAAATTATATGAAAATAGAAGTATCAAGGATGTATCATACAGTACAGAGAATATAGCCAATATTTTGTAATAACTGTAAATGGAATGTAAAATTTTAAAATTAAAAGAAAAAAACACAGCTATCTGACACTGGAGAGTTACTAGAAGCAGACAGATTTGGAAGAGAATGGACATCTGAAAGGAATATTGCTGAAAGTGTTTCCATTTTGGAGGTTTTTCTGGACAAAGGACAGTTAGAATTTGGATAGAAATCTGCAGTCTTACTTGCTTGAGGAATCAAAGGACAAAGTTTGGGGCTACTACAGAAACTGGAAATTGAAGGGATATACCCAGGAAAAGAGAAAACCACAGAGAGGAGACTCAACTTTAAAATTCTCAACTTATATTCTCAACTTATAAATTCTTCCCAAATCTCTGACTGACCTCTGAACAACACACACAAGAGGCAAACTCCAAGCAGCCCATCTAACACTAAGAGAACTAAACAGAATGCAGCTGTGGCTTACCAAGGGCAAAGCAAAGCTTGAAGTCCTCAATATGACAGGCATTCAAAAAAAATTTACAGTTAACATTATACTTAATAATGGAATACTGAACCTTTTTCCCAAGATCAGAAGGTGGCAAGGGTGTCCACCCCCACCATTTCTATTCAGCATTTTATTGGAGATCCTAGCTGGTGTAATAAGATAAGGAAAATAAAAAAGTTCTAAAGATCAGAAAGGAAGAAGTAAAACTCTCTAGCCACTCTAATGGTTGTTTATGCAGAATATTCTAAAGAATATACAAAACAACGAAACAAAAAATAAATAAAGTGAATTTAGCAAGATCACAGAATACCAAGTCAATATACAAAAAAACATCAATTGTATTTCCGTATAGAAGCAGCAATTCTAAAAAATGAAATTTAAATAATTCTATTTACAAAAACTCACAGATCAGAAAATTCTTAGGAGTAAATTTTAAAATTGGGGCCATAATTTTTATAATGAAAACTACAGAATGTTGCTGACACATGACCTAAATAAATGGAGGGTGTACCATATTCATGGATTGGAAGACTCAATAATGTTAAGATGTCAATTCTTCCAATTAGATCTATAGATTCAATGTAATCTCAATCACAATCCTATGAGGTTTTTTTGGTAGAAATTGACAAACTGATTCTAAAATTTATATGGCTATGTAAAGGACTTAGACTATCCAAAGGAATCTTGAAAATGAGCAAAAAGGACTTACAATACCTGACTTCAAGACTTGCTACAAAGCTACAGTAATCAAGACAGTGTGGTGCTAGTGTAGAGATAGACAAATAGATCAATGGAACAGAATAGAAAGCCCAACTTTAGACTAACACTTATACAGTTATTTGACTTTTTACAAAGTTTTCAAAAGCAATTCAATGGGAAAAAGAAAGTCTTTTCAACAAATAATACTTGAACAATTTGATAGCCATATAGGAAAAAAACCAAACTGAGCCACAATCCCTACTTCATACTGTGAAGGAGAAAATTTGCCACACCCAAATGTGTCTCTTTGGCATGAGGATTTCATTTTACCTCCCCCTTAGCTGCCTAAAGAATTTAGATAAAAGACCTGTTCCCAGAATAGAGGTATCATCAGAGATAATCTGCAAAGAATATGGGCTAGGTTGCTGGGGGAAACTCTAGGCAGGACCTAGAAATCAGAATCCACTCTGTGCCCCACTATCTGTTCATGGCCCAGCAAATATTTGTCTCCTAAACATTTGCTTTTCCATCTCCAGGTGAATTGCCTTCCTCCCCTTTAAAGTCCAAAGCCTACTTGCTAAGAGAAGATGGGGAATGTAAGGAAAATTGTGCATGTTTGGAGTACTTTATTTGTCTGCCACAGAAAAAAGCAGATCTAAAAGAGGGATTAACAGAATTTTAAAAATTTCAGAAGGGCTGGGAAGGGGTCTCTGAGCCAGTGGCATTTAAGCTAAGACCTGAAGGTTGGGAAGAAGTCAGCCCCCGTATGTTTGAAAGATAACCAATGTAGTTAAGAGTTCAAAGGCTAAACTCTATTCAAGTAATAAAATGTGCATTATTCTAGCATGTCCTTTGTATAATAAATACTATAAAATAAAAATAGAACATCCCTGAACATCCCCCGAACATCCCAATCCTCTTTACCATGCTCTACTTTTTCTTTTTTACCATAGCATATCAACTTCTAATAGATATACAGTAATTACTTATTTATTGTGTTTATTTTTTGTTGTCTGTCTTTCCTACTACTCAGCAAGGGCAAAACTTTCTGTCTTCTTCTTTTTTTTTTTTCATTGATGTATTCCTAGCACAAAGCACAGTGCTTGGAAATTTGTTGAATAAATGACTACAATTACCCTTGATTTATAAATGAAGAAGCTGAGACAAATGAGTGGAAACCTGCAGACAATTAAAATAGACTAATATAAGAAAAAGATGTCTGATCCTTCTACAACCTCTGACATCCATCTTTTTCAAATACAATGAAAAACCAAAATGGCTTTCATTAACATTTTGATTTGTCAATAGCTGCATCTACATTATTAGATATTTGGCACTTTTATATCCTCTGATATAAATTTAATGTAAAAGATTCATGTCTGTTTTTCATTTATTTCTTCCTTTCAGGACTTGAAAAATAAGAAATCTCGGGCAAAGCTTTATGCTGATACATTAAAGTCCACACTCTGAACAAGTGTAGACAAGGCCTCTGAAAATTCACTCAATAAATATTTATGTATTTATAATATTTAAATATTTATTGTCTACCATGTGCCTGGCACTGTTCTAAGGGTTTAGGATATATAAGCTAACCAAACAAACAAAACTCTTAACCTCTGGAGCTTACATTCTAAAGGAATAAAGATCTGCCTAATCAAATTATTTAGCTGCAGCCTCTTAATGAGTTAATTATTTTCTAGGAGTAAATGAGAGATATAATTTTGGAAGCTGTGTTCACTGTTCTCAACCCAATACATAAGTTACACACTCTGGGTTCTACATCAATGTTTCAAGACAGAAAATACTTACCAGGTCTTACCACTTACCCAATATCATTTTAGAACTGTTTCATCATCAAGGGGTAAGAGGACAAAAAGGGAATGGGAAGTGACTATTATCTCACTGTATTACTCTATCCCCAAATCTGAGAAAAGAATAGAGCTTGGAGGTGGAGCGGAAGGTGTTCTCTAGGTCAGAAAGGGGTGGATCTGGCCCTTTAGCCTTCCGTAGCCTCTTTCTCCTATAGCCACGAAACTACGAGGACATCCCTAGGCAGGCTTACTTCATAGGCTATTAAAAAAAGTTAATGAAGTGGGAACCTACACATCACGCGAAGGTTGCTACCTTTGACCCTTAGAGTTTCTTGAGTCATATGAAGAGTACATAGAGATCCAAAAATTGCCTTATTTTTCAGAAGTAGTGTTGAAGACATCCTGGTTTATTAAGCCCTTGGATTCCTAGACACTATACACGGTGACTTCTGTCAAATACATTGTACTAAACTTGAAGCAGTGTCTATTCCATAGAGGAAACAGTTGGATAAGTGAGCATGTCTATTCTGATTAGCTTATTTTACACAAAAGGGAAAAGAAGAGATGCTGTGTTTTAGGGACTTGACTGCAAACTTCTTAAGGACAGTGAGTCTCAAATTGTTTTCTAACTACTCCTTTCCCCTAGTGACTATCACAGACACATATATATGAATAGATTGGATTCTAGGTAAATATTTTTTGAACTGGTAAATGAACAAAGAGCGTCAGAGAGCAATCATACAAATACTTCTCTTGAAAGACTTTCTACAAAGAAATATCCAGATGTTTCAAAGGGCTTTTTGATTTTGGTAAATTCTTTATCAAAGCTGAATGCACTCAAAAATACATGAAAATATCATGATAAAGAAAAGAGAAAAATATGAAAAAGAAAAGAAGTAGCTATTGTTGATCCAAGAAATTCCAGATTTTGAAGATACTTTGGAAAGTAAATAATCTCAAGTTACATGATATAGTATGTTTATGATAGCAACTGCTCAAAAAGACGTAATTATATAGATCTGAGTGACTAAAATAACTCTTGGGATGGTTTCCATCTGGAAATGAATAGGAAGAGACACATATGGCTACAGGGACCTACCAATCCCACTGATAGGTAAATCATATCAAAATGATTTACTCAGCTTTCAGTATAAACCATTAAACTTTTTTTTTTTTTTAAGCACTGCTTGCCTGATGCTGCCATCATGTGGTTTACATAAACCACAGCAGGAGAATTTTCCATTTTGTTCCCCCACATAAATTCTCTGATAGAAATGTTACCTATGAGAAAAAAATTTTAAGTAGATAAATGATATTGTGGGGATGCCTTTGTTTCTATGTTAACACTAAAATCATGTTAGAAAGGATTTGAATAAAATATTGTTCAAAATCTGGACCTTTTTCTCTGCATAAACCTTAAATGCATAAGTTGGTTGAATGGATTGTGACACAATCTCAATATTGATCCAAGCACAATCGAATTTTAAATTATTAATTAGTTATTTTTCATAATAAGCTAGATATATGCAAATCCACCACCCTAAACAAAAGTTATGGACTTGACAATAGTCTATATTTAATCACATATTTCGTCCATGAACCCACCTCATTTCCTGCTCCAGCCTTAGGTAAACTTCATCCTGCATCCTGTGCTTATCATTCCCTTGACTTCCTTTCCATATAGTTTTATTGCATTTTTATTCCTAACAGATTTTTTTAAACAGCTTTATTTAAGAATATTTGAATATAATACACTGCACATATTTAAAGTGTACAATTTGATAGGCTTTGACATATATATATACTTGTGAAACCATCACCACAATCAAGATAATGAACATATACACCACCCTGAAAAGTTTCCACAGGCTCCTTTTCCTCATCCCTTCCTCCCTCCCTTTCCTGTCCCCTCACCTCCAACTACATGTAACCACTTGCTATGGGCTGAATTGTGTCCCCCCAAAATTCTTATGTTGAATCCCCCAACCCCTAATATAATGATATATAATTAGATTTACATGAAGTCATCAGGGTGGGGCCCTCATGATGGGATTAGTGCCCTTATAAGAAGAGACACCAGAGAGCTTGCTCTCTTTGCCATGTGCAGACACAGAAAGAAGGGGTTGTCTGTCTGACAGCCAGGAAGAGAGCTCTCACCAACATGACCATGCTGGCACCCTGATCTCAGACAGGCTCCAGAACTGTGAGAAAATAAATTTTTGTTATTTAAGGCACCCAGTCTATGATATTTTGGTATAGCAGCCCAAGCAGACTAATTACCACCGATCTGCTTTCTGTCACTATACATCAGTTTGTATTACATAAAATTTTATATAAATAGAACCACAGAGTATGTACTCTTATTTGTATGGATAATTTCACTCAGCATAATTATCTTGATATTCACCCAAGCTGGAGTGCGCATCAATATTTCATTGCTTTTTTTACTGCTGGGTAATAGTTCATTGTATAGATAAACCACAGTTAATATCTATTCACCTGTTAATGCATATTTGAGTTGTTTATAGCTTTTGGCTATTGCAAATCATACTTCTATGAATATACATATACAAGTCTTTATATTGACACATATATCTTTTTCTTTAAGTAAATACATAGACATGGAATGGATGGACCATATAATATATATATGTAAATTTTTAGGACACTGCCAAACTATTTTTCAAAGGGTACCATTTTGCATTCCCACTGGCAACACATCCTCACCAATATATGGTATTGTCATTTGTAGTTCTAATATCAGCCATTCTAATAGGTGTGTAGTAGTATCTTATTATAGTTTCCATTCGAGTTTCTCTAATGTCTACAGATGTTGAGTATCTACTTATGTCCTTATTTATCATTTGTATTTCTTCTTTGGTGAAGTATCTGTTCAAATCTTTTGACAAGTTTTAGTATTTATCCTGTTTGGTGTTCTTTATGGTTTGGTGTCTGTTATTAATTTTGAAAAGTTTTAGCCATTATTACTTTAAATATCTCTTCTGCCCTGTTCCCTCTTCTCCTGGTATTCCGACTGTGTGTATGTTATACCTTTTGAAAATGTCCTATAGTTCTTGGATGTTTTCTTCTGTCTTTTTTGTTTTCCTCTCTGCATTTCAATTTGAGAAATTTCTACTTACATATTCCCAAGCTTACTGCTTCTTTTCTTGGCCATGTCCAGTCTACAATTGAGACCATCAATGCATTTTCCATTTTTGTTAAAGTGTTTTTGATTTCAGCATTTCTTTTTGAATCTTTCTTAGAGTTTCCACCGCTTTGTTTTCATTACTCATCTGTTCTTGCATATTGTCTACTTTTTCCACCAGAGCCCTTAATATATTAATCATAGTTATCTTAAATTTCCTAACAACTCCAAAATCTGTGTCAGATATGAATCTTGTTCTGATGATTTTTGGTTTCTTCAGACTGTTCGTCTTTGCCTTTTGGCATGCCTTGTCATTTTTTTGTTGAAAGCTACATCCAAGACTAGGGCCCCCAGGAGCTTCTCATTCTTATGCTAGTACACACTTTACTTCCAGAAATTCATCAAAATTCACAATTACGTTGTTTCCATCAGTTTATGGTTCCAGTAGCTTCTGTACAGGTAAATAGATCTTGGTTGCAACTTTCTGGATTTTCTTATCTCTCCAGATTTTGTGATGGTGGTTTGCCCTGCAACCTCAGTTCTCTGAAGGGTCATGAAAAGTACTGACTTTCAGTTTGTTCAGTTTTTTCTTGTTTTAAGGAAAAGAGGATTTATATTATTCTGGCTAGAGCTGGGCTTTATTTAATTGGGTTGTTTTCATTTTCTTGATATTGATTTTTGAGAGCGCTTCATATATTCCGCATATACATATGTTATCAAATATATGCTCTGCAAATATTTTCTTCTCATCTGCCTTATCTTCTCATTCTTTTAATACTATGTTTGAAAGAGCAGAAGTTTTATTTTTTAACGTCTTTATTGGAGTATAATTGCTTTACAATGGTGTGTTAGTTTCTGCTTTATAACAAAGTGAATCAGCTATATATATACATATATCCCCATATCCCCTCCCTCTTGCGTCTTCCTCCCACCCTCCCTATCCCACCCTGTAGGTGGCCACAAAGCACCAAGCTGATCTTCCTGTGCTATGCGGCTGCTTCTCACTAGCTATTTTACATTTGGTAGTGTACATATGTCCATGCCACTCTCTCACTTCTTCCCAGCTTACCCTTCCCCCTCCCTGTGTCCTCAAGTCCGTTCTCTACCTCTGTGTCTTTATTCTTGTCCTGCCCCTAAGGTTCTTCAGAATCTTTTTTTTTTTTTTTTTTAGATTCCGTATATATGTGTTAGCATACAGTATTTGTTTTTCTCCTTCTGACTTACTTCACTCTGTATAACAGTTTCTAGGTCCATCCACCTCACTACAAATAACTCAATTTCGTTTCTTTTTATGGTTAAGTAATATTCCATTTGTATACATGTGCCATATCTTCTTTAGCCATTCATTTGTCGATGGATGCTTAGGTTCCTTCCATGTCCTGGCTATTGTAAATAGTCCTGCAAGGAACATTGTGGTACATGACTCTTTTTGAGTTATCGTTTTCTCTGCGTATATGCCCAGTAGTGGGATTGCTGTGTCATATGGTTTTAAATTTTGATGAAATCTAATTTATCAACTTCTTGTTTCATATCCATATGCAATCCAAGTGTTCCAGCACCATTATTGAAAAGCACATCCTTTCTGCACTAATTTGTCTTTCCACCTTTGTCAAAAATTAGTTGTTAATTTAGGTGTGGATCTACTTGTGGACTTCCAATTTTTGCCCATTGATGTTTCTCCATCCTGATTCCAATACCACTCTGTCTTGATTACTGGAGCTTTATAATTAGTCTTTATAACAAATTTTGATTGAGGTATAAATGACATATGACATTATATTAGTTTTAGATGTACAACATAATGATTCAATATTTACATATATTACAAAATAATCACCTCAGTAAGTCTAGTTAACATCCCTCACCACATATAGTCACTTTTTTCTTCTTATGATGAGGACTTTTAAGATGTACTTTCTTAAGAACTTTCAAATATGCCATACAGTATTATTAATCTTAGTCACTGTGCCGTGCATTACATCGCCATGACATTTATTTGATAACTGAAAGTTTGTATCCTTTGATTATAAGACGTTTGATTAGTCTTAAAATCAGGAAGTATTACTCTTTCAACAATATTACTCATTTTCAAAGCTGTTTTAACTATTCTAGGTACTTTGCATTTCTATATGAATTTGACAATCAGTTTATCAACTGCTACAAAAAAGTATGCTGGGATTTTAATTGGGACTGCCTTGAATCTACAAGTTAATCTGAAGATAACTGACATCTTAACAATATTTAGTCTTCCAACCCATGAACATAATATATTGATTTATTTAGGTCTTCTTTAATTTCTCTCAGGAATGTTCTGTAGTTTTCAATGCACAGGTTCTCACATCTTTTGTCAAATTTATGCCTGAAGATTTCACATTTTTGATGCTATTTTAAATGTCTCTTTTTGGGCTTCCCTGGTGGTGCAGTGGTTGGGAGTCTGCCTGCCGATGCAGGGGACATGGGTTCGTGCCCCAGTCCGGGAAGATCCCACATGCCGCCGAGCGGCTGGGCCCGTGAACCATGGCTGCTGAGCCTGTGCGTCCGGAGCCTGTGCTCCGCAACGGGAGAGGCCACAGCAGTGAGAGGCCCGCGTACTGCAAAAATAATAATAAATAAATGTCTCTTTTCATCTCAGTATCTGATATTTCATGCTAATACATAGAATGGAGATTGATATTTGCATATTAATCTTGTATCTTCCAACCTTGTTAAACTCATTTATTAGTATTAGTAGCTTTTTTTCCCCTAGATTCCATTGGATTTTCTACATAGACAATCATGTTATCTGCTTTTTATTTTCTTTCCCTTGCCTTGCCTCCGATGTTGGTTAGAATCTCCATGAATAGACATAAGAATGGACATTCTTGATTTCTTCCTGATCATAAGAGGAAAATATTGTCTTTCATAATGAACTATGATGTTAGCTGTGAATTTTTTATGTGTCCTTTATCAGCTTGAGGAAGTTCCCTTTTATTATAATTAGTTATATGACAGTGTTTTATCAGGAATCAGTGAATTTTACCAAAAAAATAATCTATTTATTGAGATAATCATATGATTTTCCATTTTTAATTTGTTAATGTGGTGAAATGCATTGTTTGATTTTCTAATATTAAACTAATGTTGCATTCCTGTAATAAAAGTCATGACGAATTTTGGTCATGATGAATGATACTTTTTATATATTGTTGGATTTTATTTGTTAAATTTTGTTAATACCTTTTTCATTTATGTTCATGAAAGATACTGTTCTGTGGTTTTCCTTTTTTGTAATGTCTTTGCCTGTTTTTTGGTATCAGAGTAATGGTGGCCTCATATAATGACTTAGGAAGTATTTCCTCCTCTTTAATATTATTTTTTCTTTAAATATTTGGTAGACTTCACCAGTAAAGTCATCTGAACATGGAACTTTCTTTGTGGAATGGATTTTCACTACAAAGTCAATTTTTTAATAAGAGTTATTCAGGTTATCTATTTCTTTGTGAGTGAGCTTTGGCAGTGTGTATCTTTCAAGAAAGTAGTCCATTTCCTCTAATTTGTGAAATTAACTGGAATAAAGTTGTCTGACATATTCCCTTTTATCATTTTAATATCTGTAAAATCTATAGTGATGTTATCTTTCTCATTCCTGTTATGGGTAATTTGTATCTTCCTTTTTCCTTGATAGTCTACCTTTCATTTCATTATTTTCTTCATTACATTTTTGTTTTCTAATTCATTATTTTCTGCCCTGATCTTTATTATTTCCTTTTTTGTCCTTAGTTTGTCTTTAACTTGCTCTTCTTTTTCTAGTATCTTAAGGTGGGAGCTGAGGTTATTGATGTGGGACCTTTCTTCTTTTCTAAGATAGGTGTTTAGTGCTATATATTTCCTCCTAAGTAATTTTTTAGCAGCATACTGTAAATTTTGATATGTTATATTTTCATTGAAAAGTTAAAAGTGATTTCTAACTTCCCTTTTATTTTCTTACTTGACACATGGGTTATTTAGATGTTAATTAGTTTCCAAATATTTGGGAATTTTCCAGATATTTTTCTGCTAGTGATTTTTAATCTAACTCCATTGTGGTGAGGGAAAATGCTTTAGGTAATGTAAATCCTTCTCTATTTGAGATTTTTTTTATAGCCTACAATATGTTATCTCTTGGTAAATGTTCTATGTGAACTTGAAAAAAAATGTGTATTCTGTTGTTTGCAGGGAGAGTGTTCTATAAATGTCAATTAGATCAAATTGGATGATATTCTACTTCAAATTTTTGTTCTTACTGATTTTCTCTCCACTTGTTCTCTCAGTTATTGAGAGAGAGGTACTAAAATCTATGATTATACTTTTGGATTTGTCTATTTTCCTTACAATTCTATTAGTTTTTGTTAATGCTTTCTTCTTAGGTATATAAACAATTGAGGTTGCTATTTCTGTTTGATAAACTGAATCCTTTATTACTGTGGAATGACCTTCTTTATTCCTGGTAGTATCCGTTGCTCTGAAATATACTTTGCCTGCTATTAACATAACCACTCCAGCTTTCTTTTGATTTATGTTAATATAGTGTGTCTTTTACAGCCTTTTTCTTTTAACCTCTCTGGATCCTTATACTTAAAATGTATTTTCTGTAGGCACCATATAGTTGGGTCTTGTTTTTTATTCAATCTGACAACCTCTGACATCTAATTGGATATACAACATTACATTTATGTGATTAAATCTATTGTTCCCCCATTTTCTTTCTTCCTTTAGAATAATTTGAACATTTTAAATTATTGGATGTTATCTCTTTTGCTGGCTTATTAGCTATAACTCTTTGCTGTGTGGGTTTTTTTAGCAGTTGCTTGTGATTTTATAGTATGCAGCTTTAACTTATTTCAGTCTACCCTCAAGTGATATATCACTTCACATATAGCGTAAGAATCTAACAATAATGTCCTACCATTTCTTCCTTTCTGACTTTTGTGCTATTGTTGTACATGTTACAAACCACACATTAAATTGTTTTAATTTTGGGATAAATACCAATTATATTCTAAAATTATTTGACTAATAAGAAAAATATCAGATATACTTACTCATGTAACTACCATTTCCATTGCTCTTCATTCCTTTGGCTAGATACATATTTTCATTTGGCATCATTTCTTTCTGCCTGAAGGACTTCCATTTTTTATAGTGTGGGTGTGCTGTTGATTGTTTTCAGCTCTGTCTGGATTCTACTCTTCCTAAATGTCTAAAAAATGCTTTTTTGCCTTTGGTTTTTAAAGATATTTTCACTGAGTATAGAATTCATGATCAACAGTTTTTTTTTTTCTTTCAGTACTTTAAAAATCAAGGTGTTCCACTGTCTTCTTGCTTACATTGTTTCTGACAAGAAATCTGCTATTTCCTTCTTTTTGTTTCTCTGTATATAATGTGACATTTTCCCCCCTCTTGCTGCTTTCAAAATTTTTTCTATCACACTGCATTTGAACAATTTGATTTTTGGTATAGTTTTTTCATATTTTATGGGCTTGGAGTTCGTTGAACTTCTTAGATCTGTGTGTTTATAGTTTTCATCACATTTGTGTTTGTGTGTGTGTGTGTGTGTTTTAATCTGAAATCCCAATCATTTATGAAAGGATACTTATTTCTTACTCACATAAGCCTCTGTTAAGAATCCCACTTCCTTTCTTCTCATAACTGGCAATCATCTATAACACGTAGCTTTCATGATAACTGCAACAAAAGGGGGAGAGGAGATGGGGGCCATATAGCTTTTAACCATCTCAGTCCAGAAGTGGCTCAAAAAAGTCACTTTCCCTCACAGTCAAATAACCAGAAGTCACATGGCCCCAACCTAGGAGAAGTTGGGAAATGTAAGGGAACATGTGGATATTTGGAGTACTTTATTTGTCTGCCATAGAGAAAAGCAGATCTAGCATAGGAATTGACAGAATTAAAGTAATTTTAGAAGGTATGGGCTGGGAAAGGCTCTCTGAGCCAGTGGCATTTAAGCTAAGGCCTAGAAGTTGGAAAGAAGTCAGTCCCAATATGTTTGAAAGATAATCAATGTAGTTAAGAGGTCAGAGGCTAAAGTCCTATTCAAGTAATAAAATGTACATTATCCTAGCATGTCCTTTGTATAACAAATACTATCACTTAGGAAGCCTTCAAGGGTACGGGGGTATAAGATCCTCACCAAATCCTGATCAGTGACAGAACTTATACACTGCTCTCTTAGATGTAGAAGAATAGGTAGAAGGATGAACCTTCAATGACACACATACACACAAAGCAATAGCTGTGAAACTACAGGGTTCATTCATTCCAGCAATAACATTCACTAAGAGTCTACCATGATGCAAGGTGGCATAAAAATGTTGACTACAATTCCCCCTGCTTTGATGGAACTAATAGTCTAGTGGAAGAAACATATTACTAAAAAGCAATGAAATACTCTATGTGGAATCATTTTTCTCCATAAAGAAAGGGGGGGAGCTATAACAAAGGTCAAGTCTAATTTAGAAATTATTTAGAAATAAACAGAAAAGAAGCTCTCCAAAAACTGAGGAGTCCGGAGTGATTAAGATTTCCCACTCTGGTCAAGAACATTAAAAATAGAGTAAAAAGTATTCTGCATACATAAATTCCATAAGCTCTCAAGAAGAGCAATTAGAGCAAGACCTTTTTTCTCCAAATGAAGAATCAAGTTTTAGACAAATATACATATCTACGTACACTAATTAGGTCAATATCCATATTTTTATGCCTACTAAATTCTAGAAAATTTTGTCTTTGTTATATCTACACCGTGAATTCTCACTTTTCTTACTTGCTCTCTCCATATTTGATCCTTTAATCCTGTATTTCATTCTGATTTCTCTGTTCAAGCCTCTTACATAAATTGGAAGATGTTAATCCTCAAAGGCTTCAAACTAGATAAATGAAGGGAAATATTTGAAAAACTATTTTAGAAAGAGATAGATAAGATAGAATAAGTTTTCCCATTCTACATAATAATTTTGTTCCCAGAAATAAACGAGAGGTAGATTTCTTAGAAAGCAAGAAAATACAAAAAAGTGAGTAAGCACCTCTCTTGGTGCTTGGCTTGCAGTCTCAGTTGTGGGACTGTGATTATGATTGAAAGAACACTATAATTGGGTCTCCTGGTACTTCTCTGCTACTCACTTGTTGTGACCTTACACAAGTTTCTCAGTTCAGTTTCCTTAACTATAAACCACAGATCAAAAAAAAATGTACCTACTGTTAAGGGTTGTTCTGAGTGTTAAATGATTTCTTGTATATAAAGCACTTTATAACAATGTCTGGCAATAATAAATGATAAAAATCACCAGTACTAATACTAGTAATAGTTAACATGGAGCAGTAGTTGTAAAAACCCACATTAAAATTTAATTGATTGATTGCTATTTTCTAGACTTACGTCTGAATGCTTTCATATAATTCATATAATTTAAACCCTTTTAAACCAAATTCACCCTGTACCAAATACCACCCTACAACAAACATTTATAGCAAATTTCCAGTGTGCTTCAAGCTTGTGGACATTATCATTTCCTTTTCATTGCTTTAGTCCAAAAAGAATGTCACTGGTTCCCAAGTTTTAAAGGCCATTATTCCACCTTATTTTTTTTTTTTTTTTTTCTTTTTTTTTTGCGGTATGCGGGCCTCTCACTGCTGTGGCCCCTCCCGTTGCGGAGCACAGGCTCCGGACGCGCAGGCCCAGCGGCCATGGCTCACGGGCCCAGCCGCTCCGCGGCATATGGGATCCTCCCAGACCGGGGCACGAACCCGTATCCCCTGCATCGGCAGGCGGACTCTCAACCACTGCGCCACCAGGGAGGCCCCACCTTATTTTTAACACTACAAATTGACACATACTTGTGGAAAGGGAATGTTGCCTGCCATTCCAGTCAACAACAAATGTTGCCCATCATCAAGCTATCAACCACTGTAGTCACCCCACACCCAGCCTAACAGTGCACCCTGAGGGTAATTCAGGATGGAGAAAAACAGGAAACATTCTGTGTTCTGGATACTGACCCTAGATAGTTAAGATGCATATCTAAGGAATAATTTCAATGAGCCCAGACTCTTGCATCTTCCCATACATAGAAAATCACTAAAATCATTAACTTGAGATGTCTGTTTTTTGTGATTAGCAGTAATCTTTTGATGTTCAACTACCTTTTTTTTTTTTCAGCAAAAACTCCTAGATATCCTAGCTCCTTCCTTACTTCTTTGGAGTAGTTTCTCAGAGCTACCTGAGAGGCTGTCTCCCAGGCCATAGTCCTCAGTAATGTCCCCAAATAAAACTTAACTCTCAACTTTTAGGGTGTGCATTTTTCTTCAGTTGACATACTCTACAAATGATATTTATATACGCTTAATAGATGTAACTCAATAAAGGCTAAAAGCAAACAATACGTAATTAGGAGAAAAATATATACAACACGAATAGCAGACATCATTCCGGCCTTGACAAAATGATCACTTATTGATACTGATAGAATCTATGCACAGTTAGGAAAGGAGTAGGGAAGCATCCACATATGATTGTTTCATCTCTCCCTAGATATAGGACCAGCTACAGGACAAACAGCCAGACCATGTGACTGTGGCCACACAATTTTATCCTGAGTACTTTCAATCTGGACCAAAGTCACACAGCTCCTGAACAAAAGCATGGGCTTAAGCCTGTGATAGATTCATTACCATCAAATAGGACAGAATTCTCTCTCATTTCTTTGCTTTCTTACCCAAATGAGGTGTATGAAAACTGCTTGCACATTCTGTTTAATCCTTATGCAAGCTTGTATTCCCACACCAGAATTATAATTCTAATTTACAATCTCTTTTGTTCAAGATAGTGCCCTAATTGTGAAAAATAATTACCGACTTCTAATCATGAAATAACTTGGAATCCAGATTATTAACAAAATGATGGAAAATTGGAGATGTAATTGACTAGAATCATTTCATTTGTTCATTTGCTCATTGTTTCATTGGTTCATTATAACAATCTTATAAGACATGTACCAGAGAGAGGCTATTTCAATCCACGTGCACATAGCCAACTGTTGGGGCTCAGGGCAGGCCATCCCAAAATACGCCTCAATGGCATATTAATTATTTTGAATTAGTTACTTAAGAAAAAGCCATCGTAAGAGGGACACTCTGACCCTCCTCTCTGTCTCCTTGAAAGTAGGAAATAAATCTCTCATGAAAGGTGCACTCCTTGCATCTGAAGGTAGAAGGACACCCTGATTTCCAGAGATAGGGAATTTGGGGCAAGAAACTTATATAAACAGAACTTGTTACTCCTTTAGTTTACCATCCCAAACTCAAACTCTGCTTAGATTCTTCACTAATTAAGTACCCAAAGGCTAATTTTCTTTGTCCTGTGAATTCCTCACAAATTTATTGTTTGTTTATCTAAAAAGTATAAAAGCTGCCTGCTTTGGCCACTTCCTAGGTCATACGACTGTGGGATCTCCATATGCATAAGTTAAAGTCTGTTTCTTTTTCTCCTGTTTATCTGTCTTGTGTAGTAGTCCAGTCACAGAACTCAAGAGAGATAGAGGGGAAATTTGCCCTTCCCCAACACAACCTATCAAAATGACTAATGAGTTCCACGTCTTCTTAAAGCATGCAGGTTGATGCCCAGGGCTTGCTGAAAGAATATCAGAATGTAGTTAATAAACTACTCCTGCACCTACCAGTAGAGTTTCGTGATAATCAAGAGACAAGTGTGTGTATTTCTCAACCTGTTTTGCCAGTTCTTTCACAGTAAATTATGTGATTTAATTAAAACAGTACAAACAAACAGTTGTTATGTCTATGAAGACTAAGTTGAATGTTCTCAAAAGACTCGAGAATTAAAAAGAATTAGCAATGACTTAGATAAGGACAAGACAACCATGAACACTGCGAGACACTTTAAAAATATAGATGAATTTTCACTTAGTTTTATCTCAAACTGAAAATTATAGGCAATGATTCATAGGTATTATTAATGCCAGAAGATAACACAAAATTCCAAACAGTAGGTTCCATAGAGACTTGGATCTTGTAGGGAAGCACAATTTGCCACCCCAAAATGTCTCTTTGGCATGAGGATTATTTTAGTCTGAATATTTTTAAGAAACAGAAGACTCAGTAAGTCTGTGTTTTTACCTCCCCATTAGCTGCCTAAAGAATTTAGATAAAGGACTTATTCCCAGAATAGAGGTATCTCCAAAAGTATCTGCAAAGAAAATGGACTAGTTGTGTTGGGGGAAACACAGCAGTGCCTAGACATCAAAGTCCACTCTCTGTCCCATTGCCCCTGCATGGCCCAGCAAACATCTGCTTTTGCATCTCCAGGTGAATTGCTTTCCTCCCCTTTGAAGTCCCAAACCACTATGCCCAACATCTTCTTTTGTCTTTAGCTGAAGATCGTATTTAAGGTGAAAGCTTCAGCCATTTTGGCGAGTTACTCAGTTTTCCTGGGTCTCTCCCAAAAACACACGTTATTAAACTTTGTTTGTTTTTCTCCTGTGAATCTATCTCAGGTCACCAGCCAGAAGAACCTAGAAGGGAAGAGGAAACTTTCCTCCCCAACAACTTACATCAAAAGATTGATGAATTAATATATAAATATTTTATGTCATAATACAATGTTTAAGGTAAAATGCATTGTTTTATGATTTCCTACTTTATCCAACTTTTTCTAATAACCAACAAGCTATATGTCCCAGTATAATGTAGGTTAAGTAATATAGAGTCTCCTGATCTGTAAAATGAAGAAGGTAATTCTTACTCATAAGGCTGTTTTGAGGATTAAATAAAATCATCCATATAAAAGAATACCTGTCACCTAGTAAGCACAGATTACTCACTAGCTAACACGGACTGCTGGTGAGGGTGGTAACATAACGGTAATGGCATGAGGGACCAGTCTGCATGGATTCACATCCCAGCTCAATTACCAGCTCTGTGATCTTAGAGGAAGTTACCTAACCTCTCTGTACCTTAAATCCATAATCAGTAAAATGTACATAATAATAGCTCCACCACCATTGGGTTATTGTGAAGATCCAATGAATCAATAAATGTGAAGTGCCTAAGACATAATACATGCTTAACGTAACACATTTTAGTCACTGTTATTTTGTATATTATTGGCTTTTCAGCTAGATAGAAAATTGCCCTTCCTCAAAGCATCCAAATATTTGTTATCTTTCCTTTGAAGGCTCTAGGCTTCTCACCTTCTAACATGAACACAGGACTCAATTTATTTTAGTACAGACAGATCACTAGTGCCATCTAGTGGCAAACTAATAAATTTAACAAAAAGGAATATTGCCCATAAAGGGGTAAAATTTCTACAGACATGAATTTAATTTTTGAAGACAAACTAGATATTTGGAAATGTGATATGTTTTCTTTAATGATTTGAATGTAATACAAATATAACTGGGGGAAATTAAAAAACTGCACACCACAAGAAGATTGCTTGGCAAACAGTACAAAAAAAAAAAAAAAAGATTCTTGCTTTGCATGAGCCAAACAACTGGGTTTAAACCCAATGTCAAAAATTTTGGGGCAGATTTGTGATGTTAATATACCCCTGATATTTTCTAGACCTTAATTTCCTATGATATCAAATAAGTGTGCTATATGTGTTGAATTTGTTTTGTAGTTATAAAAGTAAGGGATAAATCACTATGCTAATTTTAACATGATGAATCTATAGTATTATCTGTCAGAAGCATTTTGAGGGGAACCTTGATAACTTCTAACATCCTTTCCAACTTTCTGATTTTTTTAAATGCAGCCATATTGGAGGAAAAGAATTAGAAATGTGAATTTTGGGTGTAATTTAAACAGCATAAATGTTATAACATATACTAAGATATTAAGTTATATCATTGGATAAATTAAAAATGAATACCATACAAAGATCCCAGGTGATAGCATCATACAGCTTTACGTTCTGCAAGTCAGAACTTACAGAACTCAAAACTGAACAAAACTACTGTCATCTATAATATTCAGGCAGTCCTTGCCTTGCTCATTGAAATATGTACAAATTTCAGAGCCACAATTTAGTCAAATAACAGCAGCCTTCCAACAACACAGTTCAAATTTCAGTTATCATGGCCTATTAACTGTGACTGATTATATAAGGGCCGCCAGCTCTTTGGTCCAAAAATCACTATGTAAATAACAGATGCGCATCATGATCAGTGACTAACATGTCACTTCTTTCAAAGTCTGTCAGTGCTTGGTCACTGCACATCTGTTATTCAGTTCAAACATAAACAGCAAATCATGTTGCTTCCTTGTGTTCCTGTGATAAACTCCCTTGACATTTCACAAAAGTGAGTAATCAGAAGAGGCTATTAGCCCATAAAGATGAAGGTGCAACAAAGAAATAAAACGTGATGATGCTGGAAATGAAATTGGATGTGAATAGAAGATCTGAAGATGGTGACAGCAAAGCAAGGATAGAAGAGACCTAGGCCAGCAAGAAGGTAAGAGCCATGAATGTAAAAAAACAAGATAAAGTCGCTTCAACAGGATTCTAACTGAATGTAAATGGGTTGTACAAGAAATAGGGGATGACCCTGGAATGTTGACACCATGCCCTTTGGAGCAATGTAGCTATGCAGCCATATGAACTTAGTGAAGGCAAACTGATCAAAATAAATGAGGAATGTGATTGTGACAAAAAGGATGACAACGCCCCAGAGGAAGTGACACCAGAACAAAACTTCACATTAAAGAAACTCTCAGAGATATCTCATGACTTTGAAAGGACAAAGGACAAAATGGAAGTTGATCCAAACTTAAAAAGAATTTGACAGTTCAATTCACCAAGGCATAGAAAAGATGCTTGCTCCATATAATAAGTCGTATGATGAGAAGAAGGCAAGTAACTGTTCAAACTCCTCTTGACAAGATTTTGGCAATGAAATAAAATACTTTAATTCTCAATGTTTCTAATGTTTTAAATTACAGTGTACTAAATAAATATAAATTTTACTATTTTTCATTTCCTTATACATTTATAAACCACAGTAAGAGAGTTTTTAGTGTTTTGAGAAAACATTTTAAAGGTCACAGAACAATTGTTATTCACTTATTGATTTGCTTCATCCAGTTTCAACTTAGTCATTTTCATGGTTTTGCACTATTGTGTAAAATAAGAACTGGATGTATTGCCAAAGCCTAAATTTTTCTTTCCCAATTTTCAGTCATTGTAAACGTCATTCAGAAATTGCCACCTATTGCATGCTAATATAATAGCTAGTCCCCTTCTGAACATATTTTATAAATTATTTGCAGTGTCATGATATACTGTTGAAAGATGTCCTTGCTCCTAACCAAACCAGACATATAGAAGAGCATTATGTACCTGGCAGTGGCAACTGAACTAATATACCACTGACTCTTGGGTCCATGTTCAATTGATTGGTTATATCCAAAAGTTCTTCCTGAGAAACATCCTTAGGTTTTAGAATGATCTCACTACAGATACCTGGAAGAAAAACAAGTACAGAAAGTCACTTTAACAAAGATGTGTTTTTTCATTGGTGGTGTCTTACACAGTGTGTGATTGGTTCCCTCTGCTCCTATCCCACTGGAAGAAAAGGCCCTTCTACAAAGATGATGTTCAAAGCACCAACAGGAGGGAATTTTCAAACAGCACAGATGCTTTCTCGTGATTCACATGCATTCTTTGGCCCAGTGACCCATTTAGCAACTTGCGCTCATCTGTGATAAGCTACTGTTAGTGGATTTGAAGACAGTAAGAATACCAATACTACCACCACCACTATTAGGCCAAGTTCGGCAGAGTGAACTAGTCAGGTTTATCATGTGATTAAAGCAAAAAAACAGGCCCTTTAAATGTAACATGTTGCTCTCACATCTCATCATAGGATCTGAAATCACACTGAATTGATTCAATAAGAAATTTGAAGAAAAAGAGTAAGAAATGAATATAAACTTTGGTAACTAAATAATCTATAATAATTAATAATAATAATAATACATGTCATTCAAATAGCACTTAGTTGACAATTATCATTCATAATTATCACATTTTGAATTAAAACCAGAAAACGTTATCTATTAACAAATACAACTAAAACACGTCCCCACCTAGAGCAGCAGCGGCTTTGATCTTCTTCCTGACATATGTGTGGCTTGCTGGGTTATCACCCACTAAAATGATACTGAGGTGAGGTCTTCCATTCCCAAGAGAAATCCAAGATTCCACACCTCGCTGTATTTCTTTCTGGATTTGTTTGGCCATTTCAGTTCCTGAGATAATAACTGCGTCATGTCTGTGGAAAACAAAGGAATAAACATAGTACTAAAAAGGCAATAAGGAATATTCAACCACATAAATTTAAAGTACAAGAGTAAACAAAACATTTATGATTCCCCAAGTGAGCAACCAAAATTTGATTTCTTTCAGGTATATTTGACACTCATTATTCAGGTTCAAAAATATATTTATAATTTTTTAAAGGAGTCCAACTCTGCTTTTTAGTTCTGCATTACAGTCTATCTATAGTATACATAACTTTTACATATATATATTTCAATTATCAAACCACATACTAAAGTTCTAGAATATTGGCTCTATAATATTGACTGTATTAAAAGCTCTGCTATTTTTTTCAGAAGAGACAGATCAGCACAGTCTAGTTAAAACTAGCACCCACCTTCAAAGCTCCAGGCCATGGTGTATATATGTGGCCCCATAGACTTTTGACCCAAAGGCAAAATCTTCACTCTTAATAGAATATCCTGAACAAGCCCCTGAAGTCATGAGCTCTGTACTACACAACTCTTCTCACTTACTCAAGGAAAAATTTTATCCCACAGCTCCAGGACAAGGACAACTGTGATGACAGCTGCCAGTCTTGCCAAGCTTGTCATTGATTACTGTGGGGACCAGGCCAGTAAGGTTCAGTTGCCCCCGTACCCAAACACCCACACCATGGCATCATTTCTAATAGAAAAACTGCACAAAACATTACTTCCTGGCAGTTTTAAAGTGCTTAAGTAGGTAAGAAATACTATACTTTGATAGATGACATAAATCTATCTCTGGAAAGGCACAAAAAATGCCTTATGGGAAAGTTTTCCTGCTCTCCATGATCTCAAACTTAAAAGTGGTGAATTAATGTTGCTCCTACTGCATGTTTAGTTTTTAAAGGTACCTGATAAAGTAAAAGATGGTTCCTTCTTCCTGGGGCCCCTGTCCTTTCACTATTGAAAAGCCTGGTGAAAGCATGATCTATAGCACATAAATATTACCCAAAATATCAAAAGCAAGTCAATGAATATTGTGAAGGAGAAGAAAAGGAGGAAAGAAAAACCATATAGCAACTTAATTTTTTCAAGCACCTGTACATTTTCTATGTTCTAGTGAGAGCAGTCATCATGAATATCAGCCAGCACAAACAAAATGCAAACTTGCTGCCCCTTCCAAATAAGTCAACCCCCCTCTCTAATAGGTTGATGTACACATACATAGACCAGATCAAGAATATTCCATATCAACCTGGCACCAGTGGTCCACAGAGTTCAACCGGATTCAAACAATTTTGATGTAAACAATGTTCTGCTAAGAAGTGATTCTGAAATATGGTCTATGGATACACACGTCAAAATTGCCTGGGAACCTTACTGAACTTGCATATTCCTAGACCCCAAGACCACACCCATGATTTGGAATCCCTGGGAGAGGGGAGAGCGCCTGGGAATCTGCACATCTAACAGGTCCCCACAGGTATTCTTGCGCATGATCGTGTTTGAAAACCACTTCTTCAGTTCAACACAAAAGTATGTTTCAATAATAATCATAACCATGGGTAAACAATTAACTGAGCAAATATACATTGGTTAGATAATACAATTATAAGTAAACTCTACTTTTGATTCTAATTTTGTCTACTTTCCACTTTCAAGACATGGAAGGTCATGGTAAATGCAATGTATCAATCTTGCTCCACTGTCTTAATTTTGTAATAGTCTTATTACAGTATAATTGATATACAATGAGCTGCATATATTTAAAGTGTAAAGTTTGATGTTTTAGTATATGTGTATATCTGAGAAACCATCACCACAATCAAGAAAATGAACATATCCATCACCCTCAAAAGTTTCCTGGTAACCCTTTGTAATCTCACCATTCTGTCCCTGCCATGCCTCCAGACAACACTGATCTGCTTTCTGTCACTATATATTAGTTTGTATTATCACGAGTTTTATAAAAATGGAATCACGCACTACATGCTCCTTTTCATCTAGCTACTTTCACTTAGCATAATGAAAATTCGTTCATGCTGTTGTATGTATCAATAGTGCATCTCCTTTTATTGCTGAGAAGTTTTCCATTGTAAGGATATATCAAATTGTGTATATCCATTTAATTGCCGATGGATATAGGTGTGTTGTTTCCAGTTTTTAGTCATGACAAATAAAGCTGCTACACTCATTCACGTACAAGTCATTGTATGCACATATACTTTCATGTCTCGAGCAAATATCTAGGACTAGAATGGCTGGATCATATGGTATATGTTTAAATATGTAAGAAACTGTCAATCCGTTTTCCAAAGTGGTTGTACCATTCTACATTTCTGCAAGAAGTATATGTGAGTTCCAGTTGTTCCACATACTTGCTATCACTTGATATGGTTGGTCTTTTAAATTTTAGATATTCTAGTGGATATATGATAGTATCTGACTGTGCTTTTAATTTGCATTCCCCTAATGAATGGTGATGTTGAGCATTTTTTTATGTGCATATTTTTTTCATATGCCTATCTTCTTTGGTGAATTGTGTAACTTAATTTTTTGCCCTTTGTTTAATAGGTCATTTCCTTATTGAGTTTTGAGAGTTCTTCATATATCCTAGATTCAAGTCCTTTATCAGATAGATAATTTGAAATACTTTCTCCAAGTCTATGCTTTGCCTTTTCATTCTCTTAACTGTGTCTTTGTATGATAAGTTCTCAATTTTGATGTATTTTAATCAATTTTCCTTTTATGGATCATGCTTGTGGTACTGTGCATAAGAAATATTTGCTTAACTCAAGGTAACAAAGGTTTTCTCCCAAGTTTCCTTCTAGAAGTTTTATGGGTTTAGGTTATGCATTTAGTTTTATGGCTTAGTTCTATCTTAGTTTGAAGAGACTTTATATCAGGATACTGCTGAATGCTTTTTCTGTGTCTCCTGAGATTATCATATGATCAAATGGTTTTTTGGGTTTTAGTCTCTTAATATGGTAAATAACATTAATTTTCAAATGTTAAACCAACCTTGCACTACTGGGATAAACCTCCCACATATCCTTTCCAGATATTGTGGATTTCATCAATTTTTAAAAAAAAATTTTTGCAGCTATGTACATGGCAGATATTTGTAGTTTTCTTTCCTTGTACTGTCTTTGTATGGTTTTGGTATATGGTTACTGCCCTCATAGAATGAGTTAGGAAATATCCCATCCTCTTCACATTTCCGGAAGAGTTTGTATAGAATCGGTATTATTTCTTCCTTAAATGTTTGGTAGAATTCACTTGTGAAGCCATCTGGTCCTGGAGCTTTCTTTGTGGTGAGGTTTAAAACTCCAAATTTAAATTTTTTAATACAAAGAGGGCTCTTCAGGTTATCTAGCATTTCTTGAGTGAGATTTTGTAATTTGTGTCTTTGTACATTCTAATAATTAGTACATAATTATTAGACTAAATCAAGTTAAGATAAAATACATTCACTTTTGAGTTTAAATTTTATTTTTCAGGATTAAGTAATGAACTGTTTTCACTATCTACTTTGAATTCCTGTTGCTCATTTGTTATTGATTCATTTACGTGGACTTTTAATACTAAGAAAACAAGGACCTCCTATGTTAACAAGTACTAAGGGCTGCAGATATGGCAAACAATTTCAGGTAGTAAAAAAAAAATACTTTCCAAAACTTAAACTGTGTCAGCAATATTCAGATAGGTAAAATACTCTGCTATAGAAGCAAGTTTATCTGCTAATAGACTAGAAGTCACTCTTATAGTAAAGAACATACATTTGTATTTTAAAATATAAAACCATCTGAGCTCCATGTTGCATTCTATAGCATATGATAGCAATGCAGCTGCTTACATGTTTTATTAGCTGATTCTCTGTTAAACACAATGATTTAGTCATAGGTTACTGTGAACAACTGAACATAATCCAGGATAATTATGGCCTAGACACTACAAAGCTGTGTGACCCTGAGAATGTCAGATGACAATGGCATAAACTGATTCCTGACTTCCAAAAAGACAATCTACCTACAGATTAAACCTGACTGCACATTTTTTGTTGGGACCTGAGGTGACAGGGCTTACTTTACATTATAGTACCGATGTGCTAATTCAGCTTGCTAATTATAGCTGACATGATATGGCCTGGCCTAGTTGGTGTTTATGGGTAAACACCCAAAAGACTGCCACCCAATTATGAATAGGGATTTAAAGCATTTTCAGTAGCAGCTGGCCCATCCCACTGATTCCCTCAGTCACTGCAGAGCCTCAGCAAGCCTGGCTCTATGGGAGACACAATATAAGGATAAATGAAGCAACCCGGACTTAGTGGAGGCCCAATTGGAGAATGCCTGTATCAGTCCATATGCTGGAATAAATGGTAAACACACACATTAATAGCTCATATAGACTTCAGTAAATAAAGAAATGAGGTTTTTCTCAACATGCATATTGTTGAAAAATGTTACATTATCAGCAACCACTCGAATGTTCAGCCACAGAAGCACACAACTCCTAAGAATTCACCCTGGATCAAGTATTGATCTCTACCAGTCCATTTTCCACACTGCAGCCAGAGTGATTTTCCAAATGGAATCATATCAGTTCCCTTGTTAAAACTGCACTACATGTCAAGTTTTTATTAATTTAATAAATACATATTGAAAACCATTTATGTGTCAGTCACTATTCTATGATATTTAACATATCATGTGTGAAACATGGACCAAAAAAAGGCACATCTGGAGGCCAGAGTTACCATTTTACATAGGTTGGTTAAGGTGTCACTTCTCTGATTAATCGGGTAACATCTGAGCATAAATTAAGGAAATGAAGGAATATGTTATGTGGTTATCTGGAGAAAAGAATTTAGGCTAAGGAAAATACACCGCAAGTACAAAGGACGTTAGGCAAGAATGTGCCTGGTATGTTTGATGAATAGAAAGAAGGCCGGTGGCTACAGTAGAAAGAACAAATGGACCAGAACAGGACATGAAGTCAGAGAAGTAGTGTGACATCAGATCACATAGGGTCCTACAGGCATTCAGAAGGATGTTGGCTTTTATTACGAGAAAGAAAGCCATTTAGAAATTTTGACCTGATTTTCATTATTCAGTGATAACTGGTTAAAATGTGGAGGAGAGACTCTATGGGAGGAAGGGGCAAGTGGGGACACCAGTTAAGAGGCTAGTGTGGTATCCTAGGCAAGAGATGAGGGTGGCTTGGGCAAGGGGGGTAGCAGTGGAGATGCTAAGTAGTCTGATTCTGAATCTATTTGAAGGGTGGAGCCACTGGAATTTACTGAGATTGGGTATAGGGTGTGAGAAAAAGAAGTCAAATATGACTCCCAAATTTTTGACATGAAAAACTAAGGAAAGGAAGTTTTAACTCAAATCCAAACATCCTGTAGCTTACATGCCCCTGCATGAGCTTTCTTTACCTTCCCTGTGCTCACCAAGTCCCACACTACACATAGCTGCATTTAAATTTATCACCTGTGCTAGGTTCTCACTTCTGGGCCTTCACATACACTATTCTCTCGACCTAAAACACTCTTCATCCTCCTTCTCACTTCTCTAACATCCCTACCAAATCTGTTCCTCCTTCACTCCCACACAGTCCTCAAGTCTCAGCTTGGAAAGCACTCTGGGAAATGTTCTCTGACCCCTTCAACCTGGGGATCTGCCTCTTATATGAGTGCCCACAGCACCCAGCTTTTACCCTCATGTAGTATCTTAAGTCCTTGTTAAAATTAGTCTCCCCCACTATACTCTAAGCTGCGTAGGACAGGAAGCTTATATTTACAACGACATCCTTAATACCTAAGAGTATTTTGCACCTTGTGTTTATCAAATATTTGTGGAATTACTGGAGTTAAATTGTTTATTGTATTATAATTTGTTGGAATTACTATGCAGCCACTGAAAATAATAATTATAAAAACAGCAATATGTAAAAATGCTCATTGCATAAAATTAAGTGAAGAAATTAAATGAAAAATTGTAGGTACATAATCATAATTTAAAATGTGCATGCATATGGCCAAAGATTAAAAATAAATATGCAAAATAAAATGGTGAGATAGGTAGTATTCTGGATATTTGTCTTTCTATCTTAGAACAGTTTAAAGTGCTATCAAAACAGATCTTGAATTATATTAAAAGTGAGTAGATGCAAAATATCTATAAAACACATGAAAAGAAAAAATAATAGTAAAATTAACAAACTTACCACCCAGTTTAAGAAAGATATTACCATTGTCATTGAAATTGTCTTTGTAATCCTCCTCTACCAAAACCTGATCCTCTCCCATAGAGTTAAACACAATCCTGAAATTTGGGTTTATAATTGCATTGCTTTCCTTTCCATTCCTTTCTTTTATCATTTAACCTAATGCTTATATCTATAAATATTAAAAATATAATAATATACATTATTTTTAATATAATGTAATATTATACATATGTATACTATATATGATAAAGTATAATATATATGATATATATGATATATATCACATTTACATATGATATAAATATAAAATAACATGCAAAATTATAATATTTCTCTAAGGTTTACACCCAGGGATGGAATTGCTATATTATAAGATACATTTATGTGTGTTCAATTTATGCCAACCTGTTTCCAAAGTGGTTGCACTAATTTATAAGTCCACCAGTAGTGTTTAAGAATTTCTATCGCTCTACTTCCTTGATATTGTCAAAGTTTTTAAATTAACCAATTAGCTAAATGGCATTTTGTTGTGGTTTTACTATGCATTCCCCTAATTACTAGAGGTTGGATGTCTTATAGGTTTATTGGCCATTTGGAGTTCCTCTTCTATGGGATGCCTGTTCCTCTTCATTGACCATTTTTCTAATGGATTATTAACTTGTGCCTAATTTGTAGTAGTTATTTATGCATTCTGAACATGAATCTTGTATCAAGTATACCTATGTATCAAGTATCACCTGTATGTGGCTTGTGTTTTCACTTATTATATGGTTACTTTTGATGAAAAGTTCTTAACTCTAATGTGAAAACCATCTTTGCCTCTAGAGTTTGTACTTTTGTCTCTTAAGAAAACCTTCATCTTTGACAAAATTTCTTTTACAGAACACAACAGTACTCACAGTTGATGAGACAGACTGGCTAAGGAACTGCCAGGAACTTTCTGAGGATCTCTACAGGCTAGATCTAAAAATCTCACAGGGTTGGGCTTCCCTGGTGGCGCAGTGGTTGAGAGTCTGCCTGCCGATGCAAGGGACGCGGGTTCGTGTCCCGCTCCGGGAGGATCCCACATGCCGCAGAGCAGCTGGGCCCGTGAGCCATGGCCGCTGAGCCTGTGCATCCGGAGCCTGTGCTCCGCAACGGGAGAGGCCACAACAGTGAGAGGCCCGCATACCGCCAAAAAAAAAAAAAAAAAAAAAACTCACAGGGTTTAACAAAAACATCTAGAAAGTGGTTCTGCCAAGCCTCAGTTAAGAACCACTTATTTATGCCCCCATCATTCTCAAAGCAGGAATCCCCACTCTAGTATTCTTGATAGGTGGTCAGCTACTTTCAATATAAAGAAACCTATGAAGCATATGTGCTTGAAACTGGTCATGGAGCAAGATATCCATAATTGTATGCAAACAAGCTATAATCTACCAACTAAAGCATAAATTGATAAATTAAAAAATACTGTACACATAAACTCACTTATAACTAAATTACAAAGCTATTGTGAAGTTTATATTGAATACAAAAACTTGAATGTACTATCTCTTCATTGCCTACATCAGATTTTAGAAATAAGTGTTTAAAAATCTATTTTGTAAATGAGCCAAAAAGACCTAAAAGTGTTGCATTTTGTTCAAAATGTTTGAAATTGTTAACATATTCAAAAAATAGGCCAAGACATGGTGGGGGGGGGCTTCAGATTTGAAACTTTTAGTGAATTGCAAATACCGAAACCAAAGCTTACAAACAGAAATGTACCCCTTCAAGCGCAAAGGAAGTACTGAGCTAATTAAACAATGATGCTTCAAACAATATACAAGCAATTTTGAAATTCTATTGTTGTGGGTTGAATTGTGTCCCCAAAAAGATATGTTCAAATCCTAATCCCTGGTACCTGTGGCTGTGACCTTATTTGGAAATAAGGTATTTGCAGATGTAATTATGATGTAGGATGAAGTCATACTGGAGTGGAGGGGACCATAAATCCAATATGACTGCTGTCCTTAGAAGAAGAGAAGACAGAACTCCACGTGAAGACACAGAGGCAAGATGGCCATATGACCACAGAGGCAGAGTTGGGGTTAGGCAGCTATAAGCGAAGGAAAACCAAGGATTGCCAGCAACAAGAGGCTAGGAGAGCATGGCTCTGCAGATTCCTTGATTTCAGACTTGTAGCTTCCACGGGTGTGAGGATAAGTTTCTGTTGCTTTAAACTGATGGGGTCGCGAGCCACAACTACTGAGCCCGCGGTGCCTAGAGCCTGTGCTCCACAACAAGAGAAGCCACCGCAATGAGAAGCCCACGCACCGCAACAAAGAGTAGCCCCCACTCGCAGCAATCAGAGAAAGCCCGCGCACAGCAACAAAGACCCAATGCAGCCAAAAAATAAATTAATTAAATAAATAAATAAATAAAATAAACTGATGGGGTTCAGGGCAAGCTGCCCCAAGTTGTGCCACTCTGGCATGCAGATTATTTCCAGCTGAAAATAACCAAGGCCTAATAGACTCCAGAAGAAACCTCTGAACTTCCCCTTAAATGCCTAAAAGAACTTAAGATAGAAGGCCGGTTCCAGGAAGGAGCTATCACAACAGATAACTATTCTAAAGTATGAACTAGGTGTGGTAGACAAGCAGGAACCTAGCAAGGCCTGTTTTTGATCAAAGTCCTCTCTGTGTCCCACTGTCTCTAGATGGCCCAGCAAACATTTGTTCACCGAACATTTAACTCTTTTCATCTTCCTGTGAATTACCTTACTTTTCTTTTAAGTCCCAGACCCTTACCTTCTTCTTCTTAGTCCAGAATAACATATATACCTCATCTTGCCTTACTATCTTTGGAATTCTTCATGTTTATGTGAATTCCCTTATGTACTTAATAAATTTGGTTTTCTCTGGTTAATCTGCTTATGTCATTTTAATTGCCAGCTAAAAGAACTAAGAGGAAAAAAAGGGGAGTATCCCCTCCTTCACAAAGCCATCTAGTTTGTGGTACTTTATGACAGACTTAGTAAACAAATACATCTATAATCCCAATTTAAAATATTCCAATTTGTGGGAAGAACTTTTGATGACTATTTTTCATTGAATAAATTTATATTTTGTAATGTAATGGAACATAATTGAGAAGACCTATCATTTTACTGCATCTAAATATGGCAAAATATTTTAAAAATCATAAATAGATACATCTTATTTGATGACTTTTATCAAATATTTGTCAAAGGTACTTTGAAATGAGACATGAAAACAGCACTTGTGAAAATATTTAGGCTGAAACATCTTCATGAAAAAAACTAGAACTGAGACTATGTTCAATTTAGAAGAGTTTGCTCTGAGTTTACCAGGTGCTTTAGCATCTGTAGAGAAAGTATTTTTAAAACTAAAAATACTACTGTCTAAAGAAAAGAGTAATTTGTAACTTACAAGAAAACACAGCAAATTTAATTTTTAAATTAAGCGTTAAGTTTGGGGTTTTTTTCCAGAAAATTATCAGTATCAAGGCATTAAACGAAGATATGGCTAATAAACTGATTCAAGTTCAGTTGCCCTTGAACAACATGGGTTTGAACTGTATGGGTCCACTTATACATAGATTTTTCTTATTAACTAGGTACCCTAGTACAACACGATTCTCAGTTGGTTGAAACTGAGAAGGCAGAACTGCAAATACAGAGGGCCACCTGTGAAGATTTTTGACTCTCTGGAGGGTCAGCATCCCAAACCCCTGCATTGTTCAAGGGTCAACTGTATGTATATGTACCAAGAATGTGTCATATGTTAAAAGTTAACAGTCGCATAATTAACATAAAAATGTAAATGTGTTAATATAAAATTAATATTAAAAATTTAAATCGTTTTAATGTATAAGGGTATAAATTATATTTTAAAATGTTAATTTTGAAAATAGTTTTCAATAGAACTCTTATAGGTCGACTAATATAAGTCAATAAATATTCTAAATATGTAATTTTCATTACTTTAATGGGGTTTTTCTACTCTTAAAAATGTGGTTTCGTCAAAAAATTATATACTGACATTGCCATTAATACACATCAAAAGTGAAGTTAATTTGACCCCTTAGATATCTTTCACACAATGCACCCTGTCATTACTTGCTCAGGTGACATCTCCTGCAAAGGCAGAAATGTTGCAAGTCACCCCCAAAGAAGGCAGAACAAGGAGCTCTCCCTTTCAGCACTTTACTCTCCCCTCCATTTCTGGGCTAGCACTAAATATGGCTTCATTAGGAAAGAATAAATCATAATGAAGGGGCTAGGGAGGAGAGTTGGCAGTAGGGCAGCACAATGCAGTACAAATTACTCACCCAAAGCCAGTAGTTCCGAGTGTCAGCCCTGGTTCACCCTTAGCAGCTATAATGAAGTTGGACAAGTCATGTAACTGCTTTCAAAGGCATGCAATTTCCTCATCTATATAATGGGAATGGTCGGCTAAGAGTTGATTGGCTGATTTGTAAAAATGGCTCTCCTAGTTTCTGTTAAGAAACAGATGGAGACATATTCAGAGAACCAGAAGTAATATGTGACTAAAAAGCCATCAACATTTAGTGTTGTTTCTATGAGCTTATTTACCTATTTACTTTCCAGAAAATAAACTGCAACCATCCTATTCTACAGTTCCAAGACTTAATTAAATTTATAATTCCTAGAATTAAATGAAGTTAATTTAGTTTAACTAATTAAAACAAAGTAGCAAACAGGAGGGAAAAAATCACTACTTTTCTTGTGTATCTAAATACTCCTTCACAAAACAGGAAAATAACAAAATCTGCTCAAGATCAACAGTGTATTTAATTTGTATACTTCACATCTTGCTTCTGCATCTATGTTTTAATCTCATTTCCAACCACAACTTTAATTAGAGATACAATAAACTGTTCTATGATCTATAAAGATGAAAAAGCCAAATACAGTCATTAGCAATTCAAATATCTCTGCAAGTCCTTAGCATAGTTTAATCGCTTTGTATCTTAGAGCATAATTTTAAGATTTGGAGTTCAAATTAACTATACAATAGAAATGAAAGAAACTCAAGGGAACCAGGGCAAAATTACATATGGAATAAAACCAACCAATCAGTAGTACTTGGGAGCTATTCGAAGTAAGTGAATGTTTTTTTAAAGTAAATTAATACTTAGAAATGTTAAGTTTATGGCCTTTTAAAAACATTTAATTTCACATCCTAGATACTATCTTACACCGTGTAGTAATTTTATCAGAAATTATACTTTTATAAGTCAAAAAAGGTAAAGCAAGTTCTTTTAATGATGTGTGATTCTGTTATTCAATTTTGTAACTTAACTCTTTCAGGACACTAACCTGTAACTTAGAACATCAGTAGCAACCTAAACATCCATAATTTTTGCAGAAAACATCTAATATGCTAAAGTTTGTACCATGAGGACCCTTGGGCAGTCTGTTGAATCCGATGTACATCTTCTCAGAACAATCTTTTTTAAATGTTTAACATAAAATACACAGGTTTATAAGGAAACCAATTTTATTGAAATATTGTTATCACTTTTTTTTAAAGTGTTAAATAAAAGGATCTAGTGGCAAGTCTAATTACTACCATAATACCAAAGTAGTGGTGAGTGTATATGATGTTTTGAGATCTCTGCAACAACTGTTATTAAAATATCTATGTTTTCACTGGCAATATCATAAGTACTACTAATATTACTGTGGTTTGAGGCCAACATTCAACATTGAAGAAAATGCTAAGTTTATTAGAGGTTAGTGACCTCCCATCTAAGTTTAGGGATCCCCTAAATTCTATCCATTAAGTCCCAGGCTAAGAGACACCCTGTATTAAGGAAATCTAACTAGACAATTTTTAAGATTGATGTGCAAAATCAGTTTTCTTGATTCACAAAAGTTCTACAGGATTTAATAAGAGTTTTCAGAAAGAGGAAAAGCAAGAGGGAGATATGTCAACAATTATAAATTGCTTGTAGAGTAAAGCACTGGATAGATCATGCAGGTTCAAATCCTGTCTTCACCATTTATTAATTGTGTTATCTTGGACAAGTTACTTAATGTTCCCTTAAATATTAATAAGAATTTATTTTTCAACAATACAACTGGATTATTCAAAGGCGAGATGATATTCATTGCAGAGTTAATGATAAAGAGCTGAAGTGGGAAGAGGAAACATATATTTTAAACTATAATATGCCCTCACTTTAGAATTACGAATCTTTGAATAGTCTCTTGGCTCTAGGCACATTCTTTAATGAAAGTAATTATAGAAACCCAAGTAGAGTTCAGATCATTAAGTGAACAAACCTGGCTGGTATGATGTTTACAAGAACATGACCTGAATCTGAGAGTAAATTATTTCATGTTTCAAGGACTAGACATTAAACAACAGCAAGATGGTTAGGTAAGTTAATGGTCACTTGACTTAATATGATGCAGCCAATAAAATGTTAACAAAAACAATGGCAACATAGAAAATGCATATGATGTAATATTAAATGGAAGAGCTGGATAAGCCTTCTTGGATACTATCCAACCCTGGGTTCTCCTTTGACGCTAATTTAGGTTTGGATTATATTCCATACACGAATTAGGTGGGGTTTTTCTTCTGGTCCAAATTGCACTTCTTAATAGTAAATCTCACTTATTACTAATCATTAATTTATCCCACTCATGGACAGTTCAGATTTCACCCAAGCTCCTATGTCTTTAAGCATCCTTTCACAACTTAATCACCCCTAAGCCAAACTATTTTAAAAAATCTTCACTGAGCTCCATTGAATTCCATGAAGAGTATGTAACCATGGAAGATAATCTGGTGGGTTTCTTTCCTGCTATTTTTTATCATCCCATCAGGGTATTAACATGAAAGGATAATATAACTTCAAAACATCTGAAAAACAAAGATATGGGTCATTAAAGAAACTGCTAGATTATTACTAAAACCATGACTGAGTAACAAGATCTGAGATTAGTATTAGTCTCCTTTGTTCATCTATTGATCCAGTTTAATCAGAAAACTTGATTTTGGAGACATTACGTTAGAACACATTATCTCTGAACAGCTGGGACACAGACATAAAACTAATATATAAGACACTAAATGGTGAAACTTTTAGTTCTAAATTTAAAACGACAAAAGAACTGCTTAGAAATAAAAACTATCATATCTCATTTTCATTAGAATAGGTAAGGCATTAAGATAGGAAAATCACACTGTTTGCCAGCAAAATAAAATATGCCTTTGAGAAACTGCCTTTGCTAGTCACTGGGACTAACTCTATCTTCGTTGATATAATGCTATAGAAAATCAGCTTTACTAATGGTCCTAACTGGAGTCTGGGTCCTTCAAGCTTCACATGAGGATAAAAGGATCTTTAAATCAAATAATTCTATAGCAGAGAGAGAAACTGAGTAAGTACTAGAGGAGAGAGTCTGAAGAAAAATGAACAGCCTTATAAATAAAATTTGTCTTTTAAAAATTAATAAACTATCCACTCTATAAGACATTATTATTTAAATAACATAAACCGCTTATCTCTTACTAGCTCCAAAAATGTAGTTTTTTAAAATGCTGGCCTAGCTGCAAAAATGATAAAGCCATTGGCAGTGAGACACAAAGGAAAGGTGAGGCTTCCAAAAACAGCTGTAGGTCAGTACACAAAATTTTGCAAATGCTGAAAGGAATCATAGTAAGACAGGGAAAAAAGGGGAAATCTGCCAAGTTAATTTTTTTTGGAATACTGAGCAACAGCATAAATATGGAACAAATGCTTGGGATATCCATTTAGTTACTAAAAATGAGTTCAGGCAATAAAGCAGCGTTTAGGGAAGCCCCCGCTGTAGAACACCTGCAAATCTGATTTGAGCATGGCATTAATATACAAACTCTGTTAACCCTGCCTCCGAAAGGGACAGACTGCTGCCCAGCTCCAAACACTGAAAAACACTGGGCCGGACTCATGTGATGTTTACAACCCAAGTATATTTTGATTTGTAAACTCCTCACACACTGAGGCAAAATTGGAAAATTTAATCACCAAGAATTTTTTATTTGTAACTTTTTGGCTGTTTAGGTAATTCATTTTAAGAAACAATAAGCTGCAACAAATAGAAGGGCTATTTATTTCTTTGACATTAAATATATTTTTTTCCAATTAATAAATAAATCTATTTGTTCATGAGTAAATGGGAAAAAAAACAGCAAATTTTAAAGGGAAACCATTGAGATATAAATATTAAATGATATCTCAAGGTTTTGTAACTTTCAAATTCTGTCAAACATTATTTCTTGAAATTCTGCTTATTTGAAAAAAAACTTCTCCACTAAAAAAGTATTTATATATTCCATTACTACAGGTATCTAATTAGCCAAAAATATAAAAAATAATCAAAAATACTTTTTCATTTAAGGTTCTGTACCAGAAACTGGTAATAAATCTGTTAATTGAGAACAGTCAATATCATTGTGGAAAGAGTTTATCAAACTCAAAGACACTTTTCAGAAAGAATAACACTAAGGCTCAAATTTTAAGTCAATAGGATGATGTCAGACTTAAACCACATGCACTATGAAGAACCAGACAACTAATGAGTCACTACATATTAAAAGAGATGACTGAGGATGGGGACAAGTGGGGAGGCAGACAGTGGCGACCTCTGGAAGATGGAATCTCTTCTCTCTGCTGGTCCTAGAAGAGAAAAGAGACACCAATGAGCATCGACACACTGTCTGCATTCCTCCCCACCCGAGACCCACCAGTCCACAGGTGTTTCTCAACCTTACAGCCAACCTCCTTCATATATGGTACTCAGTGCCAAGAGGATGTCAAAAACACCACCCTGGGCTTCCTTGGTGGCGCAGTGGTTGGGAGTCCGCCTGCCGATGCAGGGGACACGGGTTCGTGCCCCGGTCTGGGAAGATCCCACATGCCGTGGAGCGGCTGGGCCCGTGAGCCATGGCTGCTGAGCCTGCGCGTCCGGAGCCTGTGCTCCGCAACGGGAGAGGCCACAACAGTGGGAGGCCCGTGCACCGCAAAAAAAAAAAAAAAAAAAAAACACCACCCTATCCTAACCTAATTAGTACTGCCTTGAAAAAATTAAAACCTATCAAAGGTATTATTTATTTTTATACAGATATAATCTGCATCAAATGGAGCTGAAAGCAGCTGGGTTGAAAGCAATGCTTCTTTATATTAAAATAGCTTTCCAAAATTATTGCACTCAATTACTTTAAGTTACAGAGGTCATTAATTCAATTTAAAAAGATCTCAATTATCCGTATGTGTGGCGCATGTGTGTAGCAAGTGACTTCAATAAGATGCTGGGGTTTTAACTGTCGTGGCTCTCATTCAATGTCCTTGGAGAAGATAGGGTGATGAGGTTGTCTATTTACATCAGCTGACAAAGGGAAATTAACCAACTTATACAATTTGAAAAAGGTTACCTTCACTCTGGAAAGAAGCTGTAAAATAACTGAAATTCCAAAAATAATTATCTAAAATAGGTGACTAGAGTGCATAATTCCTTCAAACCTGTAATACAAATAGGATTCTATAGAATCTGCTTTTCCTAGGTTGTAGAGTCGCTAATTCCAAAGAACTAGCAAGTTTTTTCAGATACCATGAGAGCTTCCACAATCAGAACTCTGAGTCACTGCTATTTTTTCACATATCCACATGTCCATATTCTATGGACAAGTAGTCCATAGAAACCTCATCCAAAGTAAACCCGATAGGGAATATTTTTTTTAAATTTCAGTCACTCAAGACTAAGGTCCAAATATATACAATGAAGAGTTAATCAATTTAAGTTAAAACAGCAGTAGCTATGTTTCCACATTGCCGATCTTTACTTTCTTCCAGGTACAGTGCTGGGCATTGGGGATACAAATAGACGAGTAAGACACAATCTCTGGTCACATGAAACCGCAGTGGAAGCACGTTACTGGAAGCCCTTAAAGTCTGAAAACAGAATCTCTTCTGGACTCACTGGCTCTGGGTCAAGGGAGTATATTTTTAGCTTCTTAGATTTGAGTTTGTAGCTACAAGTAGATGACGGACGGGCGAAGTGTTCCTGGGCACTATTTGTGCAGAAGAGTTAAACCCATACTCACAATCTGCCAGCCAGCAACAAGGTCCAAAGAGATGCAGTGAATCTAACACTGAGCACATCAATCTAAGACTACAGAGATTCGAGAAGCGACATACAGAAAAAGACTGAGAAGTCAAGATTAATGCCTTATTTTGTGAAATCATTAAGAATTTTACAGCTGGAAAAGACCTCAGTATTACCACCAACAAAGAAAGTCAGAAACTCAAACACTACTAAACCATCTGGCCATCGCCCACTCCTTTGTTTACGAAACACAACAATAACCCAAACCAAAACAAATGCTTCAAACAAGCAGACCACGTGTTTCTAGGGCCTCTCTCCTCTGGGCCTCAAAGGTCTTCCTCAGTCACTCAACCGCACCTGCTGCAGTTCCAGGGAGCGCAGAGCACGTCCAAGTTGCCTGACTTGAGGCCGATGCTACCCGCCCGCCCGGCCCTCAAGGCCAAGTTCGGGGCCAAGGCCGGCCTAGCCCCCAGCCCCGCCGCGCCGCACGGGTGCCCGGAGCCGCCGGCCTCACGCGTTAGGGCCTCGCCCGCGCCAGCGGCCACCGCCCCTCCCACAGCCAGCGGCTTAGCACCCGGGAGCGCCCTGACCCGAGGAGGTCGAGCGTCCGGGAGCGCTCGTACCTCAAGCCGCTGCTCCGAAAGCCCCGGAACGCGCGCCCATTCGTTGCCGGCGCCGCCAAGAGCGACACCGCGCTCCGGCCCAGCGCCGACACTCGGCCCAGGCGGCCGCGGAACAGCCAGAAGGCGCGGGCCGACACTGTCATGGCCGCGAATCCCGGCTCCAGGACAGAGGCGCCACCTCCCGCCGCTCCGGTCCTCGCAGCTGCAGGCCGGGCTCTGCCCCGACCGGGCTCGGCGGGAGAGCGAGTCCCTCCAGCCGAGGGTTCCCGAGGGCACCACGCACCGGTGGGGCCAGGAGCCGAGTGAGGGCCGGAGGCGGGGCCGAAGGAACCCCTGGACCGTCAGGGGGCGGGGCCGGGACGCAAACCCTAAGCTGGGAAGAGTACTGGCAGGTGTGTCTAGAGACTGTTGGCTTGGGATGTGGCCTGGCGGCGACTCGGCTTCTCACCCACTGGGCACGCTGCTGATGTGCCCATAGCGAGGACACAGGGAAAGCGTCTAATCAGTTCAAGCAGCACTCCCCCTTTCTCCCAAACCAGAGCTCCGCCCCACAATCGGCTACCTGGAATTTCATTAAAAGCAAGAAGGGTGTTACAGGTTCTCTGTTTCCCTTGGTGAGACCTTGGGATACCTTGAGAGCAGGAGAAAGAAAGAAAAGTGTATGTGTGGAGGGAGGAGGAGGACCTGGCTGAGCAAGCCCCGCACCTAAGGATTTCTATAGCTCTACCTTATCATCTCCACTTTGGAGGGGAAAAATTGGCCAATGTCTATTATTTTCTAGAGTCTGTGATCAAGGTTACACAACCTAGGAACTGTGTTATGTGGTGAATTTGTAGTGAGAAAACAGAACATCAGCTCCCTTTGAAAAAGTAAAAATCAGAATGGCCATTCATTATGCTGGGATATGTTAAGAGATGAAGTGAGGCATGCTTTTAAATTTTAAGAGTTTATTTGAGCAAAAATCAATTTGAATCAGGCAGCATCCAACCTAGCAGATAGAAAGGAGTTTTAAGGAGCATGTCTTTCACAAAATGAAAGACTTGTAGGCAGAAGGGAGCAGGAACAAGGAAGTTATACTAGACAAATAAGCGGTTTGGGCATTGCAAGTTTACTTTCCTTTAAGGGATGGCAGGGGTCAATCAGACATCTTCTCTAACTAGTGATAATAATGAAGAAGGAAACAGACAGAAGTATCTTTATGCCCTTGAATTAAGTCTTTTTTAAAAAATTTTTCCTGTAGTCTGGCCTAAGTGATAATGCAAAATATAGAAAAAAGTGTGCACAAAACGAAAAATACATAACTGAGAAAATTAAAAATAATTTACATGTTAAAAATACAGGGTTATTGGGACTTCCCTGGCTGTCCAGTGGTTAAGACTTTGCCTTCCAATGCAGTGGGTGTGGGTTCAATCCCTAGTCAGGGAGCTAAGATCCCATATGTCTCGCGGCCAAAACACCAAAACATAAAACAGAAGCAATATTGTAACAAATTCAATAAAGACTCTAAAAATGGTCCATATCAAAAAAAAATCTTTAAAGAAAATACAGGAGTATTTTTGTGAACTGTTCTATTCATTAAATTAAAAGTCATAAAAATATCAGTAGTATTAGCTAGCAGTTCCTGTAGGCTTATTCTGTTCCAGGCACTCTTCTATGTCCTTTACATAGATTGCTTCATTTAATCTTCACAATAGTTCTGGGAGGTAGAGTCTCTTATTGTTTCCATTTTACATATTATAAATTTGAACTTCAAAGAAATTAAGGAACTTGCACAAATCTACAAGTCTAGTAAGTGGTACATCCAGGAATCAAAGAAAATCACTTTGATTCTGTAGGTAAAAAAATAACAAACTTCTAATAATCCATGGGACAAAGAAAACATGAAAAGGAAAATGAAAAGAGAACATATCAAAATTGAGCAATGCAGCTAAAGCAGTACTTTTGGAGAAGTTGGAAGCCTTAAATGCTTATTTTAGAAAAGAGTAAAGGTCTAAAATCAATGGTCTAATAATCTCTAGGTCCATCCATGTTGCTGCAAATGGCATTATTTCATTCTTTTTTTATGGCTGAGTAATATTCCACTATATATACGTACCACATCTTCTTTATCCATCACCTGTCGATGGACATTTAGGTTGCTTCCATGTCTTGGCTATTGTAAACAATGCTGCAATGAATTTGAGGTGCATGTATCTTTTCCAATTATGGTTTTCTCTGGATATATGTCCAGGAGTGGGATTGCTGGATCATATGGTAGTCCTACTTCTAGTTTTTTAAGGAAACTATTCTCCATAGGGGTTGTACCAATCTACATTCCCACCAACAGTGTAGGAGGTTTCCATTTTCTCCACACCCTCTCCAGCATTAGTTTGTAGACTTTTTGATGATGGCCATTCTGACTGGTGTGAGAAGATACCTAGACTCACAGACTCCGAAAACAAACTTATGGTTACCAAAGGGGAAAGGTGGTGGGGGAAGGCAAATAGGAGTTTGGGATTAATATATAAACACTACTATATATAAAATAGATAATCAACAAGGACCTATGTATAGCACAGAGAACTCTACTCAATATTCTGTAATAATCTATATGGAAAAGAATCTGAAAAAGAATGGATATATGTATAAATTTGCTGTACACCTGAAACTAACACAATATTGTAAATCAACTATACTCCAATATAAAATAAAAATTACATTAAAAATAAAATAAAATAAAATCAATGGCCTAAGCTTCTATCTTAACAAATTAGAAAAATAAGAACAGTTGAGCTAAAGGTAAGAGCTAAGTTATAGAAAACAGAAAAACTGCAGAGGAAGTTAATGAAATAAAAAGCAAATTTTTGTTAAAGATCAATACAATTGATAAACTTTCAGTTAGACTAATTAGAGAAAAAGAGACTGTAGGGAGGCAGTGCATTCCTACATGTTTTTGCATTCCTAATTGTCTTGCTGAGTGTTAAGACTAGACCCTGACCACTTTTTACCTGGGCCATTTCTCAGGGGTCTTCAAGGTAATTCTGAGAGTTGAGGTAAATTCTCCCTGTGTACAAAGAGAATATTTGCTTACTGCTTGCCAAAAAAATTGATGGACTCCTTAAGCTCAGAGTTCCTCTTCTGTGGTGCAACCCACTACCCATGCAGGCTTCATCTGGTCTTCCACATCACCCTGTGGTATGTGGGGCCTGGGAAAATGGAATGATGATGTTAATACTCCAGCAACTATGTTTTTTGGTCAGTATCATTTGATCACACATGTAAGGGTTTAATCCTGAGCTCTCTATTCTATTCCATTGTTCTATATGTCTGCTCTTTGCCAGCACCACATCTTTTGATAAATGTGGCTCTGTAATAAATTTTTAAATCAGAGAGTGTGAGACCTCCAACTTTGTTCTTCTTTTTCAAGATTGTTTTGGGTATTTGAGGCCCTTTAAGATTCCATATTAATTTTAGGATGGATTTTTCTACTTCTTCCAAAAATGGCATTGGGACTTTGATAGGTATTTCATTAAATCTGTAGATTGCTTTGAGTTATATTGGCATTTTAGCAATAATATGTCTTCCAATCCATGATCACAGAATGTCTTTCTATCTATTTATGTCTCCTCTGATTTCTTTCAACAACATTTTTCAAATTTCAGTGTAAAAGTCCTCCTTGGTTAAGTTTATTTTTAAGAATTTTATACTTTTTGGTGCTATTGTAAATGGAAATATTTTCTTCATTTTCTTTTTGGAATGGTCATTTTTGGCAACTACTTTTGCTGTAACAAATTTCTTTGTCTCCATCCAGCAGTCTCATGTCTTCTGTAAGTATTCATAAAACTGTAGAGGGCTAACTTATTAGACTGTAGATAGGGCACAGTTAATTCCCTCATAAAGACAAAAATTATCAACATAGAGAATGAAAGAGAAGATATCACTACAGATATAAAGGCATTAAAATGTTAATAAAGTAATAATATAAAAATATTTAATGAGATGGTAGTGTGGGAAGACACAGAGTTACTGTCGCCCCACAACTAGGGTGCCTGCCGGCCGCTGGTGGAGAACTCTGACCCCCAAGGAGACGGGAGGAACCCCAGAGTGAACCAGTAGGATGTAGGGGGCCGAGGGTGTGGGAGAAGTGGAGCCCAGACAAGATTGGTGCCCCTGAGGCGGGGAGATCAGGAGAGGCAGGTAAGAGGGACTCTCTGGGAAGAGAGGGAGAAGAGTGGTGGACAATCGCCTGGACCACTTGGGCTGGGGAGCCTGCTGAGCTCCCGGATGGGTACCCTGCCCTCCAAGCCCTGCCTTCCTCTCCTCTGCCCACATTGGTCCTGGGGGCATACGAGGGAGGCCAGGGAGATCAGGAGAGGCAGGTGGAAGGGGCCCTCCCAGACCCCAGAACAGGAGAGGAGAGGAGGGCATTTGCCCTACCCACTCAAGCCCGGGAAGCCTGCTGGGCTCCCAGGTGAAGTCCCCTGCCTTCTGAGACAGGGGTGGAGGCACGCCTGGGCCCCTTCTGTTCCTTGAGCCTAAGCCCCACCCTCCACAGCCCCCAGGGTCTTTTTCAGCCCTGTGGGCCTTAAGCATTGGCCCCACCCACTCCCCAAACCTCGCCCTTGCTTAGGCCCCACTATCCACAGCCAAGGCCTTCCCTCCTACCTTTTTTTTTTCTCTTCCCTCCACTTTTTTTTACTATTGTGGTATTGATGTACCTTCTGGTTGTTGATTCATCTATATTTTTATTTTTACATTCTTTCTAACATATCTGTTAGTTGCCTAGTCTAATTTTATTTTTTACTTTGTTATTGTCCTCTCTCTTTTTTTTTTTTTTCTGCCCCCAGTAGCTTGCGGAATCTTAATTCGCAAACCCGGGGTCAGGCAGAAGCTCCTGCGGTGAGAGCTCTGAGTCCAACCCACTGGACTAAGAGAGAACCTCAGACCCCAGGAAATATTCATTGGAATGAGGTCTCACTGAGCTCCTCATCTCAGCACCAAGGCCCAGCTCTGCCCAATAGCCGACAAACTCCAGTGTTGGTAGCCTCAGGCCAAACAACCAGTAAAAGAGGAACATGATTTCACTCATAAAAGAAAAAAAAAAAAGGAGATAGCAAAAAAACATGTCACAGATGAAGGAGCAAGGTAAAAACCTACAAGACCAAATAAATGAAGAGGAAATAGGCAATCTACCTGAAAAAGAATTCAGAGTAATGATAGTAAAGATGATCCAGAATCTTGGAAATAATATGGAAGCATGGATTGAGCAAATACAAGAAATGTTTAACAAAGATCTAGAAGAACTAAAGAACAAACAAACAGAGATGAGCAACACAATCACTGAAATGAAAAATACACTAGAAGGAATCAATAACAGAATAACTGAGGCAGAAGAACGAATAAGTGAGCTGGAAGACAAAATGGTGGAAATAACTGCTGAGGAGCAGAATAAAGAAAAAAGAATGAAAAGAATTTAAGACAATCTCAGAGACCTCTGGGACAACACTAACTGCACCAACATTTGAATTATAGGGGTCCCAGAAGAAGAAGAGAAAAAGAAAGGATCTGAGAAAATATTTAAAGAGATTATAGTGGAAACCCTCCCTAACATGGGAAGGGAAATAGTCACCCAAGTCCAGGAAGCACAGAGAGTCCCATACAGGATAAACCCTAGGAAAAAAACACCAAGACACATTTTAATCAAACTACCAAAAATTAAATTCAAAGAAAAAATGTTAAAAGCAACAAGGGAAAAACAAAAAATAACATACAAAGGAATCCCCATAATGTTATCAGCTGATTTTTCAGTGGAAACTGTAGGCCAGAAGGGAGTGGCAAGATATACTTAAAGTGATGAAAGAAAAACACCTACAAACAAGATTACTCTACTCAGCAAGGATCTCCTTCAGATTCTATGGAGAAGTCAAAAGCTTTTCAGACAAGCAAAAGCTAAGAGAATTCAGCACCACCAAACCAGCTTTACAACAAATTCTAAAGAAACTCTTCTAGGCAGGACACACAAGAGAAGAAAAAGACCCACAAAACAAACCCAAAACAATTAAGAAAATGGTAATAGGACCATACATATCGATAATAACCTTGAATGTAAATGGATTAAATGCCCCAACCAAAGGACACAGACTAGCCAAATGGATACAAAAACAAGACCCATATGCAGTCTACAACAGACACACTTCAGACCTAGGGACACATACAAACTGAAAGTGAAGGGATGGAAAAAGATATTCCATGCAAATGGAAATCAAAAGAAAGCTGGAGTAGCAATACTCGTATCAGATGAAATAGACTTTAAAATAAAGACTGTTATAAGAGATAAGGAGGGACACTACATAGTGATCAAAGGATCAATCCAAGAAGAGATAACAATTATAAATGTTTATGCACGCAACATAGGAGCACCTCAATACATAAGGCAAATGTTCACAACCATGAAAGGAGAAATCGACAATAACACAATAATAGTAGGGGACTTTAACACCCCACGTACACTAATGGACAGATCATCCAAACAGAAAGTAAATAAGGAAACACAAGCTTTAAATGACACAATAGACCAATAGATCTAATTGATATTTATAGAACATTCCACCGCAAAGTGGCAGAATACACTTTCTTCTCAAGTGCACATGGAACATTCTCCAGGATAAATCACATCTTGAGTCACAAATCAAGCCTCGGAAAATTTAAGAAAATTGAAATCATATGAAGCATCTTTTCTGACCTCAATGCTATGAGACTGGAAATCAATTATAGGAAAAAAACTGTAAAAAGCACAAATACATGGAGGCTAAACAGTGTGCTACTAAATAACCAAGAGATCACTGAAGAAATCAAAGAAGAAATAACAAATTACATAGAAAACACGATGACCACCCAAAACCTATGGGACACAGCAAAAGCAGTTCTAAGAGGGAAGTTTATAGCAATTCAATCTCACCTCAAGAAACAAGAAAAATCTCAAATAAACAATCTAACCCTATACTTAAAACAACTAGAGAAAGAAGAACAAAGAAAACCCAAAGTCAGTAGAAGGAAAGAAATCATAAATATCAGAGCAGAAATAAATGAAATAGAAACAAAGAAAACAATAGCAAAGATCAATAAAACTAAAAGCTGGTTCTTTGAGAAGATAAACAAAATTGATAACCACACTCATCAAGAAATAAAGGGAGAGGACACAAATCAATACAATTAGAAATGAAAAAGGAGAAATCACAACTGACACCACAGAAATACAAAGGATTATAAGAGACTACTAAAAACAACTATATACCAATAAAATGGGCAACCATGAAGAAATGGACAAATTTTTGGAAAGGTATAATTTTCCAAGATTGACCAGGAAGAATTAGAAAATATAAATAGATCTATCACAAGTAATGAAGTTGAAACCATACTTAAAAATCTTCCAACAAACAGAAGTCCAGGACCAGAGGGCTTCATGGGTAAATTCTATCAAACATTTAGAGAAGAGCTAACACTGATCCTTCTCAAACTCTTCCAAAAAATTGCAAGGGAGAAACACTCCCAAATTCATTCTATGAAGCCATCATCACCCTGATACCAAAACCAGAAAAAGATATCACAAAAAAAGAATATTATAGACCAATATCACTGATCAACATAGATGCAAAAATCCTGAACAAAATACTAGCAAACAGAATCCAACAACACATTAAAAGGATCATATACCATGATCAAGTGGGATTTATCCCAAGGATGCAAGGATTCTTAAATATATGCAAATCAATCAGTGTGATACACCACATTAACAGATTAAGGAATAAAAACCATATGATCATCTCAGTAGATGCAGAAAAAGCTTTCGACAAAATTCAACACCAATTTTATGATAAAAACTCTCCAGAAAATGGGCATAGAGGAAACCTACCTCAACATAAATAAAGACCATATATGACAAACCCACAGCAAGCCTCATACTCATTGGTGAAAAACTGAAAGCATTTCCACTATGGTCAGGAACAAGACAAAGATGTCCACTCTCACCACTCTTATTCAACAGAGTTTTGGAAGTCCTAGCCACAGCAATAGGAGAAGAAAAAGAAATAAAAGGAATACAAATTGGAAAAGAAGAAGTAAAACTGTCACTATTTGCTGATGACATGATATTATACATAGAAACTCCTAAAGATGCCACCAGAAAACTACTAGAACTAATCAATTAATTTGGTAAGGTTTCAGGATACAAAATTAATGCACAGAAATCTCTGGCATTCCTAGACACCGACAGCAAGAAATCAGAAAGAAATTAAGGAAACACTCCCATTTACCTTGCAACAAAAAGAATAAAATACCTAGAAATCAATCTGCCTAAGGAGGCGAAAGACTTGTACTCAGACAACTATAAAACACTGATAAATGAAATCAAAGATGACATAAACAGATGGAGAAATATACCAAGTTCTTGGATTGGAAGAATCAGTATTGTGAAAATGACTATACTACCCAAAGCAATCTACAGATTCAGTGCAACCCCTTTCAAACTACCAATGGCATTCTTCATGGAATTAGAACAAAAAATCTTACAGTTTGTATGGAAACACAAAAGACCCTGAATAGCCAAAGCAATCCTGAGAAAGAAAAACAGAGTTGGGAGAATCAGGCTCCCTGGCTTCAAACTATACCACAAAGCTACATTAATCAAGACAGTATGGTACTTACACAAAAACAGAAATATAGATCAATGGTACAGGATAGAATGTCCAGAGCAAAACCCATGCACACATGGGCACCTAATTTACGACAAAGGAGGCAAGAACAAGAACACACAATGGAGAAAAGACAGCCTCTTCAACAAGTGGTACTGGGAAACCAGGACAGCTACATGTAAAAGAATGAAATTAGAACACTCCCTAACACCATACACAGAAATAAACTCCAAATGGATTATAGACTTAAATGTAAGACCAGACTCTATAAAACTTTTAGAGGAAAATATAGGAAAAACACTCTTTGTCATAAACCACAGCAAGATCTTTTTTGACCCACCTCCTAGAGTAACAGAAATAAAAACAAAAATAAACAAATGGGAGTTAAAAGCTTTTTCACAACAAAGGAAACCATAAACAAGACAAAAAGACGACCCTCAGAATGGGAGAAAATAGTTACCAATGAAACAACAGACAAAGGATCAATCTCCAAAATATACAAACAGCTCATGGAGGTCATATCATAAAAACAAACAATCCAGTTAAAAAATGGGCAGAAGACCTAAATAGACATTTCACCAAGGAAGACATACAGATGACCAAGAGGCACATGAAAAGATGCTCAACATCACTAATTATTAGAGAAATGCAAATCAAAACTACAATGAGGTATCACCTCACACTGGTCAGAATGGCCATTATCAAAAAAACTAGAAACAATAAATTCTGGATGAAAAGGGAACCCTCCTACACTGTTGGTGGGAATGTAAATTGATACAAGCACTATGGAAAAAAGTATGGAGGTTTTAGTTAAAAAACTAAAAATAGAATTACCATATCACCCAGCAATCCCACTACTGTGCATATACCCTGAGAAAACCATAATTCAAAAAGAGACATGCACCACAATGTTCATTGCAGCTCTATTTACAATAACCAGCACATGGAACCAACCTAAGTGTCTATTGACAGATGAATGGATAAAGAAGATGTGGCATGTATATACAGTGGAATATTACTCAGCCATAAAAAGAAACGAAATTGAGTTATTTAAAGTAAGGTGGATGGACCTAGAATCTGTCATACAGAGTGAAGTAAGTCAGAAAGAGAAAAACAAATACTGTATACTAACGCATATATATGGAATCTTTAAAAAAAATGGTACTGATGAACCTAGTTGCAGGGCAGGAATAAAGAGGTAGGCATAGAGAATGGACTTGATGACATGGGGTGGGAGGGAGAAGCCGGGGTGAAGTGAAAGTAGCATTGACATATAGACACTACCAAATATAAAATAGCTGGCTGGTGGGAAGCAGCAGCATGGCACAGGGAGATCAGCTTGGTGCTTTCCAATGTCCTAGAGGGGTGGGATAATGAGGATAGGAGGGATGCTCAAGAGGGAGGGTATATGGGGACATGTGTATGCATATGGCTGATTCACTTTGTTGTGCAACAGAAACGAACACAATATTATGAAGTAATTATACTCCAATAAAGATCTATTTAAAAAAAAAAAGGGTGGGATGGAACCACGGGCCAGCCATGTGCCCAGGGCAGCCATCAGCCAACCTCCACCAGGGGCACGCACTCCACATGAGGTGAGCAGGGCTGTAGTACAGGAACACTGTTCAAGAGGAAGCGGGTAGCCTTTTGAGTAGAAAGCCTGGAAACTCCAAAAGCATGTCAGGTATTGTAACGAGGAGAAAGGGATGTGTCACTCTGGGGAGAACATGTTTTAGTTCTTGCTGCCCTTTGCACTTATAGGCTTTGTCACCCACTAGTTAGTTCATTTTAAAACAATGTAATGAGAGAGGGTGGGAGGCACAAACTATTAAGATAAGCTCAGAGATGTATTGCACAACACAGGGAATATAGTCAATATTTTGTAGTAACTGTAAATGGAAAGTAACCTTTAAACATTGTATAAAAATTAAACAAAAAAAATAAATTTAAAAAATGAAACAGTACAGTGAAAAAAAATTAATAAAATATATTTGGCAACCTAAATAAAACAGACAAATTTACTTAAAAACACAAATCATCAAAAGTTGACCCCAAAAGAAATTTAAAAATTGAATAATTCCATGAAAGTTTTAAAAATCAAATTACTAATTAATTATCTTCTGACCAAGAATCTCCAGACTTAGTGGGCTTCATAGATGATTTCTCTCAAACATTTAATAAAGCAATAATAACAATATTATGTGAATCTCTCAGCAAATAGAAGAGGCAGGAACCTTCCCAATTCATTTATAAGGCCACTATTGCCCTGATACAAAAGCATTACAAGAAAAGACACTATAGACCAACATACCTCAACAACAAAGTGACAGAAATCTTCAAAAAAACTAGCAAATTTAATAAAACAATATATAAAAAGGGCAATATATCATGATCAACTGAGGTTTATCCTGGGAATGTAAATCTGGTTCAACATTCAAAAATCAATCAATGTAATTCACCATAGCAAGAGATCGAAGACGAAAAAAACAATGATGATCTCAATAGATGTAGAAAAAGTATTTGACATAATTCAACATTCATCCATGAAAAAAATTTAAAACTTTCAGAAAACTATAAATAGAGGAATATTCATCAAGCTTATAAAGGATGTCTATGAAAACCCACAGCTAATGATGGGTTCACTTCGTAGTGAAAGATGCCTAAGATTAACAGAAAACAAGGATGTCTGTTTCCACCATTACTATTCCATACTGCTTGTCTGGGGCTGACTCCAAAAGGGTACAAAAGAACTTTTGGGGGTGATAAAAATTTTCTATATTTTGCTTGTGGTATTGTACATGGTCTATACATTTGTCAAAACTCAACAAGTTACACACTTAAAATGGAAAATTTCATTGCATGTAAATTTTACCTCAATTAAAATTGATTAAATACAGGGCTTAAGCATTTGTTGATTCTCCTCAGAAGTAATCCACACATGTAAGGGTTTATATATCTTTTCTAGATATCTAGAAAAGAAGCATCTTTTTCTAGATATCTAGAAAAGAGGCCTCAATAAGAAGCCTCTCTTCTAGATAGCTAGCTAGCTAGATATGGATAAATAGATAGATCTACTAGATAGATCCATAGTATAGTCTATCTATATCTGTCTATCTATATCTATCTATCATCTATCTATCCATCCATCTCATGTTGATTTTCCATAATTAATTTGACCACTAGAGGGGGCCCATATTCCATGAGCACAAAAGTGGCAATGATTTTAAAAAGCACTGGATGTAAATGCATAGAAAAGAATAATGAATATGAAAAGTTTTCATGAGCATATTTGTAAGAAATTTTAATAAAACTTGGTAAAACCTTTTCTGGCCATAATAATAAAGAAAATTAAAATGTTACTTGTGGAAGAGATAAAGCTTCTTTCGCTAGTATGTTTAAATAGTAGACCTGATCTTGACTTTCATCTAGATGTTGTGGGTCGTTTAAACATAACCTTGGAATTTTTTTTAAATAAAGGTTATGAAGTTATACATGTTCATTACAGAAAATTTGAAAGTTACAGAAAATCTGAATGAAAAAAGAGAAAGAGGAAGAGAAAAATCAAAAGTACAGTTGTCACTATAGTCACAATCTGAAAATAAGAATGCTATCAAAATTTGAGTGTATTGCCCCAGAGATTTTAGTGTACATATTATTTTTACTTGATTGTAATCACAAATATCACAAAGTTAAAATTTAACCACTATTTGGTATCTTAACCATGAAAATGAAGTATAAGTGAAATAATTGTACAGAATGTAGAATGCTTATAATTATATTAACTAATGCTCTTTGAAGTGTTTTTAAACAGTACTCAATTCAAAAAGTCATAATAAAGGCTTATTAATATTTAGTAGTCACATTAAAATGTCCTTTGGTTTCTCTAACCTTCTTATGCAGGAAATCTGAGTCATTACAACAGGAAAGGGGAAGGGAGTGGATGACAAAATCCTTTTTCCTTATCCTAAATAATCTCCACTTAACTTGTTAGAGGGAAAAAAATGTAATTTATGAGCAAGAAAAAGTCTTGGATAAAAAGCACATTTTTTGACTTATTTACATATTGGTCATATGGTGCATTTCCAAAGAAAAGGAAACTGTACATGCATTCCAACTCAGCTTTATCTTGCCACATAACAATAATTTATTCATTCTTAAGTAGAGGGGACAATGAAATGGATGATAAACAATAGGTTTTGAGCTTTGTTGGAACTACCTGTAATTTTATTAAGATGCATTTGTCACAAAAGTGTTATATGTAGATTTTAAATGATGGAGGGGATAAAAGGAAGAGAGCTAATATGAATGTTAACAATTATGTTAAAATAAACAGTATCTACTAATGTTTATTGTAAACTTAATATATTCCTGGTATGTTAGGTACTGTGTTACATGCATTACCCTTTCTTCATTTAATACTTACAACAGCTCTATAAGGGTTTAAGTGGAATTCCTCTTTTCCTTCTCATTTTACAAATATAGAATCTGAGGTTCTGAGAGGGTAAGTAACTTTTTCAAAGTCACAATTAGTATGTGCTAAAGTTAGGGTTCACACATAAGTCAGGTCTGGCTATAACAGAAATACCTTTAACCTACACATTCTTATTTCCAGGAATTTTACACATAAAGCCCTTTCAAAACAGAACTTTTTGCCACTTTAATGTGTATCGCCATCAACATGTTGTATTCAAAGGCACCTAAAGAAATAATTTAAAATAATTGATATTTACTTCAGTCCCTGAAAACAAACCCAAAGTACAATTTCTTTCCTAACACAAAAGATGAGGGTCTTGGTTTAAAACTACTACTTTATCAAATAACAATATAGGGAATGATTTATTCTTGTAATTATGATTGCTATTGTCTCCATTGTCCAGAGGCTATTATATTTTGGTAGCTATAACATTATTTATATACACAGATAATTGTAGTATATTAATTTGTTCTATAAGACACCTTTCTGGTACCATATCTGAGTGGAAATGAAACTCTTTCTTAGCCTCTAAAATTAGAAGAGAATAAGACACATCCCCATGGTATTCTTTATTGATGCTTTTTAACTGATATGGTGTGAAAATGAGTAAATTTAGGAATTATACCTTAAGGCACAAAACTGTTGTATTTATTTATGAATATACAAATATAGTGATTTAAAAATTTTATTTAATAACTATTCAGCACATACTATGTGCCTATATTAACAAACTGACAATGAATTAAATTATCTGTAGTTATTGCTAAAGATAGATTAAACACCCATTCTAGATTTTTAAAGCTCTTAAAAAAATACGATTGCAGGGGCTTCCCTGGGGGTGCAGTGGTTGAGAGTTTGCCTGCCGATGCAGGGGAGATGGGTTCGTGCCCCGGTCCGGGAAGATCCCACATGCCATAGAGCGGCTGGGCCCGTGAGCCATGGCCACTGAGCCTGCACGTCCGGAGTCTGTGCTCCGCAATGGGAGAGGCCACAACAGTGAGAGGCCCACGTACTGCAAATATATATATATATATATATATATATATATATATATATATATATATATATATATACGATTGCACATTTACTGTTGGGGTGTCTAAAAGAGCTCAAGAAACCATCTCAGCACTAAAAATATGCAAAAAAAAAGCCAAATGAAAGAAAAATGGAATAAAAAACAGTATTTAATATTGATTAAAAAAAACATTGGAAGACAGCTGAGTATGTGTCAAATAGGCTGCCAACTGAATACTACAAATAAGGAGACAGCCATCAAGTCATTGCAAATGCTGAACAAGAGGGAGCTCATCCATATGGAGGGTCTGCTTCCAAGAGTAAAATGGGAAGTACGGAACTGAGCATTCCCAATTCATTCTTTCCAAATAAGGCAGGTTATTTCTCCACTGAACAGAATCAAAAGGAATGAGTAGAGAATAGGAATGTTATGCAAGTTGAGCTACTTCAATTTAAAAAGAAACATGAGGGGTGGAAAAGTGTTCCAACAGATATTTCTAAAATATTAAAAATAACAATAGTAACAACCTATATGTATAACAGGAGTCACAATCAGCATCAAGTCTAATGGTGGAAAAATAGAGGAATAGCTTGAAAGGCTGAACTTGAGACAAGGATGTCTGGAACCACCATTATTATATAACAGAGTTTGGGAAGTAGACAATGCAATTAGACAAGGGAAAGAAATTACATACTGTAATTAGAGCAAAAGATGCAAAAGACTAGAGGAACCTTAGCTATATCTGTATAGAACTTCTTAACTAAATAATGACACACTCCAACAATAAAATACTATGCCTCACGTCTCTCTACCTCTAGGGAAACATTTGAAAATACTTCCTGAAATTGAACAGTCACCAAAACATATTTTTACACAAAGCAAGCAAAGTACAGGACAGCATGTATGGTATCTCCCCATGGGTACCATAAAAAGAAACATGAACAGACACAATGCATAAACACATGTGCTAATTTATGTATAGAATATTTTTTCCAAGATACCTACACACGGAAAATTAATAATCCTAACATTTTCTGGGAAAGAGAAACAAAGGTCTTGAATGAGAGGGACAGATTTGGGGTTTTGTTGTTGTTTTTTTTTTTTACTGTATAACCTTTTTTACCATTTGAATTTTTATGAAGTACACATCTTTTTTTCTTCAATAAATAAATATAACCAGTTTACCTAGTCAATTGTACAAGTTTTAGATTCTGAATGATCAACAGCATGTTGAGTAAAGTGTTATGGAATCATCATAAAGATAGTTAGGAATTTGGATCTCTTTCTGTTAGAGAGATATTAAATTTTGAAAGGCTCAAAAAAGACTGAGTCAGTTCTTGGGCCAACTAATAGTTTTGTATGTATTGAGACTTATAATGTGGGCAAATAATAAGAATTTTTATAAAGAATAAGATGAGTAAGCCACTTCTTTATATACTGAAGTTGTCCCCCCTAAAATTCAGATGTTGAAATCCTAATCCTCATTACCTCAGAATGTGACCTTATTTGAAGATAGCCTACTTTAAAAGGTAATTAAGAAAAAAATGAGGTCATTAGGGTGGGCCTTGATCCACTGTGACTGGTGTTCTTATAAGAAAAGGAGATTAGGACACAGATGCATACAGAGAGAAGACCATGTGAACATACAAGGAGAAGATGAGAATCCGCAAGCCAAGGAGAAAGGCTTTAGAGGAAACCAGTCCTAATGACACTTTGATCTTGGACTTATAGCCTCCAAAACTATGAGAAAATATATTTCTGTTGTTTAAGCCACTCAGTCTATGGTATGGTACTTTGTTATGGCAGCCTGAGGAAATTAATACACAACTAAGCCCAGTGATATTGGTTGCAGGTGATAGGCAGCCACTGAAGAATTTCAGATAAAAAGAATGACCAGAAGAGACCTGCTCTTTTGAACAATCACTTTGCAGTCAATAAGACTGACTGGACAGGCCAGCCTGGGAGACCCGTTAGGAAGTTACATCAATGGTCCAGTGAAAGTGGATGAAAGGCATAATTAAGGTAATTTCACAAGGAAGGGAGAGGAGGAGTTTCATATAAGAGTTGTTAAGGGGATGGAAATGGGGGGACCTAGAGCCCAGTCAGATGCAAAGCAAAAGCAGAGAGTCAGTCTGTGATGAAACCAGGGCCCCTTGTTTCTACAACTGAGTGAATTGTTTGTAAAACAAAATGGACAAACAAAGGAGCAGTGGGTTCCCCATGTAAAATCTCAGAAGAGCTAAGTAAATTGCCGTGGTTACATGTTAACACAGGCAGCAAGGAGAAAATGCAGGAGATAGGCCTCAGTCCAGATTAAGATCATAGCACCTGATGATCCAGTGAAGGGAGGCTGGTAGAGCTGGCAAGGAGTAGCAGTCAGGATGTCTTAGACGGCCTGATGAATTACATGTCATGGGAAAGAAATGTGCCTCACCCAGAAATACACAGAGGGTTTCTTTCTGGAAGTTTTTTCTCAGCATTCCATGGAATCTGGGTGCAACCATGGTGAAGCTGGCCTCCCTAAGGCAGAAGTAATGAAAGAAAAGGGAGATAATGATCCTGGCATCGTGTTTTGGCTCTGCCCTTAACAGGATTTATAACCTTGAGCAAGTCAGTTGACTTCCCTTTGCCTCACTTCCTTTCACTAGCAAATCAGGGTGAAAATAAAATGATTGGCAACTTCACTAGCTAATTAACACTTGAAGGGCTCAGGAAAAGCCTCCTCCAGAAGGTGATTTATAAACTAAGAGCTGAAAAATAAGTAAAAATTAACCAGATGAATGAGCTAGGAGGTGGGGAGGAGATGAAAGATGTTTCAGTTAGAGAGAACAGCATTTGTTAAGACCCTGAGCCTAAAGAGAAATGGTGTTTTCAGAGAACCAAGAAGTGATCTGATACACTAGAGCATAGAGTTTCAAAGGGATGAAGTGAGAAAACCTAAACTGTAAGCAGTTAATAATTTGTTCAAGGTCACATAGCTAGTTAAAGAGTCTTATCTCTGAATTGAGCATGTCTGCACCAGGACTTGCAGTTAAACTATGAATCATGTACAACCTCCCTAGAGCACCATACAAACAGGAGAACACCACGACTGAGGGTAATACAGGCCTAATATTTCCCAGTGTGTCTAAGAGATTATAGAGTGAATAGTCACATGAGATTAAATAGAAAAATAAAGGTGAGAATATTAGAGAAACCATCTCAAAGCGAATTTTGTGACTAACAAAAAATGAAATTTTATTTTTATTTTATTTCTTTTTAATTTTTGATTTACAATGTTGTGTTAATTTCTGCTGTACAGCAAAGTGATTCAGTTATATACATATACATTCTTCTAAAAATTATTTTGTATTATGGTTAATCACAGGATATTGAATATAGTTCCCTGTGCTATACAGTACAACCTTGTTGTTTATCCATTCTATATATAATGATTTGCATCTGCTAACCCCAAACTCCCAATCCATCCCTCCCCCACAAAAAAATTTTCATAATTAGTTTTCTATTGTAAACTTTCTTATCACTCACTAAACATTCACTAAACTCTGAAAATCCATGGTAATTGCATTTATTTTACAAACAAAACAAAACCCAGATCCAGATCAATTCAGTTTCATATGGACTTAGCAGCAGGGTGAACTGTGTTGTATACTACCCAGAAACTGGATAACCTGGTCTGTCTGTGCCTCTTCCCTGGAGCACTGACCCATGAAGATTACACTGATTTATTATAAAATCTTCTTTTTGTCCTCTGTGTTCTATTGTTTTACTGTGAGGTGACAAGGTGTGGAATTATTTCTGTTCATCCTGAACATACTTTGTTGGGTTCCTGAATCTGAGGCTTGTTGTCTCTGATGGCCATAGAGGTACATCACTCAGATCCTCCTCCAACAGAACCTGCTTCAGGAGCTCAGCTGATGTCCCGGTGTGACACCTGGCTTAACACTGCCTGCTTTACTGGTGTTGTTCCCATTTGGATATTGTTTCTGTACACTTCTCTGCTGGCCTTCCCTGCACCTCCCCAATGCATACTTGTTCTTCAATCCTTGTCTCAAAATTTGTTCTCATTATTCCATTTCTACCCAGTGATTTGTCAAATGTGCTGGAAGTTGAACCTTTAGCAACACTGTGTTGGAGTTCAAGGATTTCCTCCAAAGGGAGAAGAGAAGGGAGGAAGTTTTGCTCAAAATTTTTCCTAGTCAATATACCTATGTTTCAATCTGCATAAGACAACTTATAACCATAGTAATCACTTAGCAGGGATAACAGGTCCCACACTCCATAAAATGTAGAGTTGTAATTCAAATCTATAGCAGAACTTTTGTTTAAATATCAACCTATTTAAGAGGAAAAAATTTTGCCTCAAGACACCTTGGAATGTACTGTACCTGTCTTTCTCTTTTTGATAATGATCATCACCCATACACCCTCAGGAACCAAACAAATTTTCTATCTTTCACTGTGACACTAAAAGGAGACTATTTGGATTACTAAAACTGGGAGCACTGCCTTTAAAAAATGGTTTATTTAAAATTCTAAGGTATATTAATGTTATTTATTGAGCTTTCAAAAACAACTACAAAATACATGTATTTCAAAACAAATTTGTCTCAGATATCACACTAACCACATATTTAGGATACAGTGTTCTGTATGTACTACCACAGTTTTCTACCACTGACTAGAAATTATGTCAGTCAAAATGTAATGTAGGGGCTTTTCTGGTGGCGCAGTGGTTGAGAATCCACCTGCCAATGCAGGGGACACGGGTTCGAGCCCTGGTCTGGGAAGATCCCACATGCCGCGGAGCAACTGGGCCCATGAGCCACAGCTAATGAGCCTGCACGTCTGGAGTCTGTGTTCCGCAACAAGAGAGACGGCGATAGTGAGAGGCCCACGCACCGCGATGAAGAGTGGCCCCCGCTTGCCACAACTAGAGAAAGCCCTTGCACAGAAGACCCAACACAGCCAAAAATAAATAAATAAATAAATAAATAAATAAATAAATAAACAAATGTTCAAGTACAATTGGTGTCTTTAAAAAAAATGTAATGTAGACTTTTTCAACAATAAGCAAGTCAGAAAGCATTTATTATTATGTAGGTAATATGTACATAATACAAGTAATTCTATGTACAAGGTTCTGTGTTAGGTTTGGTAATCTACACAAGTATCTTCCAAGCTGCCACCATAGAATATTTACCATATATCATTTAGCATTGTATTTCTGGCAGTCTCTCTGGTCTATTTTTGTTTGTTTGTTTTTCTGCTTTTAAAATCTAAGATCTCACTTATTATTGGGAAGGGAGAGCATATGTTGCCCAAATCACAAGAAAGTATTCTGTGTCCTAATTAAGTTCCCATTAAATTAATTCTGAAGTTGTCAACTGCTCTTCATAGACCACAGGTCTCTACCTGCATCTCTAGGCATCCTCAGAGTTCATTAGGTTCAGATGTGACCATGTCACCATAGTTTGAACTCAGAGTGGAAATTCCAGGATTTAAAAATAATATAATTCAATATTAACTTGTGATTTAAAAATAAACTCTTAAGAAATCATTAATAGCAGTTTACTTCTTTAACCTCATAAAGCTATAAAACATCTATAATAAATATTATACTTAGTGATGTAAGAGGTTTACTGAGAACAAAACATGAGAACCTGCTATAATCACTTACATTCAAGATTGTGTGGAAAATTTTAACCTGTGCAGGAAGGCTAGAAAAAGACAAAACTGCCATTAGTAGCAGATGACATAATTGTCTATGTAGAAAATGCAAAATAATTTACAGATACGTAAGTAGAAGGCTGATGGATACAAAAATAATAAAGAAACATCAGCAAATGCAGTTTTAAAGACACCATTTACAATAGCACCTAGATTAAAAAAAGGTCTCTAGAAAGAAGTTTAACAAATCATGTGCAAGAAGAAAAAATTTAAATGTTATTTTATGGACCATATTAAGGTCACAAAACATAAGATTTACTGTTTTAAATGTGCATCAATTACCCCTACCCAAACTGATCTATTAACTCAATGTACTTTTTTTTTTTTTTTTTTTTTTTCCATTTTGCGGCACTCGGGCCTCTCACTGTTGTGGCCTCTCCCGTTGCGGAGCACAGGCTCCTGACGCGCAGGCTTAGCAGCCATGGCTCATGGGCCCAGCCGCTCCACGGCATGTGGGATCTTCCCGGACCGGGACATGAACCTGTGTCCCCTGCATCGGCAGGCGGACTCTCAACCACTGCGCCACCAGGGAAGCCCAATTCAATGTACTTTTATTCAAAATTCCCATATTGACAAGCTGACTCTAAGATGTATATGAAAGAACTAAGAGGAGCTAAGACATTCCTAAAGAAGAACAATAATGTTGGGGGCTTGCCTTTCCACTTATCAAGAATTTTTATAATGCTATAGTCATTACAATGGTATGGCACTTGTGTACGTATAAACATATTGACCCCTGAGGAAAACAACAGGGTCTAGAAACAAACCCATACATGTACTTATCTTGATTTATGACAGAGACTGGAAAATGGTGGACTTTTCTATAAATGATGCTGGGACAATTGGTTATCTATATGTGAAAAATAAAATTGAATTTCTACTTCACATTGTAGAGGATAATCAATTCTGAGTTCTAAATATAAAAGATAAAACTACCCAATTTTTAGAAGGTAACACAACAGAATATTTTTATGATTTTAAGAAGAGACTAGCCATAAGAAAAAAAAGTTACATTATAAAAAAGTTATTTAAAAAATCCCACAGATACACCTTTTTGCCACACATATGAGGGACAAATGGTTAGTACAAAAATGTATGTTTTTTCAAAATGTTGTATGAAATAGCAAAGGGAATAACAGAAAAAATGGGCAAAAGAAATAAAATTTCACAGAGGATCAAATGCAAATAGCCTGTAAACATGAGAAAAGATATTCAATTTCATTTGTAATAAGAGAAATGCAAATTAAAGCCACAATAAGAAACCATTATATAATAATTTGATTGTCAATAGTTTAAGAAGTCTGACAATTCCAAGTGCTGGCCAGTAGGTAGAGGAAGAGGAGCTTTCATGAATTGCTTGTGGGTGGAATAAATCAGTACAACCATTAGGAAAAATGGTTTTGGGGTTGGCCAAAAAGTGCGTTTGGGTTTTTCTGTTACATCTTACAGAAAAACCCGAACGAACTTTTTGGCCAACCCAATAATATTATTTGGTGAATCTGAAGATGTGTATACTTTCTGGGCCAGTAATCCCCCTCCTACATATATATCCTAGAGTATGTCTTACACATGTGTAGCTAGAGACCAGCACAAAAATGTTGAGAGCTGCGTTGTTCATAATAGCAAAACTGTAAGCAACCCAAATTTGGTATTGTCATGAAGTGCAACAGCAGTCATCTGTAAAAATAAATTAGCCTGGATTAAACTCACAAACATATTGCCAAGTGAGGGAATTAAGTCATATTTACACATTATCTCATTTATTAAAAGTTCAAAACCCAACAAATCTAAAGAATTGTTTAGGATTTCACTCATAGGTGGTAAACTTATAAAAATAAGTGACAAATTATTGATGCTGAGTTCAAGATGAGGGTTACGGTGTGTGTGAGGGGCAGAGCAAACACGGAGGGAGAGGGATGAGATTTGAGATGGGTACACAGAGGGCTTCCAGTATCCTGGTAATGTTTCATGTCTTGGACTTGGAAATGAGCACAGTTGTTCATTTTGTTACTCTTCCTAAAGCTGTAAATGTATGTATGTATACACACACACACTTATACATATGCATACACATATATTATTTTATATAATCTTTTATATTGTATATATTAAAATGTATAGCTATGTTTTATAAAATGTTTTTATACAATCTTTTATATCTACAATATATTGTACAATTTAAAAAAACTTTTAAAACCTGTTAAGTCATACTGCATCTTTTGAATGTCCAAGTATGTAAGACACTTCCAAATTATCTAGAATTATCCATGTATCCTTACTACTAACCATGTAGCTTTGCTTAATGAGGATATTCTTCCCTTTCAAAATTAAATCTACACACCCTAGTTCATACCTTACTCATGTTCCCATGTTAGATATTTGGGGTTTTTTGGAGAAGGTACATGGCAATTTCTAGAATGGGACCTTAAAGACTGAGCAGTTTCTTCCTGCACCTTATATGGATAATGCCCAAAGCTTTGATTGCCTATATTCTCAGTCTAGCTCATTTTGTAAGCATTTCAGCTCTGAAAATCCCACTCTCAGAGGTTCTTATTTTCCCCCTCATGATTCCTACTTATATGATTTCTTTTCAGCTACAGCAAGAAGCTTCAAGTATTAACTGGACATGTTCAACAACATCAGGAGAAATTCCTGAATGTCAATATATGACATTGCAACTTGGCTTTCATAGGCATTAGCTATGTGAGATAAGTATAGCAAAACTCTGAGTGAAGATAAAGGCAGTCATGCTTCCTAACTCTTGGTTTAATATTTTAAATCAATGTAGCAGGCCGCAATATTGGATTAACAATTCAACATTGATAGAAATAATTAAGGAGAAATTTTTTAAAAATCATTTGCCAATATCATAATAAACATTGCTTTTTTTTTTTTTTTTTTTTTTTGCAGTACGCAGGCCTCTCACTGTTGTGGCCTCTCCCGTTGTGGAACACAGGCTCCGGACACACAGGCTCAGTGGCCATGGCTCACGGGCCCAGCCGCTCTACGGCATGTGGGATCTTCCCGGACCGGGGCACTAACTCATGTCCCTTGCATCGGCAGGCGGACTCTCAACCACTGCACCACCAGGGAAGCCCTGGTTCTCTCTCTTGTTCTGTGTTTAGGCAGCTCTACGAGGGCACTGGCTGGGTGGTTCTATGCACTCCTTGCAGGTTTTGTGGCCCATTGAGCAGATTTCTCTGAGTTCTAACCCAGTGCTATGAGTGCAGGTCCACTTCATCTGTTCACAATTGCCCAGACCATCTCATTTTCTTTTCACGGGACTGCTAAAAGTAAAAGGCACAATTCAAGAGTCCTGCTGCTATCACTCTGAAAGCAGAGGATAAAATGTTTCCACGGGGTCCCACACACATAGATGAAGATTAGTCCCAAATGTGAGCTGGTGGACTTAACAAGGCACTAGCACAAGGGCCTTTACCTCCAACTGCTTTATGGGAAACTTAGAATGAAACAAGACCCTTACCTTCTAATTTTCCTGTTGCAGCACAGAAAACATTGCCCCATCTTGCTATTACAAAAGCTCTTTCTCTCCTATCTCTCACATCCTGTCAATTTTTTTTTGTACAGATGATATTTATTATAAGCAATAAAATATATGTAATGTCTCAACTACAAACCTTTCATGTTGAAAGGGTCTCTAAAATGAGTTGCTTTAATATCATGAAGCGAAAAAGTTTAAGAACCTCACAGTGGAAACAATCCAACACCGACGAACTCTAGTGATCAGACATTCTCTTTTAGTTAATGGAGAACAAGGACAATTTGAAATTATAGAGAGAATGTCCTAGCTGTGGGTATTATGAGACAAGCCAACGTTCCAGACCAAAAGGCACTCACAGCTAGGGATGAAACGAACTCCGAACCAAACCAGCCAAGGTGGGGCTGGTTCCTTGAAAACAGTGGTTACTGTTCAGCTTCAGCAGCCCATGGACAAAGGAAACACCGAGCAGAAAAACCTTCCCTTCTCTTTAAACCCACCACTCCCCCTACATGGACTGGCCGCCCTCATCACTGCTGTGGTCAAGCACGTGGAAGGCAGGTCAGTTCCAGTTCGGAGCTGTCATCTCCCTATGCAAAGCTGCCACGTGGATGATCCAGACTTAGTATTTTTCCTGAGAGCCACCTGCCATACATGTTCAGGAGGTAACCTTGACCGTATACTTCCAGACCACTTCCTGACTAGGCTCCATTCGGGACACTGACGGTGCCATTCCTCACGGGGCCAAACAGTTTTCCTCGGTCGACTCCTGAGTCCCCTCGCCAAGGCAAGAGGACCTAGAGCATCTCCACTGCTGGGCTTGGATGGGGGCGTGAGGGAATGTGCAGGGAGTCAGGCTTCTTCACTCCAGAAAGTGAAGAGAGCCTGCGGAGCCCTCGTCAGTGTGGTGCGGGGCTTCAGGAGCCCGATTCTTGTGCACTGATTTCCACCCCCCCACCATTTCCTGGGTTTTTAAATCTTCTGCTCATTTTCTTAAATGGCAGGTATCCTACCCCGCCCTCAATAAAATAAAAAACAAACTATACATTGGGGAAGACAAATAGGGCAACATTTCTACGAGAAGAAATAGGCTTGAAAGAGCATGGCACTGAAAATGCTTGCATGACCAGTCTCACTGAGCGTGCTCAGGGGTGAAAGTTTAGCACCATTTTTTTTGCTTTTTTTAAACTTTAGAAATTAAACACAACTTTCAACATAGAAGACTTGAACAGGAATGAGTGTAGCCCTATGTATCAATACTGTTGTACAAATTGGAGGTAGGCGGTTTAGTCCAGAGCTGCTGACCACCCTGACATCGATCCATGGCACCTAAGAGTAACTGCCGTCACATTTATTTGCAACAAGACATTTATTATTCTCAGCAGCAGGAAATCACGAAACAAACCCTTCCTCTTCGGAAGCCTGTTTTCATTAACACCGCGAGGGAAAGGCGGCGGCGTGCAGGAGCCCAGCCCGCGCATCCAGATGTCAGCCGGCGCTTCCCTTGCCCGTCCCACACCCTCGCCAACAGCAGAGGACGGTGCCGAGCTCACCTGCTCACCCTTACCCATCTCTTCAAGAAACGAGACAACTACGCCTAGAACAGCACGTGTTTCGTTCCTCAGATTGTGCCCCTGCTCCCCCTCCCCCGTTCCTGGCAGAAGCAAACTCCAAAGACCCTTTGACTTGAACATCTGCCCATTTCAGAAAGCCACACCACTACCACATAAACATTAAAAATAAATTAAATCAAAACATTGTGTTCACTGGGTTGACACCCAATCCGCGTCAAGAGTTCTCTAAATACGTTGTTGAAAACCAGTGTATCACCCGTAGGGTCCTTTCTTCCAAGTGGCCACCTCTTCCTGTGAATAATTACAGCAGTGCCTCTGTGACCATGTTTTCAAAGCGTCTTCCAAGTCCCCAGCATCTATGAACTTTGCCACCATATGAGTAAAGAATAGGCAAGAGGGAGGAGAAACTTGCTGACAGGTATTTGGAATCAGCAACAACGAGAAAGGGAAATATGCCACATGAAAGTATGAATGACCTAGAATAAAATGAGCTATTTGGAACTCTGCCATGGTGGAGTGAAGATTCCCGGCATGTTAGACAAGATAAAGATTCACCTTGTTTAATGACACAGCTTTGTTCTAAAGTCCTGTAAGGACTGTAACAGCAACAGTTTTCCCACTTCTACAGGCAAACTAGAAGAAGGAACTCCTCTGCTTAAAGGTCTCTCAGGATGTTTGCCTGAACAGAAAAACAGCTTAGAGACCCTGGATTCTCTCCTATGCCGACGTGCCCTTCTAGAGCCCAACCCAAGTGCTTGTCTGAACACCTCTGCCCTCTGACAACCTAGATCCAGCTATAGGCACTGCCACCAGTAGAGGAGTGAGGTAGCCGGGTGGTAAGGAAGAGGTCTCTTCCCCGACACTGCACGCAGCGATGCCATCAGGACCTCCCGTGGGCATCCCAGTCCATTCCTCACGAGGCTACACCACAGCGCTCTGTTCAATACCAGGAGACTCGATGCAGGAAGACTGCCAGAAAATCCAACCGATAGTGGGATGAGAATTAAAACCTTTGAGGCTAACTGAGCAATGAGATCTACAACGCCATCCAGAGGGCTTCCGATCTCGAGGTGGGTCTCTGTCCAGGAGCCGCAAACGACTCAGGGTGCCCACGTTCGACCCTAACATGGCGTCCACTTATGAAGCATGGAGGTTGAGATCAACCCGTGGTATGCAATACACTGGAAGTTTAAAAAAAGGAATTTAAAACAACCTAAAAACGTTTCTTGTTGGTCTCCGTTGCCCAGACTGCCAGACTACACCTACTCGATCTGGGGAGGCTGCAGGGGTGTGTGTGGGCTAAGCCTTCATGGACCATCAATTCCAGCTTCCACTGAGTGGCCAACACACAGGCAGCAAATCAGCAGCGGCACCTGCAGCCAAGGTCTTCTGAACCCACACGGAATTCTCACTAGTCATGGAGGAGCCCCAATCCAACGGAACCCCATACTGAGGAAAGGCTGAGATAAGGCTTGGGCCCCTCAAGTTCTGTTTCATTCGATGTAACCCCGCCCCCCTCAGTCGGCTGGAGGCAGACTTGGCAACGGAAGCTAGCATCATAAAATGGTGCAGTAATAAAAGTAATTGGACCAGGAAGAGGAGGCATCTGCTCCAATGATGTCATAGCCATTGGTGGCCACGGGGGGGTGGGACTGGTCATGCAGCCGTGTGTCAGGAGTAATGATTGTAGAGGGGCGGGGCATGAAGAGTGCCATTCTGGAAACAGTGCTGTGGAGAAGCGATATACTCTGCGTAACTGATTGTCACCTTCTCACTTCGGTACCTGGTGAGTTTGATGGCTTTTCTGAATTCACTGGTAATCGGAGCCTTAAAGCCACCTTTCCTGAGCAAGGAGTCTATCGTCTGGATCTGATCCCAGTCTTGTTCCTTTGCGACCTCAGGTAAATATGTGGCTGTACGTTTGACGCCTTTTTCATTGATGAATTCAATTCGAATCCCATAGAACCCAACCTCCCAGTCCAGGTAATCACTGGCATCCTCAAAGTTAGTAAGGAGGGAAACAGAGCAGAAAAGTTTAGGCAGCTCCTCTCGGGTCATGGGGGGGGGGGGAATCGGCTGTCCTTAAGTGCACTGGTTAGCGTGTATTCCCTGAGTACTGAATGAAGATTCATGGCTGAGAAGGTCCCAATGCAGCCACGAAGCCGCTTGTCCCGCCCTGTCTTCCACGTCACAAAGAGCGGATAGGGGTCATTGGTGAATCTAGGACAGCGTGGCTGTGGGAAGCCGTAGAGGTGGCAGTAGAGGACGTCGAAGCAGTAGCAGCACATCTCTGCGGTCACCACCAGATTCTTGGTGGTGCCGGCAGTTCCGTTGGGCCTGGGGAGAGGGCTCAGCGCTCCCGATGCGGGGTTCATCCGTGTGATGGGAGGGTTTCCAGGTCCCAGAGTTAAGACCGACACGTTCTCGCGACCACCGCCGCCGTCCACATGCTGGTGGTCCTGAAGAGGCCCCGCACTGGAGCCGGGGACGGCGGTGGACTGGCTCCCGTGACCGTGCGTCCCACCTGCAGACCGCTTAGGCTTCTTAACCCCACAACAGCCTGCTGCCAGCTTGGGCTCCAGTGGGGGGACGCAGCGTCTTTTTCCCATCCTGAACCAGTGCTTGAGGTCTGGAATGCTGCGGAACCTGAAAGCAGAAAGTTTGTATTGCCAGGGGAACAGCTATAACAGAGGAGGGGAGCTATTTTGTCTCCGAAATGAATTTTCTTCCTTCCGATTCCATTCCTTCTTCCTGTACCTTTCCTCCTGGCCCAGACGCAGCCGGGGCAGACGGAACCTCTCGCGCTCTGCCTCCTCCTCCTGCTTCATGGAGCCATGCACCTGGGTGGGGGCTCCCGAGAGAAGCGGGCCGCGGGCGGGCCAGACGCGCGGCGCGGACGGGGCGGGGCCGAGAAGGCCGGCGGGGGGCGGGCGGAGGAGGAAGCGGCGGGGCGGCGGTAGCGGTAGGAAAGAACTGCTAAATTCCCCGGGGCAGCTGGAGGACTCACATCCTGTCAGTTTTTGAAAGTCTCCTGAGGATATCCCAAGAGAACTCTCAAATAAGTAGTCATAATCAGTGAGTGGGATCACCCATCATTCCTCTTCTTCTGCTCTGGCTTCTTTGCCCAGGAAACCTCAGGCAGTGCTGCCATTACTGTTTCCTGGTGGCTTCTCAAGGTTACATGGTCCTACTGTGTCATACTGTTCTAAGACTGTTCGCTCATGCAGCGAACATTTCTTTCCTGAGCTCATCAATCTTTGACCATCCTCTCAAATACTCCTGTCCTCCACTTCCTACCTTGATGTTCCCAGTGGAGGGCTGCCTTGTACTCCAAACTCCCCCAGACAACTTAATGGGATACCCACTCTTGCCATTTCTGTTTGCTCTAGGATATGTGTTGATATCTGCAAGAGCAAGCCAGAAGACCAATGATAATTGTAGACCCAGAATTTCCTCCTGCTCTTCCGGTCAGTCACATCTTACCTCCAGATATATGATAAATATATTTTGGCTCACTCTGAAGCTTTCCAGTAGCAGCCTGGAGAAAATACCTATATCTGCTTCCCCTTAACTTATAGACATTAACAGTAGTTGCTTTTATTGAACATTAGCCAGTGCTGATACCATTCTGGTTTCTCCCACAATCTCCAACACCGCTCCTATAATTCATATAAATACATTTTATTAAACAAATCAAAAATACTTTTAACACTGAAATTCAAACACCCTGAATTCAGAAGGCTGAATAATAACTCCCCAAAGATATCCTTGTCCTAATCCTCAGAACCTGTGAATATGTTACTTTACATTGTTAAAGCAACTTTGCAGATGGGATTAAATTAAGGATATTGCAATGGAAAGATTATTTTGTATTATCCTGGGTGGCCTGATATAATCATAAAGATTCTTACAAAAAGGATGTAGGAAGAGTCAGAATCAGACAGAAGATAATGTGACAGAGAAGATGGACAGAAAGAAAATGTCAGGGAGGAAGAAATTTTCCTCTGCCCTTCTAAATTCTTCTGGCTGGTCTAATAATTAAATTGACGTGAGATAGATTAACAGGAGAAAGTCAAACAAAAGTTTAATAGCATGTCTACATGGGAGAGACCCAGGAAAACTGAATTATTTCACCAAAATAGCCAAGCCCTCACCTTAAATACCACCTTCAGCTAAAGACAAGAGAGGATGTTGGGGGTAATGGTAATGGGACTTCAAAGGGGAGGAAAGCAATTTACCTGGAGATGGAAAAGCAAATGTTTGGTAAACATTATTTGCTGGCCCAGGCAGAGACAATGGGGCACAAAGTAGACTCTGATTTTTAGGCCCTGCTTAAAGAGTTTCCCTCACCACCCCTGGCTCACATTGTTTATAGATACCTCTGGTGATACCTCTATTCTAGGAGCAGGTCCTTTATCTAAATTCTTTTAGGCAGTTAAGAGGGAGGTTACAAGAAAAACTTTTTGAATCTTCTGTTTATTAAAAATAATCAGCAAAGAGACACATTTCTTGGGGTAGGGACAAAATTTGCTGCCCTAGAAAGAGATCTGAAGAGGTTAGGTTGATGGCTTTGCTATGTTGATGGCTTTGAAGACACAGGAAGATGGCCATGAGCTATGATATACAGATTCCCTCCGGAAGCTAAAAGGATCAAGGCAATGGCTTCTCCATTGACTCCAGAAGGACCTCCTAGGGCGTCCAGAAGGAGACAGCCCTGCGGACACCTTGACCTTAGTCCAGTGGAACTAATTTTGGTCTTCTGACTTCCAGAACTGTGAGAGAATAAGTTCTCTTTTTTTTTTTTTTTTTTTTTTTTTGCGGTATGCAGGCCTCTCACTGTTGTGGCCTCTCCTGTTGTGGAGCACAGGCTCCGGACGCACAGGCTCAGCAGCCATGGCTCACGGGCCCAGCCGCTCCACGGCATGCGGGATCCTCCCAGACCGGGGCACAAACCCGTGTCCCCTGCATCGGCAGGCGGACTCTCAACCACTGCACCACCAGGGAAGCCCTGTATGCTTTTAAATTACTGAATTTGTAATAATTTGTTACAGCAGCAATAGAAAATCCAAGTGCTGGGTACGCAGGAAGGGAATAAAAAGTTCAAGAAGTACAAAAGAAACCTAAGCAAGAAATTTTTGTAAAGGGCTTTATTTTCATGATATTTATAAAAATACATCAATAAATATTTAAACTTCTCTATTCCAAGACAGAGAAAAATACTGCATAATTAGCACAAAACAAGGCATTATGCCTAACAAGGAAGACATAAAATGTCCAAGGGATATTTAGAACATTGTCATTTTTAAAGTTTCAGCATCAGAAATGTTGACCAGATGGTGAAACTATTTCCATAAGTAGATCCTCAGCAACTGACAATCTTCTCATCAGTACACAAAGTAAATGTACACATACATTCCCCTACCTTAACAGTGATCTATTTGTTTGGATACCCCGCTATTGTCTCCAGCTTTTATCACCATGGATGGTACAGTGTGGTATCCGGCCAAAAATAAACCACAATAGTTTTATGAATGAAAAACATTTAAAACACATCACCTTCAAATAAATAATAGTCAGCACTGAACTAACTTTGATTTAATGTAAAAATGACCTTTTAAAATAACAGTACAGAGAACTGCCAAACACATTCATACCTTTAACTATTAGATAGAATAGTAATATACAGGCTTTGAAAAATAAATAAATAAATAAATACATATGTATATAAATAGAAGAACTCTCATAAGAAACAGGCAAAAACATTAGACACAGTCCAGGTGGCCCCAGGAGCTATTTGTTTCTCTTCTTTCACTTTGATTCCACTAAGGCTGCAATAGTAGCCAGTTAGCTCTCTCCAGCTCTCTAGATCAGTTGGCATTGTTCCTGTGATGAGAAAATGGGTAGTTAGTAGGACCCAAAACGTTGACCTCACAGCCCTGCACCAAGTGGTTGCTACCTAAACCACTGCTGCCCTGTGTGGCAGAAAACGCCAGGCTCTTAGATGCTGTTTAATTAGGAATAAGGAGCCTGTGATCACAATCTTATTATTATCTTCAAAAAGCCCCAACATAATGCCACATTGGGCTGAAAATAGTACATGCATAACATCACTTAAGCCTCATAGCAAACTCCATGAAGTAGCTATTATTATTTTCCCCATGTTATTGATACTTAAAGAGAGTAAGTACTTTCCCTGGGGTTATAGGAATATAAAGGGTGGAATCTAGACTCGCATTGGGGTGGAAGAGGTTGGTCTCATGACAAATTCCGGGCTCTTCACCACTAAGCCTCAGAGACCCGAATTGTCCAAAACCAAGGGTTCTATTTTCAGGGCTGAAGCCCATGAGAGACTGAGGTAAACAATACCTGTTCCTTAATGGGTAGGAAGCTTTTTCGCATCGTTGGCTAAATCTACTTCATCTTTTAGGAACATACATTTACCCACACTCATGAGAGGCGGATGAGGATGGAAGGCACTAGAAATATCCTTCTGATACCAGAGCAGATTAATGACCTTAACAGCAAATATAATGGTGAAAGTATAATGGCTTTCAGTCCTGCAGCTAAACCGTTCTGATAAAAAAAAAAAAAGGAGGCAGATGCCTGACTCTAGCCACACGTGTGAATAAAAACCATAACTCACTTGTTTAGCATCTTGTTGATGATTTTTTTAACCATGGGAGCTTCAGGGTTGAGACAAACTTCCTGACCAGTCTTGAGAGTGGCTCTGCAGAGAGAAGGGAGAATCCACGTGAGGTCGGGCTGGGGGTCGGGGTGGGGTCGTCGGGACGGAGGGGGTGACAAGCACAGCAACAGCGGCAGCACTTACACGACTTCCGTTTGGCCGCAGTGGGGTCCCGGCGGCGTCACCTTCACGCTCTGGATGTTCTTGAAGTGAATCCCCTGCAAGGTCTGCAGGCACCGGCAGCGCAGTTCGGTGACCACAGGCGCCCCTGCGGGGAGGACAGACTCGGTCAGGGGGCTGTCCCGGGATGGGCCCCCACCCGCCCCCGTCCCGCCCTGGGGATGCCGGGCGCCGGGTCTCACCTGCTGCGCGCTGGCCATTGGCCACCAGGAGCAGCAGCAGCATCGCGGCGCGGAGGAGCCGGGCGGCGGCGGGGGTCGCGGCGCGGGCCATGGGGTTCAGCTCGGAGGGTCGCTTTCTGCGGCGGGAAGGCAGGCTGGAGGGCTGGCGGAGCGGATTCTGTAGCTCCCCGAGCCGGGCGAAGCCCTTTTATCCCGATCGGACAGGGGCTGGCAGCCCAGGGCCAGGGAAATTCCCCGACGTAAGTGTAGTTCACGGGTCCGGAAGGAGGGCGCGGCCCCGCGGGCCTCCCGCGTAATCCGCGCTTTCGGGGTGGGGGTGGGGTGTCGTCTCTGCGCCGAAATCCCTGCAGTGGGAGTGAGTCGCCTTGCAGGAGATGGTGTCACATCTTAGAGGAGAACAGGCATCGTGACGAAAGGTAGTTAAGACTGAGGGAATTAAGGCGAGGGAGGAGGGAGGCAGAGATAACTGATTTTTCCTTTTTTTTTTAGTTATTTCTGAGATATACATTTTAAAGTAAGAACTGATATTTCATGTGTTACACATACGTATCTTGGGGTTTGATTATTTTATTTACGTCTGCATAAATACACTCTGTTAAAACACGTCATCTCAAATTATGCATAAGAATGTTCCCTTATTTCCTGGTATTTTACAAGCACAAATCAATCAAACCTGGTGTCATATCATCCCGCAGTGGTGAGGGGATGACCAGGTTCAAAAGTTTAGTTCAGTGTTTAAATTAGAACAAAGTGGCACAATGCTACAAAGCTGCTTTCCCCTGTGAAATTTTGGAACTTCCAGAGCTCGAGTAAATCCATGAATACCATCTTTTTTGTGTGTAGAGGGTGTTGATTAATCCATGAAATAAGGAGCCGGTGGTCGTTTGGAGCTGTTACAGGGAGGGAAAGCTGCATTGGGCTCACAGGTACACAGTTTCTAGTTTTATCCAAGAACAAAAGAGGTCATAAGAATCAGGAGGGGATGCCTAGTGTGAGTAGCACCCTTTGCCCATCTAAGCACCAAAAAACATGTGTTCCTGTGAAGTATCTAAGAGCTAGATCGTGAATTTAATACCATTTGCTTGTTTTATGATCACAAAGCTCATTTCATTTCCATGTTATGTGGACTTTTCTGCTTCCAGCGATTTGATTTCCCTCTAGAGAAGTAATTGCTGTCATATTTTACTTTTTTCTAATTTCTAATAAGACATTTCAGCCTGTTAACTGGAGACTTTATTATTGTGTAGTTTATTTTTCACCCTTAGTTTTAATATCCTTTGTTGGATTATACTCAGGTAGGTTTCAGATGGTTTAGGTGTGATTCTGGATGCAGATCTGTGAGAGGTGTGGGGATACCCAGTGGGAAGCAAGAGCAGGGAGGGGATGCTCCAGGGGTGGGTAGAGGCACAGAGCAGAACTCTGCTCCAGACTGCCTGGTGCATGACATTTAAACTGTCTGTGCCTCAGTTTCTCATCTGTAAAATGGAGATTAAGGGTAGTATCTACTTCAGCAGGTTGTTATGATGAATAAATGTGTTAGCATTTGAACACCCCAGTACATATTAAATACTATAAATAATTTTTAAATAAATAAAATAGAAATTGCTTTTTCTGTATTACTAAGCTGAAACTAACCTGAGGATAAAATCTTTGTACAAAGAGAAAAGAATTATTGAAAGAAACAAAACAAAACAAAAACTCCTCCAATATAAAATGTTGTTTTTTGTTTTTTTTGTTTTTGTTTTTCTTAAGAGAAAACTTAGAATGAATTTTTTTGTGTCGTCTAGTTTAATTGCTGGGTAATTTCATAATTCTAGTTTTAGTAATTTCAACTACAAAATGTGAATAAAAGTAAAGATGTCCCATCTTGATTATTAGAAAAGAATATGAACGACTAGATTATAAATAAAGATTTGTCTTTACATTTATTTTTTGTCAGTAATCGTCTGTACAGTCCTGAGAAAAAGGACAGGAAATTTAAAAAAAATTTTTTTTAAAGAGTAGGGAATGAAAGATGATCTAAAGTTTATAAAATATGAGTAACTCAACAATAATTGAGAATTTTTTTAGATATTATTGTTATTTTTTATTTTTCTGGGATTCTTAATTGGAATACAGTTGATGCTTGAACAACATGGGCTTGAACTGCACAGGTCCACTTATATGTGGATGTTTTTCAATAAATATATTGGAAACATTTTTGGAGATTTGTGACAATTTGAAAAAAACTTGCAGGCTAACCACATAGCCTAGAAATGTCAAAAAAATTAAGAAAAAGTTTGGTATGTCAAGAATGTATAGAATATATGTACATGTTAGTCTGTTCTTACATAGGCATAAGGTGAGTGATATTTAATATAAAGTTAATGTGTTAGTTTTCTTTCTGTTTTATAACTTTGCTTTCATTACATTACCTTCATTGCATTACCATACCGTATGTCTTTCTCTTTCGTAATTGGGGAAACTGTGTATAAGGCTATCATCACAGGTACATTTTTTTTAATTTAACAATATTTCTAATACTATGTTATGAATATGACTGTAATACCGTAGGCCATAAGATTGTTATAATGGTTCATTCATTAGTGTATAGGCTAGGCAACTGTGAAGCAATTGTAACAATTACACTAGGCTACCACAAAGCAATCATATTGCTTCTTCATTATTAGTGAATTAATTATTATATCTGAAATAAATATAAATTTATTTTTTACATTATCTTTCATTTTTGATAAATCATGTTAGTAATACGTATAACATCTATAGTGTTTTGTATTAAATAAGACAATATTGATGGAGGTACTGACAGATGATTCATCTTATAAACATGACTTAAACTTACAGTATCAATAAATACAGTACAATAATGTAAATGTATTTTCTCTTCATTACAATTTTCCTAGTACTATTTTCTTTACTGTAGCTTACTTTATTTTAAGAATACAATATATAATAAATATACAAAATATGTGTTAATTAACTGTTACACACTTTCCGCCCTTTCACTGCCAAGGGCACAGGTTTGATCTCTGCTTGGGGAATTAAGATCCCACAAAGAGCAGGGTGTGGCCAAAACAAAACAAAACAAAATTTAAAAAATAAAAAGCAATAGTGTTCTGAAACCTACTAAAATAATCCAGTTCTTTCTTGTTTTAACAAGCATCCTCCCTAACTACTCATTTTATAAGCTGAATGGCAGATGTATATGCCCAAACTTTCAACTAATACAATCACCAATTTAAAAAATATAGAGTCAACCCTAAAATAAAAACACAGGTTGCTAAATTTTATTTTGAGCTACTGTATTTACCGCATCTTGCAGATTTGATTGGCAGTATGTAATCTGCCTTTAAAATCCAGAGTTGTTGCTGTATCCTGAGATGACGGAGCAGCAGGAATGGACAGTACCGTCCTGCTCTCCCCACACTGGCCTTGGGAAGTTGTGCCTACAACTGCTAACCCTATTTTGTCACAATTACTACTTTGAGTAGAATGAATCTGGCTCTGAGAGGAGAAGAAGGAAGATGTTGGAAGCATTAAATCCCTGGATCCTTCCACTTCTTCAGTCCAGAGCGTTTCATCCAATGTCAATGTCATCCACCTGGTCCAGTCTCTAGTGCATTTGTCACTTCTGCCTGCCTTGAGCCCCTTCCCACAACTCCTGGTTACAAAACCTTGGTTTTCCTGTGGGAACCATCTTTTCTTCCTCCCAATGTGAGTAGCTCAGGTAGGGTGACCCTGCTCCAAAGCTCCAGAAGTGAGCTGATGACTGAAAGTAGTATTGGTCCTTCCAGTCTGGGTCCAACCCCCAGCCACTCTATAGGTGCAGGGGTGGGTGAGTGACCTAAGCCTGGCCAAGTCAGAAAAATCCCTGGGGGACTTCCCTGGTGACGCAGTGGTTAAGAATCCGCCTGGCAATGCAGGGGACACGGGTTCGAGCCTTGGTCTGGAAAGATCCCACATGCCACAGAGCAACTAAGCCCGTGAGCCACAACTACTGAGCCTGTGCTCTAGAGCCCATGAGCCACAACTGCTGAGACCATGTGCTGCAACTACTGAAGCCCCCGCACCTAGAGCCCATGCTCCACAACAAAGAGAAGCCAACGCAATGTTAGCCCCTGCTCACCGCAACTATAGAAAGCCCGTGTGCAGCATCGAAAACTCAATGTAGCCATAAATAAATAAATAAATAAGAAAAATCCCTGGAGTCCTTTTTGTCAAGAAATTGCTTTAAAAAAAAAAAAAAGCCCTTGCTTCCTGTTGGGTTATATCTGGTAGAACAGAAGCTTAACGCTTTGCCAGTGCTTGAGAACAGGTTGCCTAAAATGAAGCCAACATAGAGAAAAGCAGCCTGATCTGGAGTGAGATTGTTACGGAAGAGAATTTTTGAACTGCAACACCAAGTTTTATCACACCTACTCATCAATCTTTTAGTTTCATAGGTCAAATGCTTCTCCTCTTCATTAAGCTAATTTGAGTTAGGTTTTTGTTACTGACTCCACTTATGCTGGTTATCTTACTTATCTTACACCTAGGAGGGTGTTTCAACTCACATTTAATGTCTTTCTTTCTCCATTTGTTTCAGCATTTTCAATGATAATTTTCTCAGCATTTATAAGGTGAGAATGAAGTTTGGTGCTGGGGATATAAAGAGGAATAGGAGACTCTGCCACCCTCTAACTCCCAATGCAATAAGAGAAATGAATGTACAAATAGAATTTTTTTTTTGCCCCGTAGCTTAGTTCTCTGGGCCAGGGATTGAATCCGTGCCCCCTGCAGTGGAAGTGCAGAGTCCTAACCACTGGACTGCCAGGGAAGTCCCAACAGACAGAAAATTTTTAGGAAAGCTTGATAAATACCATGGCAAACCACTCCCAAGGTATCAGGAGTGAGGAGGGACACCCAGTGCAACTCTTATATAGAGTGGCTTTATGAGAAACATCAGACAAATTTTCCTGAAAGAAGTGCTCACTCACGTTAGTCTTAAGGATAAGGAGTTTTCCAGGTAAAGGGGGAACACTGAGGGGTGGAAAACATTCCAGGAGAGGGCCAAATGGGCAAAGGCATGGCTATTAAAAAGAGCATGGGAATACTGGGAGAGCAAGTGGCTCATGCAGCTGGAGCTCACTCTGCGAGCAAGGAGAGGGGAGAGCCTGAGGCAGGAGCAGGTGGGAGGGCTCAGACACTGGAGGCCATGTGCCCATAGGATTCTGCTTGTCCTTCAAGACCCAGTTTGGGTGTTGCCTCCATTGGGAAGTCTCTACATGCACCTCAAGGTGTTTTCATAGCCCTCTTGCACGGACTACACCATGACCTTTATTAGCTATCTACCACGGGGAGGGGGAAAGGCTAGGGTAACCTAAAGCTTCACAGAGTGTGTGGAAAATGAGGGGTGGTAGATACTGTAAAAGATTAATAAGCAGAAACCTCAGTTAAATAGAGTTGAGAGACCAGAAGGGGGAGCTCTCACACCCTGGGACAAGAGCAGAGCCCAAGAGGAAGAAGAAAGACTCCTTTCCTGGCAAGGACATGATCAATGACAATCCATGGACTCTTTGTTTACCATGGCCCTCCAACTTCCTTCTCCTATCTATAAAAGTGTTCTTTTTTTTGCCACGTGGGGACTTGCACGCAGCTTGCCGTGGTTACAGATCTCCAAATTGCAGTTCTCTGCTAATCTCAAGTAACCCATTTTAGCTGAAGAAATATCTGACAGTCTATTCGTTTGACATCAAAAATATTAAATCAAAAGACATTTATGAAGCACACACAATATACAAGAGACTGTGGTCAGTTTTGCAAAAGACATGTAGTGGGTAAAGCTTAAATATGAAGTTCTTCCTCACGCATACTTTCTTCTGCAATAGAGCTAGTCTTACCTTCTATTCCTATAGTAAAGACAGCCTGGTGGTTTCAAAGTCTATGATTATATCAATTCATTTCAACTAACTCTGAATACCAACTAATATATTAGATTTGGGCATTATTCCAAGGCTTCTAAAGAATAAATTTCAATATAAGCTTTATATTTCCATTTTCTTAAGATTGTTTTTTAAACTTTTACAGAAGTAATTAAATTACATTACATATAGTATAAACCAAAGAAAGACAGAAATGCCAAAATTACCAAAGAATACGTCAAGAAATAGATATAGGAAATGAGGAAATGTCTCTGTGGAAATGTTTTTTATCACACTTGGCTGTGATGGGCATGAAACAGCATGATGACCCTGCTTTGATGCTTCCTGTATTGTGGAAGCAAACTTTAGGAAGTTGAGAAATTAGTTATAAACCACAGCACACACATCAAGTACAGTGATATGTTACATATTTCAGCTAGGAAAGTTACAATCTTCATAAAAATCTTGATGACCAGAGAATATCTTCTGTAACCTTTCAGAATTTAAAAGTCTGTTGATACATTCTTTATGGCTCATATATGCTCCCTTTTAGAAAATGTTATCTGTGTGTTAGAAAAACAAATGTGATTTATGCAATTGTTAGGTGAAGCATTCCTATGTGTTTTCTTCAGGCCAAGTTGGATGGTCATGTTGTTTAACTCTTCTATACTGTTACTGATTCTTTACTGCTTTGTCTATTAAGTATTAACAGAGGTTTGTTAGAATTTTTAACTATGACTGTGGTTTCATCTATTGCTTCTTTTAGTGTTTCTCCATTTTGCTTTATTTATTTTGATAATATGTTATTAAGTTCATAAAATTTTAGAATTATTTTTGTCCCTTGTAAAATTGCCACCTTTTTATTTTATATTTTTGCCTGTGCCACAAGGCATGTGGGATCTTACTTCCCCAACCAGGGATCAAACCTGCATCCCCTGCTTTGGAAGCACACAGTCTTAACCACTGGACCACCAGAGAAGTCCCACCATCTTTTTATTTTAAATCAGCCTTCTTTGTCTCTGACTACCTCTTTCCTTAAGTCTTAACATATTAATTTGGTCTTAATTAATATATCAATCATTAACAAATATATCAATAATTTATATTAATAATAAATTAATGATTATTAATAAGTAATTAATATATCAATATATTCATGCCAAGTTTCTTTCAGTTGGTTTTTACATGATATAATACTTTCAATTATTTTCACTTCAAGCAATCTGGGTCTTGATATTTAAAGTGTGCCTCTTTTAAGCAACATAGACTTTTTTGTCTTAATTACACAACCTGGTAATTTTTGACTTTTAATTGGAGTGTTTATTCCATTTAAATTTACTATAATTCTTAATATAGTTGGATTTAAGTCTACTATCTTGCTATTCTAGTTGTCCTATCTTTTTAAAAATAAACTTTCAATTTGGAATAATTTTAGATTTAAAAAATATTTGTATAGATAGTACAAGGAGTTCCTGTGGACCTTTTGCCCAGTATTTCCTAATGTTGATATCTTACATGATTATAGTACACTTGTCAAAACTAAGAAATTAACATTGGTACATTACTGTTGACTAAACTCCAGTCTTCCTTCAAATCTCATCAATTTCCATTAGTGTCTTTTTTCTATTCCTGGATCTAGTCCAGAACACCACCTTGCATTTAGTTATCATGTCTCTTTTTTGTCCTCTGGCAGATTCGCAGTCTTGTCTTGTCTTTCATGACTTTGACGGCTTTGAAGAATACTCATTGGTTATTTTGTAGAATGTTCCTCAATTTGGATTTTTAGGATGATTTTTTTCACGATTATACTGGGGTTGTGGGTTTGGGGTGAGAATATCATGGAGAAGAAGTGCCCTTCTCATCAAATCATATGGGGGAGGGGTAACATGATATTCACATGACATAAGCGGTCATAATAACCTTGAGCTCTTGGTTAAGGTGTATTTGCCAGATTCTCCACTGAAAGGTTATTGTTTTTCCTTTTTCCTTATCTCTTTTTTGGAGGTAAGTCACAAAGTCCAGCCCAAACTCACGTGGGGAGGAGAATTAAGCCCCACCTTCAAGAGGCTTTACTTATATTATTAGGCATTCTTCTGAAAGGAAGCCATCTCTCCCTGTGCCATCTGTTGTTTTGTTCCTTTATTCCTTAATTTTTGTTTACTTTTGTATTATTGAGGTATTTTCTTTTATTCCATTTTATCCCCTTTTCAGATTTTTAATCCAAATTTTTGCATTTCCTTTTTAATGGTTGCCCTAAAAATTACTATATGCTTGCCACAGTATAATTTTCCGTAATACTTTCTCTAACAATTGAAGAGATGTATCATATTCTAAATCCATTTATCTCTCTACCTATCATTTGTTATTTTTGTCATGTATTTTACTGTACAGTATGTATTTATCTCCATTGGTCATTACTATTGTTAAATAGCACAAATTGTTTGAGTTCTTAGGGAGAATCCATTTTTCTATCCTTTGCTCCCAGCTTCATTAAAAGGAAAAGAATTTCATAATTGTTTGAAAAACCACTTACCAAAACCATTTAATAGGAGCTCTTGTTGAAATATTGATAAAAATTCAACAGTTTATGAAGAACTAGTTTTGAATAACAAATTGGTCAGTTTGAAAAACAGCAATATTTTATATAAAACTAGGATTCTCAAGGTGGTTGGGGAGGGTAGAGTGCCAAATACTCTTTCTTGAGTAACAGAAAAGTAAGGGAAGTAACAGCCAGAAGCAGGTATAAAGTTAGGTACAACCTAAGTCTAACTGTGTAATACCTTGGGGGCACCCATGAGGAACCAAAGATCAAGATGAATAAAACAAAACCTAAGCATGTTATTTTTTTTGCAAAACCTTTATTTTCGTGTCATTTAAAAAAATGTAACAGTAGTTTTAACTTCTCTGTTCCAAAACAAAGAGAAACACTACATAATGAACATTAAACAAGGCATTATGCCCTACAAGAAAGACATAAAATGTCCAAGGGAAGCTTCAACATAAAAATGTTGACCACATAAAGTGAGATAATTTCAATAAATAATAACTGACATTGCTTTAAACAAGTACAAACATAGATGTGCACACACTTTCCCTGATTCTAATAGTGATCTCACTGTCCAATTGCGTGGATCCCCTCTCCCACCCACCCCCTCCACCTCTATCACAGTGCCTGGCACTTTATGGTCTCCCAATAAATATCACTTTAATGAGACATTTAGAACCCATCATCCTCATATTAAATAACAATCAGGACTGAGTTAAGTTTGATTAAACACATTGACATCTTTAAATACTAACATGTAAAATATTAAAATATGAGCTATAAAAATAAATAAATACATGTATAAATAAATAGAACTCATAAAAAATAGTCCAGCACATCAGGTCCTTTCTAGGTGTCCCCAGAAGCCAGCTGCTCTCTTCTTCATTTTCAGTTCCTACAAGAGCAGAGACCGCTCTTCAGGAAATGCCCTATGAGCTTCTTACTTCTCTCTAGGTCAGTTGGTGCTGCCCCTGTGATGAGAAAAGGGTTAGTGTTACAGGTGCTGAAGAAAGCTGCTTTTCTCTTTCAGGCCCTTGAGGCTGGAGGGACCTCTGCATGTAGACCCCGGCCCAGCTCTGCACTCAGAAAATGTTCCTGCTCAAAGGGGTTAGAAACCTTTCACAGGTATCCTAGATTTGACCTCAGGGAGGTCTCACTGAAAAGTCCCTTCTCTTCACTACTAAGCTTCAGAGGCCCATGTTGCCCAAAACCAGGGGTTCCACATTTCAGGTAGAAACCATTGAGGAATGGAGGTAAACAATGTTTGTTCCTTAATGGGTCAGAAGCATTTTACCATCCCTGGCTAAATCTACTTTATCTTTTAGGAACATACCCACACTCATTTGAATAGGGATGGAGAGGGGGATCAGGACAGAGAGCCCTGGAAATACCCTTCTGACACAGAGCAGATCAAATTTAATGGGGAAATAATAATGATTTTCAGTCCTGAAACTAAACCATAGGTTTCTCTAATAATATTTTCAGGAGGTAGATGCCAGTATTTGTGACCAATGGCTCTAGTTGCAAGTGGGAATAAAATCCATGACTTACTTGTTTAGCATCTTGTTGATGATTTTTTTAACCATGGGAGCTTCAGGGTTGAGACAAGCTTCCTGACCAGTCTTGAGAGTGGCTCTGCAGAGAGAAGGGAGAATCCACGTGAGGTCGGGCTGGGGGTCGGGGTGGGGTCGTCGGGACGGAGGGGGTGACAAGCACAGCAACAGCGGCAGCACTTACACGACTTCCGTTTGGCCGCAGTGGGGTCCCGGCGGCGTCACCTTCACGCTCTGGATGTTCTTGAAGTGAATCCCCTGCAAGGTCTGCAGGCACCGGCAGCGCAGTTCGGTGACCACAGGCGCCCCTGCGGGGAGGACAGACTCGGTCAGGGGGCTGTCCCGGGATGGGCCCCCACCCGCCCCCGTCCCGCCCTGGGGATGCCGGGCGCCGGGTCTCACCTGCTGCGCGCTGGCCATTGGCCACCAGGAGCAGCAGCAGCATCGCGGCGCGGAGGAGCCGGGCGGCGGCGGGGGTCGCGGCGCGGGCCATGGGGTTCAGCTCGGAGGGTCGCTTTCTGCGGCGGGAAGGCAGGCTGGAGGGCTGGCGGAGCGGATTCTGTAGCTCCCCGAGCCGGGCGAAGCCCTTTTATCCCGATCGGACAGGGGCTGGCAGCCCAGGGCCAGGGAAATTCCCCGACGTAAGTGTAGTTCACGGGTCCGGAAGGAGGGCGCGGCCCCGCGGGCCTCCCGCGTAATCCCCGCTTTCGGGGTGGGGGTGGGGTGTCGTCTCTGCGCCGAAATCCCCGCAGGGGGAGTGAGTTGCCGCCACCCCGGGGCTACGGCCTGTGAGGGCGGCCTTGGGCGCCTGGCCACCCCCGGTCGCGGGCGGTGAGTGTCAGACTGGTTAGACCAATATAGGGATAGACCAAAATAGGGACTGCACCACAACTTTTGGGCGAGAGTTAACTTTTTTTAAAAAATAAACTTATGTATTTATGGCTGTGTGTTGGGTCTCGGTTGCTGTGCACGGGCTTTCTCTAGTTGCGGAGAGCGGGGGCTACTCTTTGTTGCGGTGCGTGGGTTTCTCATTGAGGTGGCTTCTCTTGTTGAGGAGCATGGGCTCTAGGTGTGCGGGCTTCAGTAGTTGTGGCATGTGGGCTCAGTAGTTGTGGCTTGCGGGCTCTAGAGCAGGCTCAGTAGTTGTGACGCACGGGTGTAGTTGCTCCGCAGCATGTGGGATCTTCCCGGACCAGGGCTCGAACCTGTGGCCCCTGCATTCACAGGCAGATTCTTAACCACTGTGCCACCAGGGAAGTCCAAGAGTTAACTTCTTCTAAAGACACTTCTATTTTGGAGATTGGAAGAGTTGAGGCTGGAACGGCAGCCTTTTTTGGTCTCTCTTCCTTCTCTTTAAGTTGGGTTTTGCAGATTTTATTTATCCCTGGAATAAACGCACTCTTTAAAATTACATCTGTCATCTCAGTTTGCGTGTAAGAACGTTTGTCGAATTCTCGGTGTTTTAGGATCTCAAATAAATCACACGTAGTGCCATTGTTTTTACCAGGTTGGGCCTGGAGGTAGGCCATTGAGCAGATTAATTCACTGTTTATTTTAAGATACAGTGTTGTAATCTCTTATCTGCCCTCTCTTTTTTCTGGAATTTAGTCATTACAGGAGCACCACTTTTTGTTCTATAGGAGGCTGTGTTTTCACTCATAACAGTTACTCGGGTGTTGAAAGGGGCCGTGCGGGGCTCGGGAGGTCCATTCCCCTTTTCTAGGCTTGTCCGTGGACAGAAAAGATCATAAACATCAGAAAGCTAGTACCTAATGATTCCTGACTTTACTATTGATACAAGCAGCAAACAGATATGGTTTTTGACATACATAAGCACTAGCTTACTAGTATATTTCACTCCAGGTTGTCTGAATTTGCCTGTTTCCTGGGATTGATTCTCTCTTGAGTATCAGCTATCAATGTACTTACATTTCAGATTCTATGTAACTGAGGCCTTCTCACTTTCACCATCAGTTCCAATATCCCTTTTGGATTACAACAGCAGATGGTTTAAGTTGATCCTCCTGGATCGATGAGGACCTCGGGGATGTGTGTGATATTCTGTGGTTGTTGTGAGAAGGATTGGGGAGCTGAGGGAGTGGGTCTGCCTCAGGAACAGCTGAGGGTTTTTCAGGCAGTCAGGGCTGAACTCTCAGCTGCACACTTACTTGCCACATGGCCGTGGGACCACGGGGAATTATTTAATCTCTCTCTGCTCTCGCTCTCCCTCTGTTTAAGAGAGCTAATGATGGTGCCTGCCTCACAGAGTTGTTATGAGTATTAAATGTGTTAACATTTGTAGAAGAGTAGCACATACTAAATGCTGTATAAATATTTATTAAATAAACAAAATAGAAGTGTTTTACAACCTTAATGTTATAGACTAGATGTTTGGGTCCTCCAAAATTCATATGCTGAAACACTATATTTCATTGTGATGGTACAAGAAGATGGGGCCTTTGGGAGGTAATTCAGTTTATATGAGGCCATCAGGGTGGGGTTCTTATGATGGGATTAGTGCCTTTATAAGAAAAGACACCCGGAGAGCTTATCCTCTCTTTCTCTCTGCAATGTGAGGATACAGAAAGAAGGCAACTATCACTATCTGCAAACCAGGAAGAGGATTCTCGCCAGATACTGAATTTGCAGACACTTTGATCTTGCTTCCCAGCCTCCAGAACTGTGAGAAATAAGTACTTGTTATTTCAGTCACCTAGTGTATGATATTTTGTTATAGTACCCGACATGATTAAGATACTTACATGAACAGCAACGGTCTATGGTGAATCCTTATGTAAGCAGAAAAAATATTTTTTTTTTCAAAGAAACATCTGTTAATTTATCTTTAAAATTTTTCAGCATTAGGGCTTCCCTGGTGGTGCAGTGGTTAAGAATCCGCCTGCCAATGCAAGGGACACGGGTTCAATCCCTGGGCCGGGAAGATCCCACATGCCGCGGAGCAACTAAGCCCATGTGCCACAACTACTGAGCCTGCGCTCTAGAGCCCGCAAGACACAGCTACTGAGCCTACGTGCCACAACTACTGAAGCCCGTGTGCCTAGAGCCTGTGCTCCGCAGCAAGAGAAGCCACTGCAATGAGAAGCCCGTGCACCGCAACGAAGACCCAATGCAGAAAAAAATAAACAAAATATATAAATAAATTTATATAAAATTTGTCAGCATTAGAAATTTTGTAAGAGGGATGCATCTGTATTCTTTGGGAATCTTGGAATAGATTTTTAAAATTCATTGTTTGAAATTTTGTTTTCAATCACTTCCCACATAAAATAGGAATAAGAGTAAAATTCTTCCCAATTCATTTATGGGAAAATATTTAAGAAATGACTCTCTGCCTTGAGCATTAATAGCTAGCTCCTCAAACAATGAAAAGTATTCGCTGTAATGATTCCCAGACCCAACCCAAAGACGTGAGTAAACACCCAGGAAGAGTAGAATTTCAGCTTATTTACGGTAGCAGCCAAAATGATGAGATACTTCAACAATCAACTCACTATCTGTAGAATTATCTATAATGTGACTCCTAGAACTTGTTAAATTAAAATCATTTGCTTTCAGGAAGGAATAAGAAAGACTATTTTTTTCTTTTATAATGTGCCTCTTTCCATTATTTAATTCATGACAGCCCCATAGTAAGTTTCAGAAAATTTTAAGAGCACCAGTGTTATGAAGTCTATCATGATAAGCAAATTTCTTCTTGTGTTAATATGTCCCGAATGCCTCTTTTATAGGTACAAGCTATAAACCAATGCAATCACTAACTCAATGAAGTCATCTCTAAAATAGGAGCTCAGCTTCCTAAATTCCATTCTACCCTGTAATTTTTATTGTATCTTTGAGATTTGACTAATACAATGTACTATGCCGGCAAAATCTGGGATCATTGTTCCATGCTGAAAACTGACCTTGCTTAATTGGCCAGCAAGAATTAGTGGTGTGGCTCTGCTTTATCCTCACTTGCCTTGAGAGCTTTGCCATTGACACTGCCACCCCTCCCATTTCCTAACAGCTATAGTTTGTGTATAATGTTTCTGGTTCTACACTGAAGGGAGAAAATGAAGATGACTGAACATGCTACTATTGATAGATCCCAAGATTTCCCATCCCTCTAAGAGCACTCAGTTGAAAATCATTGTTAACCTCCCCTTCCAAGCTCTACTACAACTGCTATTTCTATCTGTCTCCTGCCTGGCATCGAACTTCCTTTTTTTGTTGTTTTTGGCCGCTCCAGAGCAGTGTGTATCTTAGTTCACTGACCAAGGGTCCAACTGGCACCCTAGAGAATGAAAGCGTAGTCCTAATCACTGGACCACCAGGGAATTCCCCTTCCTTCTTCTTAAAACAGAGCCCTGGTTTTCCTTTGGAAATCCTCACCTCTGCCCTTGTCAGTCCATGTGATTAAGGTGTGGTGACTTCAGTTCTGAGCTGAAGACGGGGAGCTTGTGACCCTACGGCAGTGTTGTTCCCTGCTTCCTACCTATGCCCTTGTCCAAGCCAATATGGGTTCACAATGGAGCCAATGAATTAAGATTGACCAATGAGACAATGCCAGTTGTGCAGGAACAAAGGGAATTGAGGTGCTCTTGCTTCTTGCTGGGATTGCTAAACTGGTAAAATGGAAACCCAAGGTCTTGCCATGACTTGGAGAAAGCTTGCCTGGGAGTAGACTGCCACAGAGGAAAGCACAGACCTGGCCTGCACAGACAAGATTATTGAAGATGCTTGAGCACCTGAGTCTAGCATTGTCCTATCTAATCCTTTGACTTTCACTGTTATATAACAATAGATTCTCTTCTCTTGTTCAGCCAGTTTGAGTTGTAATTCCATCACTCAGTGAAAGAGTTCTGAAAAATACCTCCGTCTTTCATATTGCTTCTAAAATTATCTTTCTAACAGACTGATTTCTTCATTATTTAAATCCTTCCTTCCCTTCTTTTCTCCTTCTATTCATTTTAAAGTTAGCACTTATGAGTTTGGAAACATGCTATGTTCAAGGAATACAAAAAGTTTAAGATTTATTCCATTACCACAAAACTTTCCGTCTAACAGGAGAAGCAGACATACATACAGAAAATTATGAAGCAGCCTGGTAAATCCCATGAAGAGTATGCCCAGGATATGATAGGAGCATAGCAGTGGGATATCTGACCTTATTTCTGAAGGGGGTGGGCCAAACTCTCAGAGAAGAACCTCAGAGAAGCTTCTCTGGAGGGAAAGTGCCTCTTGAGTTGAGTCTTAAAGGATGAATGAATTTTTCCCAGGCAAACTGGGAGATCAAAGGATAGAGGATACATTCCAGAAAGAGATGACCAGCTGAACAAAGCCATCAAGGCTAGAATGAGTATCATGTCTGCTGGGAGCAGCCAGCAATTCATGTATCTGGAGCTAAACCTGTGAGGCAGGGAGAGGGGGGAGAGATGGAGGCAAGACCTGGTCACTGAAGGCTGTGTGTAGCCCCTATCTGTTGTTCAGAAACCAGTTCAGATGTTACCTCCATTAGAATGCTCTTAAATCCATCTCAAGATGCTTCAATGACCTATGTGAACAAATTCACCAAGTACTAAGTGGTGTGTGGGAAGGTCAGAGTAAATAAAAGGTTCAGGATAAGACAGAAAATGAGGAGATAGTGGATATTCAATTCAATAGACCTTTATTAACCACCTACTGTCTATAAGGTGCTAGGACAGGATTTATAAGAGATGCAAAATTGGATAGACTCCAAACTCTTAACTTGACATTCATTAATATCTATCCAATATACTCCCCTCTGCATGTTAGGTAACTTCTGTTGTTGTTATATGTATAGTAAAGATTTGGATGATTTGAGCAATTTGCAACAATTTAAAATCGTTTCAAGTTACACTAAGTACCCTTCAAAAATATTGGCTTTGGGCAATTTTTTAAAGATTTAAAAAAATTGCTTCAAATTAGGTTTTCATCTTTATTTTCTTAAAATTGTTTCCTAAATGTTTATGGAAGTAGTCCTGATTAAATAAATGTTACCATGTTCAGATAATGTAACATGAAGAAATGGTGCTATGACAACTTTAAAAAAGGGAACTCAGCACAGAGAAAAGGGAAACTTCTCCATGGAAATATATAGTTTATGTTATAAGATGTTTTTGGAGAATAAAATCATGATGACTGTGGTTTTATGGAAGCAAAATTTAGGAAGTCAATAGATGAGTATATAAATCACAAAAGTATCACACACATGGTGTCACAATATGGGTTTTAGCTAGAAGAATTATGAATAAAGAATAAAAAACTTGATTTTTAAATGTTGTCAATAGTATATTTTCCAATGATTTTTTTACTACATTCCACATTTTTTTTCATCAGAAATACTTTTATTTTTGTTTTTACTCTTCTTGACTCTGTCCATTTGTACATGCATTGTTTTTAAAGAGACACACAGAACATATGTCACAAGTAACTGAAGGCTTATACAAAAAACATAAGCAAAATAAAAGCTCTGTGTGAGGGGATAGCAATGGTATTAGCATTTATTTGGTACTTGCAGAAGCCCAGGAAAGAAGTCAATACATGGCCAGGGCAGGAAATAGCAACACTTATTACTTGGGGCTGGAATGGATAAATAGAAAATCAGGAATAGAGCTTATTCTCTGTTTTTCCTGTACCATGTGATCTCGTGTTACAGCTTTTCTTATTGTATCTGCTTCATTTTTATCCATTCTGCATTCCACCAGCTTATAGCCAACCTAAACATTTTTACTTCTTTTAAAGTCCTGAAAACAGTCCTCATATGATTATTATGAAAATTAAGTAAGTTCACATTTGCAAAATGTGCTTGAAAGTAAATTCTATATAAAATATTGTTAAAGGAAAATAATAAAATAACAAAAATTAAGAATAGCTTTTAAAAGCAAAAGGAAAATAAGTCATGCATGAATTTGTACTTCTATAGTTGAGGTTAAGTGATCAGTTTTATTGATTGCTTAAATTTAGCAAATGGGATCAGGCTAGGGTAATTGTTTCTCAATATCAACAAGTAAAAGGAGAAAAAGGGGAAGATACAGAGATTTTGAGGATGAAGGGAGATGAGTTTAGGTGTCATCACAGTAAAGTAGGAGGACAGAGCAGGCTGAGTGATAAGGGCTAACAACAGAGCTGGGTGTTTGAGGGAAATTGTGAGGTTCTGGAACAACAGTTTCTGAAAGTGCAAAGGTAGTTGATCTTTTAATTTTTTTTCCATTCTTGACCACCATTTTATATTTTGTTTTTCTTTAACAACTTTATTGGAGCATAATTGCTTTACAATCATGTGTTAGTTTCTGCTTTATAACAAAGTGAGTCAGCTATACATATACATATATCCCCATATCTCCTGCCTCTTGTGTCTCCCTCCCACCCTCCCTATCCCACCCCTCCAGGTGGTCACAAAGCACCCAGCTGATCTCCCTGTGCTGTGCAGCTGCTTCCCACTAGCTATCTATTTTACATTTGGTAGTGTATATATGTCCATGCCACTCTCTCACTTCGTCCCAGTTTACCCCTACCACTCCCCGTGTCCTCAAGCCCATTTTCTACGTCGGCGTCTTTATTCCTGTCCTGCCCCTAGGTTCTTCAGAACCATTTTGTTGTTGTTGTTGTTGTTTCATATATATCTGTTAGCATAGGTATTTGTTTTTCTCTTTCTGACTTACTTCACTCTGTAGGACACACTCTAGGTCCATCCACCTCACTACAAATAACTCAATTTCATTTCTTTTTTATGGCTGAGTAATATTCCACTGTATATATGTGCCACATCTTCTTTATCCATTCATCTGTCGATGGACACTTAGGTTGCTTCCATGTCCTGGCTATTGTAAACAGAGTTGCAAAGAACATTGTGGTACATGACACTTTTTGAATTATGGTTTTGTCAGGGTGTATGCCCAGTAGTGGGATTGTTGGGTCATAAGGTCGTTTTATTTTTAGTTTTTTAAGGAACCTCTATACTGTTCTCCATAGTGGCTGTATCAATTTATATTCCCACTAACAGTGCAAGAGGGTTCCCTTTTCTCCACACCCTCTCCAGCATTTATTATTTGTAGACTTTTTGATGATGGCCATTCTGACTGGTGTGAGGTGATATCTCATTGCAGTTTTGATTTGCATTTCTCTAATAATTAGTGATGTTGAGCATCCTTTCATGGGTTTGTTGGCAATCTGTATATCTTCTTTGGAGAAATGTCTATTTAGGTCTTCTGCCCATTTTTGGATTGAGTTGTTTGTTTTTTTGATATTGAGCTGCATGAGCTGCTTGTAAATTTTAGAGATTAATCCTTTGTCAGTTGCTTCATTTGTAAATATTTTGTCCCATTCTGAGGGTTGTATTTTCATCTTGTTTATGTTTTCCTTTGCTGTGCAAAAGTTTTTAAGTTTCATTAGGTCCCATTTGTTTATTTTTGTTTTCATTTCCATTTCTGTAGGAGGTGGGTCAAAAAGGATCTTGCTGTGACTTATGTCATAGAGTGTTCTGCCTATGGTTTCCTCTAAGAGTTTTATAGTGTCTGGCTTTCAACTTAGGTCTTTAATCAATTTTGAGTTTATTTTTGTGTATGGTGTTAGGGAGTGTTCTAATTTCCTTCTTTTACATGTAGCTGTCCAGTTTTCACAGCACCACTTATTGAAGAGGCTGTCTTTACTCCACTGTATATTCTTGCCTCCTTATCAAAGATAAGGTGATCATATATGTGTGGTTTTATCTCTGGGATTTCTATCCTGTTCCATTGATCTATATTTCTGTTTTTGTGCGAGTACCATACTGTCTTGATTACTGTAGCTTTGTAGTATAGCCTGAAGTCAGGGAGCCTGATTCCTTCAGCTCCATATTTCTTTCTCAAGATTGCTTTAGCTATTTGTGGTCTTTTTTGTTTCCATACAAATTGTGAAATTTTTGGTCCTAGTTCTGTGAAAATTGCCATTGGTAGCTTCATAGGGATTGCATTCAATCTGCAGATTGCTTTGGGTAGTACAGTCATTTTCACAATGTTGATTCTTCCAATCCAAGAACATGGTATATCTCTCCATCTCTTTGTATCATCTTTAATTTCTTTCATCAGTGTCTTATAGTTTTCTGCATACAGGTTTTGTGTCTCCTTAAGTAGGTTTATTCCTAGGTATGTTTTTCTTTTTCTTGCAATGGTAAATGGGAGTGTTCCCTTAATTTCTCTTTCAGATTTTTCATCATTAGTGTATAGGAATGCCAGAGATTTCTGTACATTAATTTTGTATCCTGCTAGTTTACCAAATTCATTGATTAGCTCTAGTAGTTTTCTGGTAGCATCTTTAGGATTCTCTAAGTATAGTATCATGTCATCTGCAAACAGTGACAGCTTTACTGCTTCTTTTCTGATTTGGATTCCTTTTATTTCTTTTTCTTCTCTGATTGCTGTGGCTAAAACTTCCAAAACTATGTTGAGTAATAGTGGTGAGAGTAGAAAACCTTGTCTTGTTCCTGATCTTAGAGGAAATGTTTTCAGTTTTTCACCATTGAGAACCATGTTGGCTGTGGGTTTGTCCTATATGGCCTTTATTATGTTGAGGTAAGTTCCCTCTATGCCTACTTTCTGGAGAGTTTTTATCATAAATGGGTGTTGAATTTTGTCGAAAGTGTTTTCTGCATCTATTGAGATGACCATATGGTTTTCTCCTTCAATTTGTTAATATGGTGTATCACCTTGACTGATTTGTATATATTGAAGAATCCTTGCATTCCTGTCATAAGCCCCACTTGATCATGGTGTATGATCCTTTTTAATGTGCCGTTCGATTACTTTTGCTAATATTTTTTTGAGGATTTTTGCATCTATGTTCATCAAAGATATTGGCCTGTAGTTTTCTTTCTTTGTGACACCTTTGTCTGGTTTTGGTATCAGGGTGATGGTGGCCTCCTAGAATGAGTTTGGGAGTGTTCCTCCCTATGCTGTATTTTGGAAGAGTTTGAGAAGGATAAGTGTTAGCTCTCCTTAAATGTTTGATAGAATTCGCCTGTGAAGCCATCTGGTCCTGGGCTTTTGTTTGTTGGAAGATTTTTAACCACAGTTTCAATTTCAGTGCTTGTGATTGGTCTCTTCATATTTTCTATTTCTTCCTGGTTCAGTCTCAGAAGGTTGTGCTTTTCTAAGAATTTGTCCATCTCTTCCAGTTTGTCCATTTTATTGCCATATAGTTGTTTGCAGTAATCTCTCATGATCCTTTGTATTTCTGCAGTGTCCGTTGTTACTTCTCCTTTTTCATTTCTAATTCTATTTATATGAGTCTTCTCCCTTTTTTTCTTGGAGGATCTGGCTAATGGTTTCTCAATGTTCTTTATCTTCTCAAAGAACCATCCCTTAGTTTTATGGATCTTTGCTATTGTTTCCTTCATTTCTTTTTTCATTTATTTCTGATCTGATCTTTATGATTTCTTTCCTTCTGCTAACTTTGGGATCTCTTATTCTTTCTCTACTTCCTTTGGGTGTAAGGTTATGTTGTTTATTTGAGATGTTTCTTGTTTCTTGAGGTAGGATTGTATTGCTATAAACTTCCCTCTTAGAACTGCTTTTGCTGCATCCCATAGGTTTTGGGTCGTCCTGTTTTCATTGTCATTTGTTTCTAGGTATTTTTTTAATTCCTCTTTGATTTCTTCAGTGATCTCTTGTTTATTTAGTACTGTATTGTTTAGCCTCCATATGTTTGTATTTTTTACAGATTTTTTTTCCTGTAATTGATACCTAGTCTCATAGCGTTGTGGTCAGAAAAGACACTTGATATGATTTCAATTTTCCTAAGTTTACCAAGGCTTGATTTGTGACCCAAGATATGATCTTTCCTGGAAAACGTTCCATGAGCACTCAAAAAGAAAGTGTATTCTGTTGTTTTTGGATGGAATGTCCTATAAATATCAATTATGTCCATCTTGTTTAACGTATCATTTAAAGCTGTGTTTCCTTATTTATTTTCCTTTTGGATGATGTGTGCATTGCTGAAAGTGGGGTGTTAACGTCCCCTACTATGATTGTGTTACTGTCAGTTTCCCCTTTTATGGCTGTTAGCATTTGCCTTATGTATTGAGGTGCTCCTATGTTGGGTGCATAAATATTTACAATTGTTATATTTTCTTCTTGGATTGATCCCTTGATCATTATGTAGTGTCCTTCTTTGTCTCTTGTAATAGTCTTTATTTTAAAGCTTTTATTTCTGAGAATTGCTACTCCAGCTTTCTTTTGATTTCCATTTGCATGGAGTATCTTTTTCCATCCCCTTACTTTCAGTCTGTATGTGTCCCTAGGTCTGAAGTGGGTCTCTTGTACACAGCATATATATGGTTCTTGTTTTTGTATCCATTCAGCCAGTCTGTGTCTTTGGTTGGAGCATTTTATCCATTTACATTTAAAGTAGTTATCAACATATATGTTCCTATTCCCATTTTCTTAATTGTTTTAGATTTGTTATTGTAGGTCTTTTCCTTCTCTTGTGTTTCCTGCTTACAAAAGTTCCTTTAGCATTTGTTGTAAAGCTGGTTTGATGGTGCTGAATTCTCTTAGCTTTTGCTTGTCTGTAAAGATTTTGATTTCTCCATCAAATCTGAATGATATCCTTGATGAGTAGAGTAATCTTGGTTGTAGGTTTTCCCCTTTTGTCACTTAAATATGTCCTGCTACTCCTTCTGGCTTGCAGAGTTTCTGCTGAAAGACCAGCTGTTAACCTTTTGGGGATTCCCTTGTATGTTATTTGTTGTTTTTCCTTGCTGCTTTTAATATTTTTTCTTTGTATTTAATTTTTGATAGTTTGATTAATATGTGTCTTGGCATTTTTCTCCTTGGATTTATCCTGTATCGGACTCTCTGTGCTTCCTGGACTTGATTGACTATTTTCTTTCCCTTATTAAGGAAGTTTTCAACTATAGTCTCTTCAAATGTTTTATCAGTCCCTTTCTTTTTCTCTTCTTCTTCTGGGATCCCTATAATTTGAATGGTGGTACATTTAATGTTGTCCCAGAGGTCTCTGAGACTGTCCTTGATTCTTTTCATTCTTTTCCTTTATTCTGCTCTCTGGTAATTATTTCCACTATTTTATCTTCCAGGTCACTTTTCCATTGTTCTGCCTCAGTTATTCTACTATTGATTCCTTGTAGAGTATTTTTAATTTCATTTACTGTGTTGTTCATCATTGTTTGTTTGCTCTTTAGTTCTTCTAGGTCCTTGTTAAACATTTCTTGAATTTTCTCCATTCTGTTTCCAAGATTTTGGATCATCTTAAATATAATTACTCTGAATTCTTTTTCAGAAAGACTGCCTATTTCCTCTTCATTTGTTTGGTCTGGTGGGTTTTTACCTTGCTTCTTCATCTGCTGTGTTTCTCTGTCTCTCATTTTGTTGAACTTACTCTTTGGGATCTCCTTTTCGCAGGCTGCAGGTTCGTAGTTCCTGTTGTTTTTGGTGTCTGCCCCCAGTAGCTAAGGTTGGTTCAGTGGGTTGTGTTAGCTTCCTGGTGGAGGGGACTGGTGCCTGTGTTCTGGTGGATGAGTCTGGATCTTGTCTTTTTGGTGGGCAGGACTGTGTCCGATGCTGTGTTTTGGGGTGTCTGTGACCTTATTATGATTTTAGGCAACCTCTCTGCTAATGGGTGGGGTTGTATTCCTGTCTTGCTAGTTGTTTGTCGTAGGGTGTCCAGCACTGTAGCTTGCTGGTCATTGAGTGGAGCTGGTTCTCAACGTTGAGATGGAGATCTCTGGGAGAACTTTTGCCACTTGATATTACATGGAGCCAGGAGGTCTCTGGTGGACCAATGTCCTGAATTTGGCTCTCCCACCTCAGAGGTACAGGCCTGAAACCTGGCCGGACCACCAAGACCCTGTCAGCCACATGGCTCAGAAGAAGAGGGAGAAAAAAATAAGTAGGTAATAAATAAATAAATAAATAAATAAATAAAATAATATAAATATATAAAATAAAATAAATAAATAAAATAAAGTTATTAAAATTAAAAATAAAGAATTATTAAAAATAAAAAAATTAAGTAATTAAAAAATAAAGATAGAAAGAAAGAAGAGAGCAACCAAACCAAAAAACAAATCTACCACTGATAGCAAACGCTAAAAAACTCTACTAATAACAAGAACAAAACCAAAACAAAACAAAAAACCAACAGACAGAACCCTAGGACAAATGGTAAAAGCAAAGTTATACAGACAAAATCACACATAGTCAACCACCTCAATTTTGGGATGATTCGTTGTCTATTCAGATATTCCACAGATGCAGGGTACATCAAGTTGACTGTGGAGATTTAATCCGCTGCTCCTGATGCTGCTGGGAGAAATTTCCCTTTCTCTTCTTTGTTCGCACAGCTCCCGGGGTTCAGCTTTGAATTTGGCCCCGCCTCTGCATGTAGGTCGCCTGAGGGCGTCTGTTCTTCGCTCAGACAGGATGGGGTTAAAGGAGCAGCTGATTCGGGGCTCTGGCTTACTCAGGCCGTGGGGACGGAGGGGTATGGAATGCAGGACGAGCCTACAGCGGCAGAGGCCGGAGTGCGTGACGTTGCAACAGCCTGAGGCGCACCTTGCGTTCTCCCAGTGAAGTTGTCCCTGGATCATGGGACCCTGGCAGTGGCGGGCTGCACAGGCTTCTGGGAGGGGAGGTGTGGATAGTGACCTGTGCTTGCACTCAGGCTTCTTGGTGGCGGCAGCAGCAGCCTTAGCATCTCATGCCCGTCTTTAGGGTCCACGCTGGTAGCCTTGGCTCACGCCCATCTCTGGAGCTCGTTTAGGCGATGCTCTGAATCCCCTCTCCTCGTGCACCCAGAAACAGTGGTCTCTTGCCTCTTAGGCAGGTCCAGACTTTTTCCCAGACTCCCTCCCGGCTAGCTGTGGCGCACTAGCCCCCTTCAGGCTGTGTTCACGCAGCCAACCCCAGTCCTCTCCCTGGGATCCGATCTCCAAAGCCCTAGCCTCAGCTCCCAGCCCCCACGTGTCCCTGCAGGTGAGCAGACAAGCCTCTCGGGCTGGTGAGTGCCGGTCGGTACCGATCCTCTGTGCGGGAATCTCTCCGCTTTGCCCTCTGCACCCGTGTTGCTGTGCTCTGATCCATGGCCCCGAAGCTTCCCCCCTCCGCCACCCGCAGTCTCTGCCAGCGAAGGGCCTTCCTAGTGTGTGGAAACCTTTTCTCCTTCACAGCTCCCTCCCACTGGTGCAGGTCCCGTCCCTAGTCTTTTGTCTCTGTTTTTTTTTCTTTTTTCTTTTGCCCTACCCAGGTACGTGGGGAGCTTCTTGCCTTTTGGGAGGTCTGAGGTCTTCTGCCAGCGTTCAGTGGGTCTTCTATAGGAGCTGTTCCACATATAGATGTATTTCTGATGTATTTGTGGGGACAAAGGTGATCTCCATGTCTTACTCCTCCGCCCTCTTGAAGGTCTCTAAGGTAGTTGATCTTAATGAACAAAAGGATGGTAAAATATCAGGAAATGGTCACCTAGGACTAGAAAGCATTAAAGTACACTGATACCAATTCACATGATTTCATTTCTTCAGCAATGTTTTGTAGCTCAAGGGCAAAAACAGAGAAAGACAGTGAGAGTGAGCAAGACCATGGTATTAGCCTGGTGTAAATGATAAAGACCATAATTTGCAGAAATGGCTAAGGTTAGAGTCCAGGCTGAGCTGGAAGTTGCAGGAAGCAGGATAAGGTATGATAAAGTGAAAAAACGGTGGTGCGGGGTATCTTTGAGGGACTTATCAGGTCCCTATAGGATGTTGGGTATGTTCAGTGTAAGTTTGAGAGTAGAAGAGTTAGGACAAAATGTTATAGTCTTGGTAAGGCCTTTCAGAGTCTTTACTCTTGAGCACCATTCTGAAGATAGTGATGTCAAAGGTGAGGTTCTGCTTGTGGGTGACTGAGCTAGTGTGTCATCTGAAGGTTCTGAAGTAGAGGAGGTTAAAGAACCATGAGATCCAGTTAGGACAGGTGGGTGGGAAATACGGAGGAAAAGGGAGGGAGGATGACTTGGTTATGTGTCACATATGATACAGTCTACCTTAAATATATATATATATATATATATATATATATATATATATATACACAATTAAATATTATTTACTGAGAACATTTTGTGATATTGTGTGATTATGGTTGGAGGGTGTGGATGGACAGATGAGGGGAAACGTTGGCATGACCCTGAAAGTTCTCAGATGTACTTTGTACTGAAAAAAGACTAGAAACACTGCTGATGGTAATGACTTGGTGGGAGATTATCATATCTGTAAAGTATTTTATGACAGTTGAAAACCAGATTAGGTAATTATTGGCATTACTCTTCTTAATTAATTCTTGCTTAGTTGAGTTACTTATCCTAGCAACTTACCGAAAGTATTAACCACATGTTTAAGTATCTACTGTGGTTGGCATTTCCTTGGAATGTAGATATACTAGGAAGGATGAAGTTTGCTCCTCTAGAGGAAGAGATCAGAAAGACAAAGAAATAATGACAATAGATTTTAGATTGACATCTGATGGAGGTTGGGATACTGTGCTTTAAAATTACAAAGGAGAAGATAGAGTAGCTGATGCTGTTGGTAATTAAGACTTGAGAGTCCTTACTCTGTTTATGCTTGGTGACCCCTTTGTTTTCAAACTTTGCTGTCCCCCATACAAAACTGGACACTACTAAAATCTCTTTGTTGTGTCTGACTCAGAGAAGAAATAATTGACATGGTTACATAGTACGCTTATTTCTTCTTATTTTTTTCACTAAAGAGAAAGTTAAGATAGCCTCTCAATTACCATAGTCTTATAAACATGGTGGTTGACTGGCTTTACAGGCTTTTAAATTTGATTTGGGGGGGAATGTAGTTTATATTCATTGTGTTAAATTTTTCTTAATTGACTGTAACACCCCAGCTTTGGGTTCTGGTTCTGCCAAAGAAAAATTCTTGATTACCTGTGGTGTCCTTAGTGGGTTGCTTGTTAGCTCAGGGATTGTGCCCACTGCTGTTTGAAAATACTATGTGTTCTGGGGGTAAAGAATCAAGGGAAGGGGAGGAGAGTAATATTTGTTAGGTCCCAACTCTAAGTCAGATGCAGTGCCTGAGTTTTTCATAATAATCATGTTAATAATTTCAAGAATACTATGAAGTTGATATCATTATTCTCATTTTATGGATGAGAAAAGTGGGGTAGAGAATCCTAAAGGTAGAGTTAAAATTCAAACCCAAGAATGTCTAATTCAGAAGCCCATTGCCTCAAAGCCAGTCTTTCTCTGGACAACGAAAGAAAGATGCGGAAGAAAGACACCATGTATATCTTAAGCCTAATGAGAGCATTTCATTTTTTAAAACCCTCCTAGGAAACAATGCATTATTTAAAATCTTCAATCTAGTTTGTCCTAGGAATCAAATGAAAATTTATGAGAAATGATGACAGGTACTAGCCCCAGAGTATCAAGAGCCCAGAGATCCTCCTACTTGTGCCAGCTCAGCTCCAAACACTTCATCCCATGGAATTCTTAGAGACTTCCAACAGTAGATCAGGATCTGATAATCAGATTGAAGATGGATGATAGGCAGGGTGTGTGAAGGGCCTAGCTGGTCTAAGCATTCTACCTCTATCAACTCTCCAAGTACCTTGGAAGGCACTAATAAAGACATAGACTCTGGGCCTCCCTGGTGGCGCAGTGGTTGAGAGTCCGCCTGCCGATGCAGGGGATACGGGTTCGTGCCCCGGTCTGGGAGGATCCCATATGCCGCGGAGCGGCTGGGCCCGTGAGCCATGGCCGCTGGGCCTGCGCATCCGGAGCCTGTGCTCCGCAACGGGAGAGGCCACAACAGTGAGAGGCCCGCATACCGCAAAAAGAAAAAAAAAAAAAGAAAAAAAAAAAAGACATAGACTCTATCATGGACTGTCAAACCTTGGCTCTGTCATGAGAGACTAGAGCAATGCTTTTAGACTACAAGTTGTGATGCATTAGTAGATCATAAAATCAATTTTGTGGGTTGTAACTATTATTTTATTATATAACAGAATCAAATACAATAGGATAGAATAAAAAAAGGAAATACTATAATACATCACATCTAATTAGTTATCTTGTAAAAAAATTTTCTTATATACATGAGTAACTGTGTGAAATTAAGCCCTTGATGCACAAAATGTAGAAAACGAATTTCCATGGGCCAAAATATTCTTTCAGTGATTTTGTTTCATTGATCAAAGTTGTGACTATAAATTCCTGGTTTGTAGACATTACCTGCTGAGAATTTCCAGTCAGAAAAAAACCTTGAAGTAATGCCATTTCAATTTCATCACTCCCTGAAACTTTGCACAACAGGTAACCACAGTAAATTACCGTACAACCTGTGCTTTTCCTGACAGGAATGCCTGCTTCTAATGTTCTTGCAGATAAGGGTGACAGCCTCACAATGTTCTCAGTGAAGTTCATCTAAAAGGTTAACATGGAGCAAAATTTGTTTTGGTTCTTTGGCCTGTTGGGTCATATTTGCTAATTATTATATCCAACTAAGAAAATTGTTTGTGGCTGGCATAAAAAGGGAAATAAAGAAAAAAGTAAAACCATAAGATCTTACCCCCTGCACTCCACTTCCTAATGTGTTAATTTTTCAAAAAATCAATTGAAGTACTTGTATTTCAGTTTCAACATTCTTTATTTTCACCAAAACATCTCTGCTAAATGTCTGATTTGACTCACTATACTATGATAGCACAAAGAATAGCAATAATAATAATAATAGTTATTATTAATAATTACTAACATTTAGTAAAAACATACCATTTTATATGTTATAAAAAACAGGGCTGAGACTGTATGTGTGTGTGTGTATAAAATCTCCTTATAGTAACCGAGGAAATAGATATTCAAAATATACCCATTTCAAAGATTAGAAAAACAGGCTCATGTGCCATCAGTGCTAAGAAATATGGACCTTAAGCTGGAGAAAAAAAGAGAAACCTTGAATGCTTATACATAGATGAGTGACATCATTCTATTTTAGCAGGATAATTCTTCTGGCATTGAAGGTGAAATATGAGGGCGAAATTCAAAAAGGGAACAAAACTCTTTGAGAATGACTATCTACTCTCTGTGCAATATATCCTTCTGTATTCTACTTGTTTAGAACAATAAACTCTTCTCTAAATGTGCAATGATCATTCAGGTTTTAATGTTTTTGTACCCACTTTTCCTTCTTTTTTCAGTTTAGTTCTTCCCTTGACCATTAGTAAATTCTAACTCTTTTTTATCTTTCAAGATCAAGCTCATCTATTGGTACCTCCAGGAAGCAATTACTTACATGTTATTTCCCTTTGCAAATAGCATGATATGGTAGGAAAATCAAGGGGTTGGGAATCAGCCAGGTTTTCTCTGCCTCTTAACCTTGAGCAAGTTCCTTAAGGTTTTTGAGATTGTTTCAATTGTAAAATGGGAATATTACCTGCCTTGAAGAGTTATTGGGAGGATTAGAAATGATCCTTGACATTTAATAGGGACCTATGAGATGGTACCATTTATAATTATGTTTTTTCCACAGTCTCCCAGACATTCTTTTCTACATCTTCTTACGGCACTTCATTTAATCTGTATAAACATTTGCTACATAAGACTGGAATTATCTTAGTTTGTGAGCAAGGGCAGAGACTCGTTTTTGAATCCCAATAAATAACAGAATTTCTCGCCCAAAGCAAGATGCCCTTCATAGAATATTTGTTGACATGAATGATGTGGGCCTATCCTGGGGGTAATGATAGAGAGAATATATACCTGAAAGTTATACAGGGAGAACTATGGGAGTTGATGATTGCAACACTCATTATCTAATCAGCAGTAAGTAGTCTGATGCTCAGAATGAAAATCAAACTGATGAGACACAGTACTGAGGTGGAGTGCCTATATTTAGTAATTTTTGATTGGATGTCAAATATTATGAATTTTATGTTGGTTATAAATGTAATTATATATTTTATATCACTTTAAATATTTTTTCATTTTGTTCTGACATGCAGTTAGGTTATTTGGAATCAATTTGACTTTCGAGGCTTGATTTTAAACTTTCTTAGTGTGTATTCAAAATACCCTTTAGGGGAATTCTCTGACGGTCCAGGGGTTAGGACTCTGCTTTCACTGCAGTGGACCTGGGTTCAATCCCTGGTAGGGGAACTAAGGCCCAGCAAGCCATGCGGTTCAGCCAAAAACAAACAAACACAAAACACAAAAACAAAACTCCCTTTAGGCAAGGATTAATTTGACCCTACTACTGACGCAATACCCTTCTGAGAATTCTACCTTTTAGCTTGAAGTGTGCTTTGAATCAGGACAATTTTCAATCCCATAACAGATTGATGATACTCGTTATTTTTGTAATAGAATTTGGTTAAACCCAATATCATTATACATTAGCTGGTCATTAAACAAATTGAAAAATCTTTAAATTGCAAAGAAATTTGTATAGTAATATGTTTATCTAGGGTATAATCTTTTTGTCACATCTTTATAGTCTTTTTTTCTCTATCTTGCATAAATATCCATTATAAAAATAGATAAAAATAGGCAGAGCTTTATGAAAGAGGCAGTCAGCTCTGTTGTATGCCTTCTAATAGTTACAGTTAAAACAAAAGCAAAGACAGTGGCTATATTTTAAATTCTGAGCTTTCAACCTGCCCTTATAAAAGTTCAACCTCTACTGTCCTCCAAATCACTTTTTTGAGTCTTCCAACATTGGGTGGTGAGTCTGAATTTGCTCCATAAACTTGAGTGTGCAGGACATTTTAAATTTCTCTGTTTTCTTTAAAACAGATTAAAGTTTGCTCCTATTTCACCAAAAAGAAAATTATTCAATCTCAGTCATTATTGTGGTTCCCTGATCACACCCCTTGGTACTGCAAAGGTCCCAAGCGATTTATGCAGAGCGAAACATCCAGGAATGTCCCTCTGGACTTTGGCTTAAGCTTGTTTTCCTTAAAAGGATAAACATTGGCACGGTCATTTGAAATGCAGCACTGTGCAGATTTTCCCATTCTGTAGAAATGATTTCTCATTTCTATTGTTGGTAATACCAGTGCTTATGAGTCTTCTAAGTACAGAATGCAGGCTTTCTTCCATAGTCATGTTACTTCCCTGGAAGGAGAAAGCTGAGGAAAAAACCAAAATTGTTAATCTTGGCAGTATGTATAACTCTGTGACAGCCTCCTTTCCCTTCCTACTCTTCCATCTCTGTGGTATTCAGCAGGGAACTAGATGAAGATAAAGGGTTGATCATGAGTTCAAAAAAAAGGAGAGACCAAGAGAGCCGTGTGAAAAAGGGAATGAAAGAATGAAAGATCCTTGAGAGAGGGAAAAGAGAAGTAAGTCCAAGGGATATGAAGTTCTTTAGTCAACCTTGAGGCTTTGGCCAAATGGTGGTCCAAGATTCAGGAATCTTTGAACAAAGTAAAATTAAAGGTAGCCAAAAGGACACAGTGGAGACAGGAGCCACTTCTGTGTTCTAATGCCATTCTTGTTCTATTATTTTCTTCTTGCTTCTTTTGGATGTTTACCAAACTAACATTAGCACCGTGTAGGACATGGATTACACCATTTCTTGTTTTCCACAGTAGGAGTAGAGTTCTAAGGATACACATACATTAACCAATGAACTCATTGATTAAACAGTGACCATGCTTCCAAGATTGGGCGAGGCACTGAGATCCACAAACCAAAATATCTATTCCTTCCTCCACAAGAGTCACAATTTTGTTGAGCAGACAGGGTTTTCAACAGCTAATCCTAACAGTATTTATGCCAGGCTTTATCTATGTAAGGAACTGGGAATAAAAATAGCAAAAGAGGGCTTCCCTGGTGGTGGAGTGGTTGAGAGTCTGCCTGCTGATGCAGGGGACACGGGTTCGTGCCCTGGTCTGGGAAGATCCCACATGCTGCGGAGTGGCTGGGCCCGTGAGCCATGGCCGCTGAGCCTGCGCGTCCGGAGCCTGTGCTCCGCAACGGAAGAGGCCACAGCAGTGAGAGGCCCACGCACCGCAAAAAAAAAAAAAAAAAAAAAAAAAAAAAGAGTGTGCCTGTTCTTGCAGGGCTTAAATTCTAAAAGATAGATAGAATAGACAAATAAAGGGGGAAAAAAGTGTATCGTGTTATGGCCAATTTCACATGGGATCCATACTGATCTTAGTCTCAGAAAAGAATGGCCCCCTGTTCTTAACCAAAGGCTCAGAAGGCCTTTCTCTCAGAAACAGGAAAAAGCAACGTACCAGAGAACACACTGGCAACTCTGCCACATAAGGAACCAGAGCCCAGTGTGGGCATTGAATCACCTTTAACATCCTAAAAATCCTTAACCTTAAATGTCCACTCTTTTGACTGACAGAGTTCAGTCCCAAGGCTGTGTTGTCCCAGGATAACACAGTGGGGAAGCTAATGAATAATAAAGGTGAGGGTCGGACTCCCTTCCATTTTCTTCTGCCCTGGAATGCCCATGAAGAGCTGGAGGTACATTTGAAAAGACAGAATTTTCACAGAGGACTTGACCTAAAAATCTTGGGGGAACTCAAAAGGGCCACGTACCCTTATGACCAACAATTTCCCCATACTCTCAATAAACAACCTGAAGGAATATGTTCATTGTGTGTTTTCTCATTTATTCTGGAAGCTCAGTGTCTAGGTAATTTATTGTAAGCAACCCATTACAATGTGTGAACATGATATAAAATTCATGGTTCATTTTTGAATCCAAGTAATACTTTAGAAATCTAATTGACCATTCAAGTCACTGCATTAGCAGAGTGAAACCTCTAATTAAAATTAATAACAAAGCTATCTAAGGATTATTAATTCAAGTAACATCTAATTTGGCATGACTGTCTGGGAACACAAACTATGTGAAAATTTCAATTATAAAAACTTAAGAATTAATTTTGCTGAAATGTAGCCAAGAAAAATAAATTTTAAACCATTAATATAGCATAACTCATAAATTATGTATCTCTTTACTTTGATTGCATCCAAACATGGCTGCACAACAACAGAACACCCAGATTTGTGAAATGATTAAATCTGTTATCTTTGCTATTTTACTGACTCTCATCACGTAAAATCCATAAGCTTTATTTATTTTTTAAATGTTTTTGATATATATTTGTCAAAGTATATTTGTCAAGGTAGAAGGATAGAACTATTTCATTCAACATTCTGTTAGCTTGTTTAGAAAGTTTCAAATATTTAGGCAGGGGAATGTGGGCCTCTCTTTGAACCTTCCCCCAAGACCCCACTATTATTAGAGATGGGTCTGAGGGCATAGATATTGGAGAAGTGCATTTGAGGAAGGATTTCTGGAAAGCATCCTAGGACAGATGACTGAGGAGAATGAATTTTGGAAAAAAAAAAAGTTGAGTAATATAATAATGTATTTAAATTTCTGCTCATTTTTGATACCCCCTCAGAGAACATATTGATTTTTGGAAACAATAATTATTTATTTTCTACTTATGTTTTTATCTACACACAGGGATCATTTTACAGTGCTTGGAATGCCACAGTGCTTAATGACTTGAAATACGACGTTCTTGGGAAGGAAGAGGAATGGAGCGTAGATAATAAGTTTTAATGGTTAAGACCTCAGATAGGAAACCTATACTAAGGGATATAATAAGTGTTTTTCTTTCAAGTATAGTTTCTTGGCCAATTAACAGATGCTATTTTAACTATAATCAATTCTTGATAGCATAATGCAATAAGGCATTATTAGGGAAAACAGAATTATTGTCTTACTTTCAATGATTCCTCAAAGTATCCTTGAAAACTTGTGCAACGGGAGACAGGCCTATTTTTTAGTGCTTTAGAATCTAACCTACTCTACACACTTATTCTAAGTTAATTTGGTCTGGTTTTAAGTAAATCTCTTTCATAATTAAATTTAACATGCTAATTTGTTCCATTTTTTGAAGTACTCCAAGATGTAGAAATTTCAACCGCAGGAAGGAAGTTTATTTCTCAACTTGCACTTATTGCACAAGAGGCATCAAATTGCTCATGAATTAACAGCAGGACAGCAATTGTCATTTCCTGATGTGAGACTATCACAGTTAAGGCAGAAGTCTGACCCGGTCATCATGTGTCTTGGGATATGTTCGCAGATGGCTAAGCCTAATGTTCAGTTTATACAAACAATGTGACTATTAAATAGAGGGGAATCCAGATCTTAGAGCAAGAATGGTAAAGTCAGACGGCCTTGCCAAGTTCATCTTTGGAGCTTAACTTTTGACTACAGCCTCTCACAGACTGGCATTGCCACAGGAAATGCTGCTTTGTGGTTCAAAGAACTTGATGGACTCATGGCTCAACAAACTAAAATATCAGCAAAATGAAAAAGTATTGTGCAATATGCATTCCTTAGAGCACACAATATTGGGGGGGGAAAAATCAGCAGGACTCAGCCTGCAGCCTCAGATCTGCCAAACTTGAGTCCACTAAAAGGAGCAGAAATGAAACAAGAGGAGGAACAGTCTGATCTTGGTGGGAAAGGCAACAGGATGCCAGCAGACTCAAGGTCTTGTTGTTTTCCCTCTTCTATTGTAATGGTGAAACCAAGCATGACCCTTGGGGGGCCCCTGGGCCTGGAAGCCTTTCTGTGTCCCCCATGGAGGCTGAAATAGACTTTAGCCTCCATGACCTTCCCTGAATTCCAAAGGACAGGTTCAAACAGTTGCTAATCAGGGAAGGCAGGAAATGCAGAGATAAGGGAGAAGCAGTCAAGAAACAGTAGTGCAGAATTCCCTAGAGTTCCAGCAGTTAGCACTCTGTGCTTTCACTACCTAGGTTCAATCCCTGGTCAGGGAACTAAGATCCCACAAGCTGTGAGGTATGGCCAGAAAAAACAAACAAAACAAACAAACAAAAAAAACATTAGTGCAGCCTTGGGACAGGATCCTGGTTCTGCCTCAAGAGATACACATAACAATATCTCTGAGCTCTTCTGCAAAACTAAAACCCCCAACAAATGGAAGATGTTAACTACTTGATGAAGCATTCTTCATTCTAGAGAGAAGGTCACAATTTGATAACCTCAAGAACCACAGAAGTTCATCAGGAGACCACTTGAGGCCAGATTAAAGGAATGCAGGCCCTGAACACATCCTAATCTTATCAGAAGCCCCGCCCTTGAACCACTGCTATAAAACTCCTCACCAAATCCCCCCTGGGTTGGACACACATTTTGAGGGCATTAGCCCACTGTGTCCCTCTTTGCCTGGCAAAGCAATAAAGCTATTTTTTCTACTCTGTCTCCAAGATTCAATTTGGCTCTGGTGCACAGAGGCTGAGTTTTGGCATCAGTAGCAGGCCCATGACAAACGTATGCAAATGTAACATGGAAGGTAATTTCTCGAAGATAACTTCTTTGTGCCAAATGTTTCCCTGGTTTTCTTTGGCCTAGACTATGGATGATAATAAGCTTATTTTAGAGTTCAGCCCTTCCAGTTTTCCTCCAAGCTAGGGCCAAGGGTGTTTATCTCACAGAAAGATCAGGGCCTTACATGCAGGGCTAGGAGTGAGAGAGGCCAGAGGGCAGGGTGAGAACACAGAGCCATGTCCCTAATGCTCCATTCCTTTCTCCCACTCCTCCTAGCATCTCAGAGTGGCTAGAGTTCATTCAAGGAACAGTGATGGTCATCTAAACTGGGGAGCAGAGATGCCTGTCATCTGTAAAACCACTTTACTTTACACAAGCCCCTGCCCAAAAATCTCCTCTGGAAGAACAGGATATGCACACTGACACCCTGGAGTAAAATATGGTCACAGTTTCATTAAAAGAAAAACTCAGAAGAAGTAACTTTTTGGTAACTGGAAAGTTATCAGCCCAAGGTGACTGTAGGAGCTTATCCTTCGGTCAGTGAGTGTTTCCTGGCATTGCTTACAGTCATTGCTGAGCTCAAGCCAGCTCATCCCACTGCAAGAGTTGAGTGTTAGGTTAATAATTCTGTTAGCTGGTTAGTAATTCTTGGCAGCATAAATTTGGCCATGGAGAGAATGCTCATACCATGGAAATCAGCAAATGCTATAAGTCTGGGCTTTTCCTTTTTTTTTTTTTTTTTTTCTTGAGAGTTGCTTTACCAACATGCTACTAATACATATAATCCCTCTCAGGTCTGCATGAACATGACCCCCTATTCCCTCTCCCTTCTATAGCCTCTGTTATCTGCCCCACTGTCCTCTGCTCAGATCCTTTGGACGTTTTTTATTTCCCTTAGCTGTTCTTTTCTCTTTCATTTTTTATCTTTTTCCTGGGGTTTATCATTCAGGCAGACTTCATGCATGGAAGAAGCTTGGGAGTTTGTTCTCCTTGGACTGATCAGAGAAAACAACTTTGTCTGAGGAGGGGTGGGTTGGTGGGCACAAGCAAAACTCTAGAAATGAAATTCTAGAAGATAAAGGATTTATTCCACTGAGATCATAAACCCGGGCACCCCTGCCTACATGTCCTGGGGCTGGTGAGGCATATTCTGTTATCCCCAAATTACTATTAGTAGACACCAAGTGGCAGTTCTCAATGACTAGCTCCCCTAATCAGCCTCAATCCCAGAACATACTGTTTTTTTTCTAAGCAACAACTGAAGTCTGTATGCCTTAGGAATAAAGTGTGTATTTGTGGGTGGTTTAAATATTCCTAAATGAATGTGGAAAGAGACAGTGTTTTAGAACTGAAGGCACCTTAGAAGTAATCTTGTCCAACTTGCTTTTTAATATGGTAAGTAAACAGAGGCACAGAGAGGTAGTGGTAGAGATAGTGGTAGAACCAAGACTGGGATTCAGAACCCTGACTCCTACTTCTGGGAACTTTCAAATTTGCAACAATGTCTATTTTTTAAAAAAATATTTTAACTGGGGCCAAGATAATGTTCATTGAAATCAACAAATACTTTTTTTGACTATCAGATTTATATCTATGTGCACTTACTTATCCTAGGCACTGTACTAGGAGTTGAGGCTATAGACAAGTTCCCCACTTTCCTAGAGCTTTCTTTTGAGAACAAAGATTATTTGTGTTAGCATGACTTAATAATTCTGTGTTCCAGGAAATTCTTACCTAGAAAATAAAGCTGTCATCCAACTGAGAACTTTATTGTTTGCTTCAGGAAATGTTTATAAGTCAGTTTATCTGGATCAGCAATCTGATCATCTAGGCTAACAGCCCTTGTTTTAGACAATAGGCTGCTTATCAAGATTCCTATCCAGACACTTGTCATTCCTCACCTCACTTGTCGACCAATCCGAAATTATCATGTCAGCTAACTTTGCCCAATTCCAGGCAATTTCCTGTCATGAATGTCCTGTTTTAAATTTTTGATTCCAGTCCCCCTAATATCCTCTCTTCTGAGAAACTATGATTCTGTCAAAAATACTCTTTGCCATGTTAAATAAATCTAACACCTACCTTCTCCTGATCAAAATATTTTTGCTGTTGGTATTTCTGAAGAGGTAAGAGTGGATACATTCTACTGGAGAACTGGATGTAAGGATGAGGAATATATATTTATCATGACCTGTCTGGGTGTAGTAGGACCTTCACTTGCCACATTCTGTAGCGAGGTAATTTGCCTTGGAAATGTCTGGCTGCATGTTGCTTTACAAACTTGGTAAGTTCACAGAGGTTTTCTGTGAAATTCCAATTTTAAAAGTTCTGCTCTTCAGTGCATACTTAGGATTGGAAATTCTGTTCTCTGATTCTGGAAGTTTGGTGCCAAAATCCATAGGAGAATGCAGGAGTGGGTGACTGAATACAAGTAAAAGAAAGGCAGTCATGGGAGGAGCAACTCCAGGAAGCCACAGAACATTATCCCAAACTCGATGGGAAAGTTTTTGATTTAATGTAATTTTAAACATTATTGTCTTTATTTATTTTGCTTAGGGTTTAAGTCACTGTTTTCTCTAATTAGCCTTTTGTGTAAAATTCTCTGCCCCTTCCCCCATTGGAAATACTATACAGCATGAAATACAGTAACCACAAGCACCTAAATGACAAGGGCGGGACTGGGGAGACCCTAAACTGGTCACAAGGGGGTGATTTCTGGGAGGCCTCATCATGGCCTGGATGGCACAGGCCTCAAAGCTCCTTTGCCTTTAATCCCACCCAGTCTTTGATTATTCAGGCATTTAGCAGAAAGAACCTTCTGGTTAGAGGATAGCAACATACAGGTTAGGTTAAGACTAGGATTACAATTTGTAGAAATATCAATTTCTCAAAGAGGAATTATTTATTTGTTTGCTTATTTATTTATTATGCACCTGCTGAGACTTATCACTGTGCTATGTACTCTTGTCCTCAGACACAGGGTCCAGCTTTTCTTCCAGAAGAGTTTACAGTGTAGGTGGGAGACCACCTGACACCTCACCTGACACCTGACAGCAGTTCCACGTAAACTGTCCTAAGAAGTGCTTTAAGAATTCAGACTAAGGGCCACCTTACAGCTGCCCAAAATTCCCTTGTGAGGTCAGAAGTCAGAATCTCATTCTTGTTGAGTAGAATTCACTCATTCAACAAATATATATTGAGCACCTACTATGTTCCAGGTAGTATCATAGGATCATAGGAAGTTTGGACACATGAGTGAATAAAATGGACAAAAATCCCTGCCCTCATGGAGCTTTCATTCTGGTAGGAGCTTGGTTTATTTGCTACTGTACTGGGTTTGTTTTCCCATGCATGACCATGTCCCATGATGCTTTACAGCACTCAACATAAGCAGGATGGTTGAAGTTAAGAAGATGAGTCACCAGAACCCATTCTGAGAAAGTAAGGAACAGAACAAGGAAGCAGAAATGACTTCCTCTTGTAATTTTAAACCTTGCCTTAAGCATGTCCTTGAAAATTTTCAGTCCAAAGTAATAATTCATGGACCCAGCACACTTTCCCTTTCTATAAAGTCCTGCCTATTGGACGTACCAGCCTGAAAGCTGTGTAAGACCCTCTGTGGGGAGAGTGGAGAATGAGGGGTTCTGCTGGACCTGGAGTCTGGAAAACTGGTTCCACAGCCTCCGCTCTGTAACTAACTAGCTGTGTAACCGCAGGAAGTGGGTTATCATCTCTGTTACCCATGGCAGATCATTCCAAAAACACCAAAGTATTTCACAAATGCATGAGCTCATTAGTAGACATGTTAATGTCTAGGTTTATGGGACTTGAGGCTATCGTAGAGGTCACAATAAAGAACAACAGCTGGGCAACGCTGCCAAGAGAGCGAGGATTAAAATATATGTTAAGTATCTGCTCAATACAATGTGCCCCAGGGTGCTGGTTTATTCATTGGATTATTTTGATTCTCGCACCAGCCTTGAAGCCAAGTCGGCCTCTCTACCTCAACACCGAATTAAATCTTGGAGACAGAGTTTTGGGTGAAGTAGAAAAGAATAGCTTTATTGCTTTGCCAGGCAAAGGGGGCCACAGCAGGATAATGCCCTCAAGACTGTGTGACCCAACTGAGTGGGTAGTGAGGAGTTTTATAATAATGGTTCAAAGAGGGTGTGATCAGCTCATGAAAATTCTTCAATTGGTTGGTGGAGAGGTAAGTGGGAGCCAGCATCATCAACCTTCTGGTTCCAGCAGGTGTGGGGTCTATGTGTTTGTGGGTAGCATACCGTTAACTTCTCCCACCTCCTGGGGGTTTCAGCATCTGCAAAGCAGCTCAAAGACATTGTTGTGTATATGCCTTGAGGGTGAACCAGGACCGTGCCCCAAGGCGGCACTATTGTTTCTCTTGACTGTTCCTCCCTTGTCTCAGCATCCCCTCCCTTCCCTAATTAGCAACTGTTTGATCCTTTCCCTTGAAACTCAAGGAAGGTCCTGGAGGCTGAATGAAGCCTATTTCTTGTAATCAAGAAATGGGGGGCACAGAAAGGTTTTTGTGCCCAGGAACCCCTCCTGCTTGGCATTAGCCTCACCAGGAAGGATTATCAGCCCTTCACCCACGAGTTGACTGGAACTCAGAGAGGTTGTCCTTAGTCACACAGGCAGCAAGTGGGAGAGCTGGAATTCTAGGTTAGAGCAATATGACTGGACCAGGCAGCTAGCTGCCTTTTCCCAGTAAGTGGTACTATCACAGTGTTTGATTAAAATACCGTTTCCCTGAAACAAAGAAATAATGGCTTTAAAGTTTTTTTTTGGCCAGGGAAGACATTTTGAGCATATTTAAATATATGAGGACCATTTTTTTTCTTTAAAAAAATTTTAAAACAATTTATTGGATTATGAGTATAATGACTTTTTTGCTTGTTTTTTTCAGCTTTATTGAGGTATAATTGACAAAATTGTAAGATATTTAAAGTATACATGGTGATGATTTGATATATGTATACATTGTGAAAGGATTCCTCCCATCTAGTTAATTAACACATCCATAACTTTACACACTTTTCCTTTTTTTTTTTTTGTGAGAACATTTAAATTTTATTCTCCTAGCAAATTTCAGTTACACAAAACAGTATTATCAACTACAGTCACCACGTTATACATTAGATTCTCTGGACCATTTTTTTCTTTAAATATGTATCTGGTATGAAATGTCTTATATTTATCTGGTTCAGTTAGTTGAATTATTTTCTAACGTTAAGAGAGACTACAGTAGCAATTTCATTAGTGGATTTGAGATTGAGTTTAGAGTATTACTTTAAATAGATCTAAGTCTTTCAAAAATAATAAATAACTCATGTCAGAAATAGAATTGAATTTCTGTGACACCTTTATAATGATACCTATCACTTATTGAGTATATATTCTGTGTTAGATACTGGTTGACAAAAATGTACCTTAATTGGCCCTCACCACCTTCTGAGTTCATTGGATCACCCTTGTATTAGAGGTAAGGAAATGGAGACTGAGAGAGAGAGAGCAGCAAAGTCATACAGAGAGTAAGTAAATTGTAGTGGTGGATTCAAACCCAGGGGGGACCACCTTTTACAAATACTGCTCTTGCATGCCATGTGAATCCAAGCGAGGGGACAAGGGCCCCTCTGCTGAAGACACCAACAGAGCAGTATACACATGAAACTTTTAAAAAATCTTAAGTTATGCATATCCTGGTTTTGTAGGGTCATACAATTATGGAGCCACTCTAAACGAAAGAATACAAATTACAATGAAAAATGAACATTAATTTTAAATAAGAAAAAATTTATAGCAAATTACAAATTCATAAAGCTGAAAAACACCATAAACAGAAAAAAATAGTATGTGCTTATTAAAAAACTGCTTGTAATATCTCTAAAATACTCTTACTCTTTGGTTTTGCTTACATACTGTTGATCTCCTCTTCACATAACAATGATTTTTTTTTTTTTTTTTTTTTTGCAGTACGCGGGACTCTCACTGCTGTGGCCGCTTCCGTTGCGGAGCACAGGCTCAGCGGCCATGGCTCACGGGCCCAGCTGCTCCGCGGCATGTGGGATCTTCCCGGACCGGGGCACGAACCTGTGTCCCCTGCATCGGCAGGCAGACTCTCAAACACTGCGCCACCAGGGAAGCTCATAACAATGATTTTTTAAGATGATCTTCTATGCATAGAAAGATAGTTTATTCTTTCTGTTAGGATGGTTGATCAAAATTTGTTTTTATTATAGATAGCTGGATGCATAAAGCATGAAATTTCATATACAGATGTATTTATTTGTTGTGCTATTGCAGGTGCATGCTCCACAAACATAGGATTCCAGTCAAATAGGAAAAAAAGTATGAAACAATTGTCGTTGTATTCCCTGAATTATTAACTATATTCCTGAAATGAGAGGGTTTGTTTTGTTGAGGGTTGATGTGAACTGAATCCTCTGCTCTTGACTTTACATTTTGATAACTGAAAGAGTTTTCCGCAGACTAACTTCTGGCTCTGTGTATTTCAATCTTGTTTCTCCCATACCTACATAATTTTTTTTTTTTTTTTGCTGTATGCAGGCCTCTCACTGTTGTGGCCTCTCCCGTTGCGGAGCACAGGCTCCGGACGCACAGGCTCAGCGGCCATGGCTCACGGGCCCAGCCACTCCGCGGCATGTGGAATCTTCCTGGACCGGGACACGAACCCGTGTCCCCTGCATCGGCAGGTGGACTCTCAACCACTGTACCACCAGGGAAGCCCACCTACATCATTTTGCTGTTGTCCTCCTTAAGACCCATTCTAATCCTCGTATCAGGAAGGTGGGTGAGTAGGCACAGTAAGTAGAGGGATATTCCTAGCAGCTAGTCTCACACCAGGATGGCTAGTAAAAACAGAACCATTCATAACATGACTATGACCCAGTAAAATATATATCATTAAATCAACATTTAAACATCTTCAACTCAACTTCTCCTCAGCTGGATCTTAAAAGCACAGCTAGATCGACATCATCCAGTATAAGCAGAAGTGTAAGGAAGGAAAGTGAGAGTGAGAAAAATAAGCAGTCATAACAAATTTGGTTAAAATATGTGACTTCAGCAAATTTCATAAAAATATATGACTCTTGTTAGTAAACTAGTGAGGGTCCTGGAGCTTAAACTAGTTAGCTTCGTGATACATCCACCGATGGCTGTGATAAAGTTCTCATCTATCTGAGTGGCATCATTGCTTAAAACATGTAAAAATGTTCACCCTTATGTTTAGGTTAGTAAATATGACCCTAGTAACTGGTAACAGTGACAAATATAAGAGGATTCTGTTGTATGGTCAAAACGGTGAATCAGATCTAGGTCACTGAAATATTTTTATGAAAAACTTACATTAGGGTACGTTCAAAGAGATTTTTCTTTCCTTGGTTTAGTATTTTGAACTAGCCACAAAAATTTCTTTCTGCCTTTCTGATGTCCACCCAAACCACTCTCACATCTGCTATATTAAAATTTGCATGTTAAATTTTAATTCATCAAATTTATAAACTAACTCTCACATGGTTTCCTCTTTTGTAACTCCTAAAAGCAAAGTTAATGTGGGAGATTTTTTCAGTGGTTGATTTATCCTCGGGGTAACAATGCCTTGTTACTCTTTTTCTCTGGAGGCACTTATGATAGAAATGTTGGGGGAAAGGGACTTTAGAGGGAGATTCTGAAATCGTTGGGAAATTCCACAAGTGTTCTTCATAGCCATATCAACAAATGACCTCGTCCAGGATCCATGATTCATGCGTCAGGCATGCCGATGATGGAATAGAGTCAACAGAAGGAAGCTGACTTCAGACACAGGGACTCACAGCTGCTGAGCCAGAACAACTTTGAAAGATGTCTTCTTTTTAGCAGATTTTTCTTGAATGTTCGCTCTGTGTGATGTGCTAGGGAAAAGAAATTCAACTCCTGCTGTTAAGGGAAAAGAAACCAAGAAGTCACTTAGGAAAGGGTACAGTGGGCTATAGGAAGGCTCACAGACAGGAGAGGGCAAACCTTGAGATCCTCACTGGTATGGTGAGGTGGAGGCTGAAAGAATGAACTTTCAGGAAGTGCCCACACCGTGTTGCGACCTGGGTTGAATTTTAAAAGTTGCATTGGTTTTGTCATGTAAAAAAGGGGAAAGATACTCCAGACAGAGAAAATAGTAATGAGCAAAAATTCAGAGGCGCAAGAATGTAAAAGACTAAAACTGAGGGTGGGAGGAGAGAGACATCTAGAGAGGAGGTTAGAGAGAACAGAAGGGGCCAAGCATAGAAAAACTTTTATCAGGGCAAGAATGTAAACTATCCTGAATACCATGGCAAGGGGGTAGACACTGATGATTAAGCCTGGGAAAAGACATGACCAGATTCCTATTTTAGATAGCTCACTTGGCAGAAGTGAGTGAACGGTGGAGGGCGAAAGCTTGGGGTTAGACTATTTAGGAGATATTCTGTGGTGGTCTGGGGGAGAGAAAGGGGGGCTCAGTCCAGTGTAGTGGAGCTAGGAAGGGAGAAGAAATTCACTAAGAAATTATTTAAAATTTTTAAAAGACTAGGTAGTGTTACATGTTGGAATACTTCACAGGTGCAAGTAGAAGTAGAAATACTGGCCAGACAATTGTGAAATAGAAGTACTGATTGATATTAAGAAATGCTAACAACAAAATAGCAGGTGAAATAACCAAGACCTAAAGTTGTGGCATACACACAACACACAAGATTGAAATGAAATAGCCATAATCTCTGGATAGTGAGATGACAGATAACTTTTATTTTCTTTTTTATATTTTTATATACTCAGAATGAATCATATTTGTAATGCAGAACTGTGACAAAAGTTAAGGAGAAAAGAAGGATGAAAGGAAGTGAAAAAAAGGAGGAAGGCCGAAAGGAGACATTTCAGAGATGTTAAGGAGATACACTCAGTGGTGTATGGGAAGTGGAAATGGTTTCATAAAGAGAGAGAGACTTATGATTCCTACAGAGGCCTCTTTAACTTAACCTATTCTAGAAGTTTCTACAAAACAAGTGTTATAGGCTATAGGACCCAGGTTGGATATATAGTAGGTTGGGGAGTAAACATGAGATTGGAGCCAGAGTGCGAAAGTACTTAAGTTGTGTTCTTCTGACTGTCCATTAGTTTAGCTATGGCTGCTGAGGTACCTGGAGGGGAATGTGTAATGCGTTTTGTAGGAAAGCAGCAGACTTTGATTCTGGTTTCTTGGATAGAGGCTGCCCTGCTGAAGTCGGATCCCTGACTGGCTACGCAACTCTGCCCCGTCCCTGTCCAGCCCAAGGCTCTACTTTCCTGACTCAGAGCATTCGATGCCTTGGTTGTTTGTATATATTGAGAATTTGAATGTGTTGGAGCAGAATATTGTGGTAAATACCCAGTCATTATTTACCCTGGCAGCTGCTTTTTCTTTTCTGAGCCCTTGGAAAATGAACCATAATATTCATAACTATATTACTAACAATAGTCACAATGATGACTAAAAAATAGGGACAATACAATATATTTGCCAAAAGACTTAGGAATAATATCAGCAACTTCACTGAGTGTTCAAAGGTTCAAATTTGGGGGGGTCATTTTTTTCCAAGAAGAGTCATCAAGTGGCCTGAAATTCTGTGCAATATCTTCCCTTATTAGAGCTGTCTCTATGAGCAAGCTCAGTGTCTCTGAAGGAGAGACCATGTGGATGTAGGTGCTCCTTTCTTCCTAGGAGTGCCACTTCTCTCTCTGCATACCACCTTGGCCTTAAGAACTCTATGCTCAAGTGCACAGTTCAGTTCATAAATACATTCCGCCAACATGACTGAAAGGTCCTATCCATGTACTCCCGTGGCTTCTGCACTTATCTATATTATGACACTCCATCCATTGCATTTTACTTGCCTGTCTGTACTCTCACTAGATTTTAACATCTATAAAGAAATTATATCTTATTCACTGTTGTATTCACAACACCCACCACAAAGCCTGGCACATAACATGCTGAAGAGGTTTTGCTAAATAATTAATAACACAGATTTTGTTACGTGACATTGTTAAATTAATAAACAAAGGATTAAGTTCAGAAAAAAAATACAAAAGTTAAAAACGAGAAGACCCAAATACTTCTAACATTTGCTCCCCTTCACTAGTGAGCACTTTAATGTAGATTTCACCCCTCCCTCCCCCAAGACACACACATAGGCCTTACTGTTGCTTTAAGCTCCTGAAAAGAGGAAAGGTGCTAGATCAAAATATTTACTAATTGTAACTACTGCAAGACTCTTGGACAGTGCTCATTATAGCCAGAACCTGAAGCTATTCTTACAAAACAAGAGGAAGAACAGTGGGAACAGAGCAAAGGAGTTTCACTAAGCAAGTCTTTTTTCTAGGGCACAAACTGATACTTTAATGTTTATTTTGAGGGGGTGCAAAATTATTTTAATTATTATTTGTGCATATGGAAATAGGGATATATATTCTTATATGAGGCAGCAAGAGGTACAAAACATCACCTTGGATATTGCTGCCCCAAATGAATCTAATCATGAATAAATATAAGCCAAATCTAAGTTGAGGAAATTTTGTTTCAGAGTAAAGAAAACTAAAGACATATGACAACTAAATGCAATATGTAATTCTAGATTTGGATCCTAGAATAGTTGTATCTTTCTCTGTCTCTGTCCACCAATCCATTCGTCATTCATCTATCTGTACATCCATGTATCCGTCTATCTATCCAACTATTCATCTATGTAAAGAATATCATTGGGACAATTGTCATAAAATGGATAAAGTTTGCAGATTAAATAATAGTATTGTATCATCTTAATTTCCTAGTTTTGATCATTGTAACGGGTTAGAGGAGAATTTTCTTGTTCTTAGGAAATAGAATTCTTTATACTCTTCTTACAACTTTTCTGTAAGTTTAAAGTTATTTCATATGTAAAATAGATAACCAACAAGGACCTACTGTGTAGCACAGGGAACTATATTCAGTATTTTGTAATAGCCTATATGGGAAAAGAATCTGAAAAAGAATACACACACACACACACACACACACACACACTCATATATATATGTAAAACCGAATCACTTTGCTGTACCCCTGAAACTAACACAACATTGTAAATCAACTATACTTCAATTAAAATATAAATGAATTAATTTTTTAAAAAATCCTGCATGGGTTCCACGAGCTGCAGCATTTGATTAATGTGTGAACATATTTCTAAAAAGAAACTTGAATGAAAATTTCAAGACTGTGAAAAGTTTTCAAGAATGGAAAAAGAAATTTAAAAAAACAACAAAACAAGTGGTAGTTTCTTAAAACTTGTGCCTAAATAAACCATATAAATAAATTTTTCATACTCTGTTCCATTAAAATAGTTATTTCAAAATAAAAATGTTATAAAAATTAGGGTTATAAATACAAATAATCAGATTGAGAGATACGTACTGTGATGGACTGAATGCTTGTGTTCTGCTCCCAAAGTTCATATGCTGAAACCTAATCCCCAATGTAATGGTATTTGGAGCTGGGACCTTTGAGAGGTGATTAGGTCATGAGGGTGGAGCCTTCATGAATGGGATTACAGGCATACCTTGGAGATATGTGAGTTCTGTTCTAGAAACCCCCAATAAAGTGAATATCTCAACAAAGCAAGTACACACTATTTTTGGATTCCTAGTGCATATAAAAAGTATGTTCACACTGTACTGTAGTCTATTAAGTGTTCAACAGCATTATGTCTAAAAAAACAATGTAAATACCTTATATTAAAAACACTTTATTGCTAAAAATGCTAATCTGAGCCTTCAGTGAGTCCTAATCTTTTTGCTGGTGGAGGGTCTTGCCTTGATGTGAAGGCTGCTCACTGATGAGGGTGGTGGTTGCTGAAGGTTGGGGTAGCCATGACAGCTTCATAAAATAACAATGAAGTCTGCATCATGAATTGACTCTTCCTTTAACAGTTTCTCTGTAGCATACAATGCTAGTTGACAGCATTTTACCCATAGTAGAACTTCTTTTCAAAATAGAAGTCGGTCTTTTCAAACCCTGCCGCTGCTTTATCAGCTGAGTTTACATAAAATTCTAAATCCTTAGTTGTCATTTCAACAATTTTCAGTGCATATTTAGCAGGAGTAGATTCCATCTCAAGAAGCCATTTTCTTTGTTCATTCATGAGAAGCAACTCCTCATTCATTAAAATTTTATCATGTAATTGCAGCGATTTAGTCACGTCTTCAGGCTTTGCTTCTTATTCTAGTTCTCTTGCTATTTCCACCACATCTCCACTGAAATCTTGAGCTCCATGAAGTCATCCATGAGGGCTGGAATCAACTTCTTCTAAACTCCTATTATTGTTGATAGTTTGATCTCTTCCCATGAATCGTAAAAATTCTTAATGGCATCTAGAATGGTGAATTTTTTCCAGAAGGTTTTCAATTGACTTTGCCCAAATCCACCAGAGGAATCACCGTCTATGACAGCTATAGCCTTATGAAATATATTTCTTATAGAATAAGACTTGAAAGTTGAAATAACTCCTTGATCCTTGGGCTGCAGAATGTATATTGTGTTAGCAAGCATGAAAAACAACATTAATCATAATCATACATGTCCATCAGAGCTCTCAGGTGACTGGGTGCATTGTCAATGAGCATTAATATTTTGAAAAGAATCTTTTTTCCTGAGCAGTGGGTCTCAACAGTGGGCTTAAAATATTCAGTAAACCATGTTGGTAAATGTATGTATTGTCATCCAGGCTTTCTTATTCCATTTATAGAGCATAAGCAGAGTAGATTTAGCATAATTCTTAAGGGCTCTAGGATTTTCAGAATGGTACATGAGCCTTTGCTTCAACTTAGTCACCAGCTGATTAGCCCTGGGAGTCAAAAGAGTCAGCCTGTCCTTTGAAACTTTAAAGCCAGGCATTGACTTCTCTCTAACTCTAAAGGTCTTAGATGGCATCTTCTTCCAATAGAAGGCTGTCTCATCTACTTTTAAAAATCTGTTGTTTAGTGTAACCACCTTCATTAATTATCTTAGATGGATCTTCTGGATAAGTTGCTGCAGCTTCTACATCAGCACCTGTTGCTTTACTTTGCAATTTTATCCTATGGAGACGGCTTCTTTTGTTAAACTTCATGAACAAACCTCTGCTAGCTTCAGACCTTTCCTCTGCAGTTTCTTCACCTCTCTCAGCTTTCACAGAAGTGAGGACAGTTAGAGCCTTGCTCTGGATAGGCTTTGGCTTAAGGGAATGTTGTAGCTGGTTTGATCATCTACCCAGACCACTAAAACTTTCTCCATATCAGCAATAAAACTGTTTTGCTTTCTTGTCATTTGTGTGTTCACTGGAGGAGCACTTTCAATTTCCTTCAAGAACTTTTTCTTTACATTCACAACTGGGCTAAGTGTTTGGCACAAGAGGCCCAGCTTTCAAGCTACCTTGGCTTTCAACATGCCTTCTTCACTAAGCTTAATCATGCCTAGTTTATGATTTAAAGTAAGAGATGTGAGACTCTTCACTTGAAGGCTTAGAGGTCATTGCAGGATTATTAATTGACCTAATTTCAAAGTTGTTGTGTCTCAGGGAAAAGGGAGGCCCAGGAGAGGGAGAGAGATGGGGGAATAGCTGGTCGGTGGAGCAGTCAGAACACACACATTTATTGATTGAGCTCACCATTTTATATGTACATGGTTTGTGGTGCCCCAAAACAACTACAATAATTACATCAAAGATCACTGATCACAGATCACCATAACAAATCGAATAATAATGAAAAAGTTGGAAATATTACCAGAATTACCAAAATATGGTACAGAGACACAAAGTGAGCAATTGCTTTTGGAAAAATGGCATCAGAAGACTTGCTTGATACAGGGTTGCCCCAGACCTTTGATTTGTAAAAAAAGTAATGTCTGCAAAACACAATAAGGCAAAACACAATAAAATGAGGTATGCCTGTAGAGCCCTTATAAAAAAGACCCTAGAGACCTCTCTCACCCGTTCTGCCATATGAGGACACAGTGAGAAGAAGGCTGCCTATAACCTGGAAGTGGGTTCTCACCAGACACCCTATCTGCTGGCACCTTTGTCTCGGACTTCCCAGCCTCCAGAACTCTGAGAAATAAATGTTTCTTGTTTAACCCACCTAGCCTATGGTATTTTTGTTACAGCAGCCCTAATAGGTTAAGACATGTACATTAAACAAAATGGTTTTATACCAAATCAGTTAAACTTTAAGCATGCTGAAAATTTTTTGAGACCTAGGAGTGTTTGTTTGGGTTAGTTTCAAAGTGCAGGGGGACATACTGGATTTTGTGTAATTTCCAGTGACATAGTGCAAAGATGAGGTCCCACACACCTTTAGTGTTGCAACAATATAAAAAGCCTCAGGAGCACTCCAGCCAACACAATTCCTCAGAGACAGCCAAGCACACCAGTGTCTGGGGCTGCAAGACACTGGAAAGAAAGGATCCAGTGTAAACATGACTTCCAAGCTGACCATAGCTCTGTTTCTTTCTTGGCAGTTCCATGCTTTCTGTAGCACCGTGTGAAGGTAGGCAGATCCTTCTGATCACTAGAGCTTTCTTTTGTATAACTATGATCCTCAGAAAGCAAGGGGCTTTAAATCTGATCAAAATTGCTTTAAGTACAAACATTTATTTTTATTCAAACAAACAAAAAAAATTCATTTAACGTTGACAGGGCTGCAAAATGACTTCCATGGACCCTAGACAATTTTACCTTTGTGGGGTTCTCCCATCATAATAATATCAATATTAAAAATTGTTTTCAATATAACTTTAAATACTTCACCTTTTTTTCTGCTTCAGGGAAAATTTAATAGATTTTTGTGGGTCCAAAAAATTTCACCTTTTTCTGCTGTGAGAAAAAAAATAACACTTTTTTTGACTCTAAATCTTTGTTCCTTTTTTAATTTTAAAAGAAATCAAAATATTTTCAAAGGTCCCTAAAATTATTGTGGGCCCTAGGCACTGTGTCTACTATGCTTAATGTACAAGTCAGCTCTGATTGAATTAGATTTTGAAATATTTAGGCTGTATCTCTATTCTTCTAAGGAAGGTGTAATATTTGAATTGATATAAACATTTCGTTGCTAAAAATATATGTCTGAATGAATATTAGTTGAATTTTATAGACCTATGTATCACTATATATACCTAAATCCATTTATAATTTATATTATATTCCACTGGGAGCCACAGTTGATAAATATTGTCCATTAACATCAAACCAGGTAACCCATATATTTTTACTTAGCAATCTGTTAACAAAGGTTCAGACAACTATCATTTCCTATCTGTTTTGAAGACCCTATGATGGATCCTAGACCCTTCTGAGATCCTGTTCTATAACAAATAATATCTTGTTTTTAACATGTGGTTTCTGCACTTGAATTTTTTCTTTTATTAGCATTAAAGAATTTTTCTTAAACATAACACATCTCTGTGAAATAGTATATGTTTCTATTAATTCTTTCTAAAGGTGACTTCTTTGTTGATGAGATCATAGCTGACCTGTAAATACCATTATGGTGTCACAGAGGATTCTGCAAAATCAAGTAGAAGAAAAATTGTCATACGGAGGTTCAACATTAATTTTGAAAACTACAAATATTAATCTTCATACAGAAAGTTATTCAAAGTAGTCAGTGAAAATCATTTTTTAAAAAAGGAAATGGATGTCAAGGCCTGGCCAAAAAGTAATCTTTTATTTGTAGCAATCTGTTTCTTAAAATTAAGACTTTTTTTGTGGACCTCGAAATCATCATGTTAGAGTTTAAAGAGTATGTAGCAGAGTTATGACTTTTAATGAAACTGGTACCTGTTCCCTTATTGTTTTCACTGCTTCCATTGTATCAAGTATGAGTGCAGTGTTTCAATGCCAGTGGGTGCTGACACATTCCCCTCCTTTCTATCCAAAATGTATCAAAGAATGAAGAAAGATTCAGAATAGATCACACTATAAAAGTTGAGAAATCATGTATTTTAAAGTGCTGAGTTATTTTCTTCTGCAAATGTAGAATATCTAGGTGCTGGGTGTTCAGTGGTAAACAAAAATGAGAAATATCTCTGTCTTGATGAAACTTAATGTGGTACTGATGTCTGTTTAGTTTTGGCTCCAGTAACACTGGAGCCTTATTTCTGAATCCTAGAAGAGTAGTTTCATTTATTTAATATAAGCAGATTCCAAAACACAGCCTGGGGAGTGGGTTAACCTCCATCCTGTAGAGTTAACATAATTGGAGAAGCAGGACAAAATTTCTGAAATAATTATTAAGTTTGAATTGGGAATTAGTGTGATCAAAGCAACTTTAGGTGCATGCTGGCTAACCCTAGCAATCTGACTCCAGGTAATCTGGGAATTCCTTTCCCTGTGACTGCTGGGTCCAGTGGCCTTTGGCAATATAAGTGAAGTGCTGCCGTGGCTTCCAGAAAATTGTGAAGAAATCCTGTTGGCACTATTTCAGTTCACCGCTGAACTCAAAGGACCAAGATTTCAATAACAAAGGGATATCTAAAACAGGTAAATAATTCATCCTCCAAATCTTTTTTTTAAGCTCATTCACAAAGACCTGTATCTCTGCCTAGACCTTCAGCAAAAGTGGGTGCAGACAGTTATACAGATAGTTTTGAGGAGGTGAGCTGATTTTTCTCAGTTAAAATTCTTCATCATACAACTAATAAGGAAAATTCAGAAAACTCAGCTCCTCAGTTACCTGATGGAATTTTACTAACTCCACCTCTCCTTTTTTTGCTGCTGCTTAAAAGTTTTCTTTCATGTATTTGCCTCTTCAATAATAGAAAAAAAAATAGCAGCAATAGAAATTTTGCTTTTTTAATAACTGAAAATGTAGAGCAAATCAGTAAACCTAAAACTATTAATTTCTCAAAATAAAGAGAAAAGCACAACAAAAAATTCCTTTACCCTTTTTTAAAATTAATTAATTTATTTATATATTTTTGGCTGTGTTGGGTCTTCATTGCTGCGCGTGGACTTTCTCTAGTTACAGGGAGCGGGGGCTACTCTTCGTTGCGGTGCGTGGGCTTCTCCTTGCGGCGGCTTCTCTGTTGCGGAGCACAGGCTCTAGGCTTCAGTAGTTGTGGCGCACAGGCTTAGTTGCCCTGAGGCATGTGGGATCTTCCCAGAACAGGGCTCGAACTCGTGTCCCCTCCACTGGCAGGAGGATTCTTAACCACTGCCCCACCAGACAAGTCTAAGTTCCTTTACTCTTAATTCATTGTTTTCTATTGATAGCTTTGAGGAATGAGAAAAAAATGATAAAAAATTAAAGGATAATTCTTCCATGGTTTCCAAAAATTTCTCAGTGAATATGCTCATGAAATTCAAGTAAATAAAATCAGAGCTCTAGCCAATTCTGTTCGATCCCCACCCATATCACCCTATCCTCACTACTTCAGTACTCACTGTATTTAGTCTTTCAGGGCTTTCTCTGGCCACTGGAGTCCACTATAACAGCAGAACCAAAGGCTGGAAATACTGGGAAATTAATGCCCCTGGAAGCAGCCTTTAACTAATGACTCACTAGAGTAGTGTGTAGATAGCCCAACTCCCTCACCCCTCAGGTGGGATAACTCTGAAACATGCTATATGTGGTTTCCAGTGAAGTTCCAATTAACCCATAGCAGTAACTGACACTTTATTGGTTGCCTTCTCTTTCCTTTGCTATTATCCCCGTCACCAACTGCTCTTGTTTACTGGGATCACTTCCAAAATAAGCTACTGACACTTGAATCCATACCTGAGTGACAGCTTTTAGGGATAACTAGACGGAGACAGTAGCTTTGAATGCTCTGCAGGGCTGGAAACCAACCACTGTGTTTAGTTTCTCCTGAATTTCTAAAGTGGGATAAAAATATGCCACTTTGGGCTTCTCTGGTGGCGCAGTGGTTGAGAGTCCGCCTGCCGATGCAGGGGACACGGGTTCATGCCCTGGTCTGGGAAGATCCCACATGCTGCAGAGCAACTGGGCCCGTAAGCCATGGCCACTGAGCCTGTGCTCCGCAACGGGAGAGGCCACAACAGTGAGAGGCCCGCCTACCGCAAAAAAAAAAAAAAAGAAAGAAAAGAAATGCCACTTTGTATCACACAAGAGAATTGTGAGGACATGTAAATATTCTTTAAGTTTTTAAATAGTCATATAAAATATTATTTTCAAATGTAACTTAGCTCAAATATAATATAACATATGTACTTAGATTGTAGGGTTAACTAAAGGTAATATAGACAATTATAAAGAAAAAATATTAATAGGATAATATAATGGCCCAGCAGAACATTTATATTTCTTTTAGATTCTTAATGATGTTCCATTAGAGAGCTTTTGATGCTGCTGCTCTCATCTTTTCTCTGCTGGTACCCTGCTTATCCTGGTTTCATTTTTACTCAGTTATAGCTTGAACCATGAGACTCTTGTTTTAGAGCAATACCCCTATAATAGTTTCATTATATTGAAACACAAAATAGCAAGGATTCACTTGACATTGTGTTCAGTGTCATTGTTTATTGGTCAAAATTATTTATTCTCTACCATAGGTTGTCATTATTTTATTCAGATAAATGTCATTTGTCAACATCGTTTTATTTTTTTAATTTTTTTTTTTTTGCGGTACGCGGGCCTCTCACCGCTGTGGCCTCTCCCCTTGCAGAGCACAGGCTTCGGACACGCAGGCTCAGAGACCATGGTTCACGGGCCCAGCCGCTCCACAGCATGTGGGATCTTCCCAGACCGGGGCACGAATCTGTGTCCCCTGCATCGGCAGGCATACTCTCAACCACTGCGCCACCAGGGAAGCCCTAAGTATTCTTACATATGTACAGACATACAGATATATAGAACTACATGTATATCAAGGCAGATTAGAGTTGATGGGAGTAGTTTGGTGCAATAGTTAGGGGAAAGACTAGAAACTGTGAATAAAGGTAAAGCAGATTGAAGAGTATTCCTGTTAAGACTTAGTACAGTCAGAGATACTTTGGGTACATCTGAAATGTCTCCAACAGGTTAATTTAAAACACGATGAAAATTTCATTTTTCCACAATGAGTTTTCAGCTTATTCAGTTAATTAATGATAACAAAGCAAGAAGAAAGACAATCTACTACAAAATGTGGGAGAACAAATATTGACAATTCACAGGGAAGTAAAACTTAATGTAAGCCAATATGCATGTGAGAAGATGTTAATGCTCATTGCCCATCAGGGAAATGCAAATTAAACCACAATGAAGTACTAAAAAATCATATATATTGAATAACTCTGAGCATTAGTATATGGAGAAATGGGAGCTCATACAGTGCCCAAAGGGGAATGTAACTTTATATATCCACTTTGGAGATGATGAAGTAGCTTTCTAAATTACTTTCTATCTGCAACAGAGCATCTGGATATATAGACAGGGTATAGCTGATGGAGAGTGAGGTGTACTGGGTTTCAGGGGAACTGTCCAAGGCAGTAAGAAGGGGGATCATCGGAACTTATCTGTAAGTAAGTGCCTATGAATACCTACTTTCAAAGCACTTTTTAAAAGATTGTAGAAGCTAGAAGTTGCAATTGGGAGTGTGATAATGTCCCTGGTAGAAGTTTTGAGGTCTCCAAAACAAGGTATACTTTGGAGAAGATAAAATTCCTTGAATAAATTGTAGGATTAAAGAAAGAGATAGACGTGGTTACTCTGGTCATGTAGATCTAAAATTTATAGTAGGAAGAAGGGGCATTGACTATTTTTATTCTCTTTAAAGTCCAGGTATATTAGTGTCACAACATGCCAATGAAAATTAATTACCTCATAGAATATAGAGATGGGGAAAAAAATAAAGCATGCTCCTTTTCTCTCCTGGGCATCATAGAAAACCCCATGAGTTGGATCTAAATAGATTTTATTTAAGAGAAGCTCAAGTATTTGGGAAATAGAAGGATAAACTAGAGGGGAAGATTTGTGCTAGGGTTGAGGTATATTCTCTAGATGGAAAGAATACTGGATATATATATATATATATATATATATATGGGAAGCAAGAAATGGTAGCATTGAGTAACTGAAGGCTATTAAACAATCTTGGAGAACTATTTTTGGTAAAGACCAAGGGTCTAAGAACATCTATTAATGAACAGTTGACCAGTATAATTATTATGGTATCTCATCATGAGAATACATTTCAAGTTGTCATAGTGCAAAAGAATCCTGGGAAAAATGTGGCTGACTGTGGGTTTCCATACTTCTATTGGTCAACTAAGGCTGGCTGACAAATATTTAGTTTCCATACCCTGTTAGGAACAGTTCAGCTTGTTGTGAAGCCAGGGTTTCATAGTTAGATTGTGAGATGATAATACCAGGTACCAAAAGCTGTTAAAAATAAGAAAGAAACCCCACTTTTTCCCTTTCAAAAACATTTTTATGAGTTTTAATAGATGCTTCTGGGCTTATCTGAGAAGTCCCAGTAGGATTCAGTACCTAAAGAGAAGATGGTCTGTGTTGAAACTCACTTGGAAGAGCTATCTTAACTCTGGCATTGGGTGGTAGCAGAGGCAGCTGATGCCTTCCTTTTCAGATGCAGCACCAGAAACAAACACTTTCATGAAAGCAATCACTTTTTAGGAGTCCAGGGGTCAATGGTGCAATCTGTGGTGTCCCTGTCCAATAAGGAAGAGTTGTATTTGTCAGCCTCATTCTGTTGTGAAATTCAGGTGAGTATTTTTTCCAGCTATGGGTCCTCTGGGCCAGACTTTCTGGCACCTGAGGAAATTCTCTGAGCTAATCAATCTCTCTCTCTCACTTTCTCCAGCTTTAATGAGGCATACTTTTCCTACAAAAACTGCACATATTTAAAATGTATAATTTAATGATCTTTGATATACATGTATGTCTATGAAACCATCACCAGATTGTTGCATTACCAGAAACTATTCATCTTGGTAATAAATATATCCATTATCCTCAAAAGTTTCATCACCCTCCTGCCACTTGTAATCTCTCCTTCCAACCCTACCTCTCAAGTCCCCGGGAAAACACTGGTCTGCTCAGAGACTCCCAGGAAGAGTGGTCCTAGGGATTAAGGTGAAGCTGCAAGCCTTTATCTGTTCTAGCTCAAAAGTCATGTCATATCACTTGTACCACATCCTATTTGTTAAGCAAGTCGCTAACATCAACTCAGTTTCAGAGGGTAATTAGATTCTACCTTTCAATGGAAGGAGTAACAGAAAATTCTCAGCCATCTTTAAATTATCACAATAGGACTGAAAACCACTGTGAATAGCCTAGCCTTCTCATTTTATAGATAGAGATACCAAAGCATGGAGTTTTGATGTGACATCAATTTTGAGTAAACACAATTAACTCTAAAACTCCAAATGTGATTCTCAGGACTGAAACTTTATGTAAAAACTTTGTTAGATACCTGCCACATTGCTTTTGGCCTCTCAATAAAAAATACCTTTAGCTGTCTGCTTACAACTTCTCAGGAGAAAGCCTTCCAATTCCTATCTACTTCTCATGTGGGCTAGAAAAAAGAAAAACCTAAATCTTCAAGGTGCATGAAAAACATTCACAGACCCCATTTTAAAAAAAAAGAGGGTGTGATCATTGCAAATACTCTGCATTATATGGTTTCTGCCATCTTTCAATCTCACAATTTCATATTGCAAAACTGTTCAGGGTATTACCAAGAAAGAAGAGCTGCACTTCAAAACATCCGAAAAAGATTTAGATCATTAGAGAAAGTATGATCACAGACTGACTTTTCAGGAAGCAGATTCTGATGAAAAAGTTTTGGAGATCCATTGAACAGCAACGTGCATACAGTTAACACTACTGTAAGGTACACCTAAACATGGTTAGGTAGTAAATTTGATATCATGTGCCTTTTCTCACAATAAAAAAACCAGGAGGCAAATTCTGAGATGATTTTGGAGTTCAAGACATTTATTAAGGATCAAAACCTAAGAAAAGAAGTGTGAGGAAGCGGAATTAGGCAGAGGAGAATAGTCGAATTGCTTTGCAAACCTTACATAGACGTAGACAACCCAGCAGGGCAAGCCCCAGAGCAAGTATTGTCATCCCACCTAGAACTGAAATGACCCACCTTTGCACTCTCACTGAGCTACTGGATGCAGGCAGCTCCAGGAAGGCCACGACCTTGGTCAAAGCAGCTCCCTGCAGCAGAAACAGCAAGTTCTTTTATAAAGGGGCATTTGGGCAGTGGAACTCCATGTCTACTGCCATCACTGGAGATAGGAAATTCAGACAACATAGGGGGAAATTAATAATTCTACTTTTGAAGATGTTGTCTGCAATTCCTGAGAAAAAATATAGGACACATGATTCAATGACAATTCCAGTACACTGAAAATAGAAATCAAGAGTATTTAGTACTAATTTTAACTAGAAAATATGTGCTCCTTTGTTTCACACACACACACACACACACACACACAGATCATCTTTTAGCATGACAGAAAGGGCAAAAATAGGATCTTAGGTGTATAAGTATAGGGCATGTAATTATTTATGCTTTTTAATTTCTATTCTGTTGAGTTTATTCATAATATTATCAGTTCATTGGTTTTCTTCCAGGATTTTTGCATTTTTCTGTTATTTTGTGCATTTATAAATACAGAGCCTGTAATCCAAACTATGCTAATTAAATGCAATTTGAAGCTTTAAAATGTTGCTAAAGGGTAATATGTTGATTTACTTCTTAATACTTTTATGTCATTTTTGCACTTTCATATAGAACAACTTTTTTCCCACATCTTCAGCCAGAGTATTTTGAGGCTTCCTAAGATCTCTCTTGCTCTCTGCAAGAACTTACACAAATTATTTATTCTCTCTAAACCTCAGTTGCATCAACTGTAAGATGGAGATATGATGGCACTTACTTCATAGGATTGTTGTGAGCATAAAATGATATAATATATGTAGATGGCTTATGGCAATGGCTGGCACATAGAAATAAGTCAATATGTGTAACTGACTATAGCATAACACTGGTAATCATTCTTTCATTAGTAAAAATCAACCATTACCATATGAAACCCTTTCGCAAAATATATTTGTTGAAAGGTAACAATTTAGTAATTGAAACCAAAATTCCGATCCCAGGGTTCAGTCTCCAGGACTTTTCTAAATCTGTCACAAGGTGGCCCCAAATCCATATCCTTCATGGCTCTGCATTCATGGAAAATGAATCAAACAACAAGAAGATATTGCAGCAAAAATCCATGGTAATAATAATCCAAAGTGTAGGTGGTCCACCTAATAATCAATTGTCCATTGTCTGGAAGAAGATAGAAAAGCAAGCCTTATATGTTTGAAATGAGCAAGGAGGTTGTTAAATGATTTTTTTCAAGGTTAGTCTCAATAAAAGTGGTTAATATATCATCCTTGACATCGAACACTTCAAGTAGTATATGGCCTAGTATGCTTTGTTGAGAAAAATCTCTGATCTTTACCTTCTTCCTCTTTTATAAATTGGTTAGTTAGCAATTATTTATTTTTTGGTTTTTATCTGAACACTTGTAAAGCAGTTTCAGAACCATTTCCTCTTTATTTTCTTCTACCTGAAACAGAGAGAAAAACTATAAATTATAAATCCTATAAGATCCTGTCAGGAAAGCCTCAGATTAAACATTTTATAAGATCATGACTAATTCATTACTTCCTCTTATTTCCGAATCCTTGAAGTCTCAAAACCTTCCTTCCAGACAGTGAAAAATGCTTTCCAGGCTAGGTAATGTAATTCTAGAAGAAATGCTTGGCAATTGATTGCAACTGGTAGGTAATACTTGAATAAATGGTAAAAGAATTAATACCGTGGGACTGAGCATTTAAGAGCTACCATATTGTAGTATACTGGTTACGAGTCTTAGCATAAGAGTCAGAAGTTTGGTGTTCCAGTTTAACCCAATAGTGGAGTAGCTTGGATAAGTCACTTCAAGATTATCAAACTTTCTTTATGGAGGTTTTTGTGAGAATTGAATGTGTGTGTAAATTGCTGAATATTCTGCTTAGAACACAGTAAGGACATAATAGTACCTTTTATTACCATCACTGCTTTCACTCATGATACCATGGGATAAAGGAAAGTATTAACTGAATCTTCAATGGAAAGATCCAAACACATCCCTGCTGACATTTTCCAACTGATTCTGAATTGAGCTTCAAAACCCAGCTCTAACTGACACACCATCTTCCATGTTGGTTGGTTTGTTTTTGCAGAGCAAGAGGGGGTCAGCAGTATGGGCAGCCCAGCACTGCTTGGAAGAGGGCAGCCTGGAATTTAGTAAGGTGGTCTGAGTATACACTTTAGCCAAAAATACAGAAAATTATATTTTTTGAGTGAGCTCATAGACTTTTCAAAGTAACTGAGAGAGACCTGACTTGATGTGCACACTCTACTACATATTTGATTTTTATCTCAGGAAAAGAAGCAGAAATAAGATAAAATAGTTGAACTTAGTAATCTACAGACGTCTTTCCTGCATCTCTCTTTGTAAGTAAGAAGGTAATTTAGACAGTCTAATTGTAGTGTAGATAAATTACAATTCATAATCAAATGTGACTCACTGTATGCCCAGGATTTCCAACTAAATGTTTTATGTGAATTGTTAAAATTCTATTTTTGCTTGCCTTATGGCAAGGGCTTGCAGGTAGCCATCAATACCAAGACCTTAGACAGCATTTGTAACACTAGATGGAGGACACGCGTTTGATATTCTCCCTACACTTTCGAGAAGGCTATTCCGCGCTTGTTTCCCAAGATAAATGTGTTAAGACATGGCCACTTTCATCAAGAATGTACTTGTAATAGATAACTAATAAGATCCTGCTGTATAGCACAGGGAACTCTACTTCACTGTACAGTAGAAACTAACACAACATTGTAAGACAACTATACCCCAATAAAAAAAAAATGCAAATTCATTCTTCATTGTGCATTGTATTAAATTAAAAGCAAATCAAGAAAAAAAATGTACTCCTAAAACATTTCAAGATGGATTCAAATGCAATATTCATACATAATCTTTTGAAACTTACCAAAAATTAAATTACACTTTTAAAGACCAATTTTAAAATTGGAACAAAGGTTAGCATAACTAGCTATATAAATTATACACACACATCAGGCACTCTGTTGCATATTTCATCCAATTTTAAAAACAATTTTATAAGTATTATCTCCATTTGTTCTGAACCATCAATTTCTTCTGTGCATTTCTTAATGTATTGCATGATAATTACAAAAGATTAATATTTGGGGATATGTATCCTAATGTTTTTAATATACTGGTAATTAAGGATGGGAAGAGGGATATGCTTAAACGCTCGTGTGTGTGTGTGCATCATAATCTATGGAGTTTTACTTTTACAGATCTTTTAAATTAACCTCTTTCTCTCTTTTTCCAGGTGGGGACCCAACTCGACGGGGAAAACTGGGATGAGTTGATAGGGCGGAGTTTTGTCGCCTTCGTACCTGAACATACTGTGAGTTCACTAGGCAAAATTACCAAGGCATGATTGTTAAACAATTTTTCTTTTTGTCACCTTCCTACTTTCATTCCCAAGCCTTTTTGCTTCCTCCTTGTCCTTGCATCTTGGCACCTAGAACTTTGTCAGAGCTCTCTGACAAACCAAAGCCTGCTCTCCAGAGCCTCTGCCTCTCCTTCCAAATAAAGATAACCCTTACCACCAACCGTCCCCATTTCCACCCCCACCTCAGTGTTGCAGATAAAATAAGTCACTGATCTGGTTATAGTGCTTGATGCTAAGAAAACTGAACGGGCCATAGCTTTTATCAACGAACTTTAAAGAGAATCTGCAGAACTAAAAGTGATCTTTAATAGAAAAATACATGGGGGTTAATTTTCATTGCAGACTACCTCTTTTTTTTTAAATTTTTGGCCTCAGTGGGTCTTCATTGCTGCGCTCTGGCTTTCTCTAGTTGCGGTGAGTGTGGGGAGGGGGGCTACTCTAAATTGTGGTGCACCGGCTTCTCATTAGGGTGGCTTCTCTCGTTGCGGAGCACGGGCTCTAGCATGAGCTTCAGTAGTTGTAGCACGTTATCTCAGTAGTTGTGGCGCACAGGCTTAGCTGCTCCACGGCATGTGGGATCTTCCCGGACCAGAGCTCGAACGCGTGTCCTCTGCATTGGCAGGCAGATTCTTAACAACTGCGCCACCAGGGAAGTCCTGCAGACTACCTCTTAAGAACAACTTAACAGTGCACAAACAGAAGCCGCCTCCCACCCCACACACACACTCCCATGCTGAAAGTAAAATGACAGGAAAGGAACTTTTCCAACACGTACAATCCTTTGCTTCCACACGTCTCCTCTCTTGCCCACTCTATATTTTCATACGCAGAGCTTTAGTGCTGGAGAGGTTTATATGTATGTTCTAACAGTGCACTCTTAAAGGCCATGCTTCACTTCCTAGAAATGTCCTGTAGATTGATGCATTGTTTTATCCAAAGGAATGCATCCTTGCTGTTAGAAAGCAATCTGGTATTGATTTGGTCAGGATGAGGTTCAGAAAGCGATGTAAGGAACTAACATGCTATTCAGTATTTTAAATGATTTTGTTTCTCTCAGTTATAAATAATTTAATCGCCCTGCATCAGAATTCAACTGTTAAATAGAAGGATGAAAGATCACTCTTACTTCTTTTGTAGTCAAAGTATATTTCCAACCACATCAAGATAAAACAACTAATAGAAACACTTTAGATTTTAAACACGGGAAAGTGCAGTGGAATTAGGGCCATTTCTAATTTAAGCTTCTAAGAGGCTCCTAGAACTATTATTAATTCTGTTTTCTTTAGTCTGAGATACAGGTAAAAGCTGGGTAGCTCCATTACAGATGGAAAAACTGCCCAGAGAGGGTAGGAGATTTCTCAACATAATAAGTAGAATCGTAAAAAGGAATCAAGGGCCTCTGACTCAACAGTCCAGTGTTTTCTAAAGGCAGACCACACTTAGATGTTTAGATTCATTGCCAAATACCTACAAACACAACTAACCACAGGGACTGTGAGATCAGGCCACTTGGGAAAAATACATCAGAACTGTAACCTCTTGAGCAAGTGTAAAACATACCCCAGAAGTATGGTGGTGTCTCAGCTTTGTTCACTGTAACATAAAATTAGGGGAGGTGAGGGACAGAACATCTGGGGCTGCACTATCACCATCCTGTGACCAAACTACGATCAGTGTCTATGGGCAACTGGCTATTTCCTAAAAGAGAAGACAACATAGGATCAAAGAAAGGCAAACCAAAGAACTTTAATGTGGATAACTGGATAATGGAAAGCTAAATATTTTTACAATCCATAGAACTCCCAGAAAGAGATGTATTTCTGTAGAAAAAAGAATATTTTTGCATCTCTCTCTTTAAAAAAAAAAAAAAGAATTGCTATAATTTTTGCTTTCCTAAAATCAGAATCTGAGACGAGGCCTTGGGTGCTGGTAGTTCATCTGTGAAGGGATCTAGGACACCAGAATAAGGAAGTAGAGAAGTGGACCAGGGAACGGTGGAAAGCCAGTGTAAGTAAGTATGCCTCACTGAATTGCTGCTATGGGCAACAGGGAGGGTCTCCATTCCCCTGGAACTTCCGGGAAGTAGACAGAATGCCTCCTAGAATATTCTCCCTTAAAGGCGTGGAGTCTAGAGTATATAACATCAGTTCTCCTCACCCAGTGGTTGAGGATGGCCCTCAGGGGCATTAACTCCTACCCCCTACTTGTAGCTCTTCTTGCGCACTAGTGAGGCACACTCCCACTACCTTGGGGAAAGCTGTGAAAGCAGAATGCAGAAAAATGCCTGCTCTTGAGATGGGAAGCTACCAGTGCAAGATGCACCTGAGATTATTGTATAGAACTCTTCTCCACTGTTGTGGCTGAAATCAGAAGAACTTTTAGGGGTATGTGATGTGGAAAACAATAAATGCATGTTGAAGGCTGCCTCTTGTACTACTCAGATGCACTGGAGCTCCAAACTGAGTTCACTTGGTCAACTGAGTCTTATTGGAATAAGCTACACTCCCCATGACTGCCTCTGGTCCTAGGTAATTATTGATATTAGTCATCTCCTTCCTTCACATTCATTCTAGATTTTCATTATCCTTGGTCTGAAATTGAGCTGATTTCATTTGCTCACCTGGTAGAGGAAACTAGACCTTCATCCCTGAGGGGTTTGAGCTTTTGGTTGTCTTTGCCTTATCTGGCCAGTTTTTGAAATTGCCTATTTCCCATTTTCCCATGGCATAGAGACACCACAAGTCCCCATAAGTGTCCTAACTCCTCATGATAATCAGGGTCAATTATTTCAATCAGGAAGTTAACCCATTTATTTATCTGCTGGTCCACAAGGCCAAAGTGACCAGGCAGCAGTTGTAGTTTTAGATTCAGTGGAACACAATTTTTGTGCCTTGGTACCAACATTTTTCTCCTTGGAACCAGAATCTTTGAGTTGTCAGAGTTTAGCATCATGAGTTCTGGAAGCACAAAACCTGCAAGTGGGTAGCTGAACATGGTGGTTAGAGAGATCGGTACTACTGCTACCCTTTGTTTCCCAGATCTGCATATATATTCTAGCACCATTTACAATGGCCATTATTTGATCCTTTTCTGAACGTTCTGAGTTGCTTCTGTCCCATAATGTCTTTGCAGAAATGTCTATTTCCTGTTTTGGACCCCATATTATTAAACCATGATAATTCTTATACTAGAGCTTACACATTTATTTTTAAAAAATCAAACTTCAATTATTGAGTTGTCTTTATTCCATATCCTTTGAAGATTTTGCTGTCCTTCAATATGATCTGCAACATATTGCACAATGCCTATTGTCTTGGAAAACAGTTGTGATTTTGCATCTCTTTCTCTAACACAAGCTCTCTATGTTCTCTTTGGAGAAGGAGGCCTCTGCCACAAGGAGTATTCTCAGCATTGTGCGACAATGTAAGGAATGCCAGCAGTAAGTGTCAATTCCTATTTGGAGTACAAGCTGGAAGCACATCTTCATTTCACAGTGTCACATTCTTTCTGTGGGTTACCATTAAACACCCCCTCAAAGCATTAGTTAGGGTTGTTACTATTTGATCTCCTTCATGTCTCAAAAAACTTGGGCAACACTAGTGCAGATTCTATGCATTTATATTCTTCAGAAACTGTTATCTCTTTACAGACAGCAGATAAAAACATGTAATTACTATTTGACAGTATTTCTTATCTTATAAAATCATGTATGGGACTGACTATAAATTTATAGACAACACATTTAAGCTTAGTTTAAAGCCACAATATGAAAAAGTTTTTGTATTTTATTACAAAGAACAAAGTGATTGATATTGTCGGAAAGCAATGGGAAGGGAGAAAGTAGAGACAGAATTGAAGGTATGTGCCCCTCGGCTCTCCACCTAAGAGGTTTTGTTCCTTTTGAGGGGCAGCTGGAATAATGGGGGAAAGAGGTTGTAAACAAGATCAGGATAATGGAACTGAGATTGACTTGATCTCAAAGAAACATCTGGCTATTTGAGCAGCTATTTTCATTTGTTATTCTCTGTTTTATCAGAACATTACTAGGTTTTCACTTTGAACAAGCCAAAGCTCATTATCCTAATTCTCTCTGAACATTTTTTCTATTTTGCAAGTTTCTACTGCCAATAGCCAGGTTCAAAGCATTGAATATTGGAGTAGCTCTATAGGTCACCATGTTTGTCCAACAGAAAGAACTTCCATGTGATTGTACACCTTTCATCATCAAATTCAAAATAAGGGCTACCTCTGGAGGTGCAATCAGGGAGAGTCCACAGGGGCTTCAACTACAGTAGTAATTTTTTCGTTCCCAAAGGGGAACAACTATTTACTAGATTATTTTTACACTGTTCTTAATTTCCAAAATATTTTACAATAAAAATGTTTAAGCTACTCAATTTTAAAAAAGGATTATATACTTCTTCATTGTTATTTACCTGTCAATACTGAGAATGCCTTATTAGCTCTACATCCATCTATAAATGGTAATCAGTAAAACAATACAATAGTTCTTGCAGCGATTTCATGCAAGTTCTTTTGTTCATTTACTTAACAGGAAAGAATAACTACATGATTGAGAACAGGTGATGAATATTCTTCGAAAAGAAGACTTTGCAGAATATATGACCTCTCTTTAAGCTTCTGCCTAGCTAAGACACTACACCATATTTTTCTTCACAGAATAGATGTACACATCTCCCTTCCAAAGTATGTCATTAACCTACCTTTGGCTTACCCTCGGTATTTTACTTTTTTCTTCTCCTTATTTACTAGTAGTTGGATTTGTATTTTTAGATTGCCAGGAAACTGGTGTTTATATTCAATATGATATTGTCTTTATTAATATACTTATAAACTTAACAGTCAACTTGACTTGCCACCAGTCATATCCTATAAATCATAATCCTTTGCTCAAATGTGTAGGACTGTCTAATTCCATTATCTCTGAGCATTCACTTTAGAAAGTGAAACTGATGCTCTATAATGTGTTATAGTCCTTCCTACCTACTAAGCTTCTTCTTTTGAAGTTCTCAGGAGGGTGATGCATTAATTTTGGAGCATTCTAACATAAACTGTGTAACAGATATGTTATATAATATCACTCCTAGCATCCTCAATCTTTCTATTATAGTGTTGAAATAAATATTTGACTAACATTTATTTAAAAGTTATGTAAGGCCCTTAAAACAGTTAAAGAGATAAAAACATTAACAGTTCCTGCAAATAGCAATCAAAATTGCTCTCTAAAAAATGTTGCATGATTATTTCCAAGGAGATGTTTATTGGTAACCATTAGCATAGGTAGTTGCATCTTTAAATAAGTGTCATCTTGTATTACTGGAGAGTAAAATTTAAAGGAAATTATGGGCTTTTCAAACTACTCCATGTCCCCATTGGAATATAAAAACACATTCCTGAACAACCATAGCATTTCCAGAAGCCAATAAAATGATGACTCAGAAGGTGAAATACTTTAGACCACAAACCACTTACATATGAATATTTTAAAATTATGTAAAAGTCCTATTTTAAAAGCATTCATATAATCAAGAAAATAAATGTATTGTGCAAAAGTCATTTAACCCCTGACTCTTCCCTGAAATGTCTGAAGGCAATTCATTGATTTCATGAAATACTGTTCTAAAGGAGATTTTTAGATTTCTGACAGATTTATTATAATGACTTTAAACATTCTTTGGGGTTCACTTTGATGTCTTAATGCAGAAAATAATTACATATAAGGACTTTTTGCTAGTATGCATTCTTTTACATTGCTTGCAGTTCTCTGATGAGCAAATCCTAGTGTATCTCACTTCAGCCATATTAGTGGCCACTTAAAAAGTCTCTGAAGATTGTGGCCTGGTCCCCGGTTATTTCTATGGTCTAATATCTGGTCCAAATTTTTATACATTTGATTCTGTTAATTACATGGACAGAGGACTTGAGTGAAGAGCAACACCAGATGAAAAGAATGGACTATGTTGTGGTTGATTCAGTGGACTCAGCAGAAGGTGATGAAAACACTGAAATGGCAGCAGAGATGCAAAAACAGCAATCTACAGCACTCCATGTAACTATCTCTATTGAGTTGTTACTCAATACAAACTGATGAATATCTTACTATAAAACTGTGATCTTCAAGTTTGAAAATATGTATTGTGGATGACAAAGATACACTTAGTTCATTCTTTTGTAACCACTGAAATCTTAAATAAAATTAATTTCTGCACTGAACACGGTACTGATTTTCATCCATGGAGGCAGATAGATTCACTTTAGAATATATATATTTTATGTTTTCTATAAACCAGGCAAAAACTGGGAATACAAAGATCTGTTTTTTGTCCTTGAAGAGTTCACAGTCTAGAGTGAGAGACACACTTTATAAGACAAATACTAATAGAGTTGCATGGAGCTCCAAAGCATATTTCATACTTCAAACTACATTTTATACTTAGTAACCTCACTATCTAAAACAGAGAAAAGTTAATGTACAAATTAATTTTGGGCAAAATAATATTATCCAACTCTAAAGGCTGTTGTGAGGATTAACTGTGTTATTATAGGTAAAGTGCTCAAAATAGTGCTGGGCACCTGTTAAATATTGGCAATTATTTGTACTTGTTGTCATTATGGAAACTCCACATTTCCTTTTGTTCTTCAGTTCCTGTACAATAGTAGCTACCATTTAATGCATGCCTACTATATACCACAGATCTTACCCCAAGTAATATATATATATGTGTGTATATATATATATATATATATATATATATATATATATATATATATTTTTTTTTTTTTTTTTTTTTTTTTTTTTTTTTTGCGGTACGTGGGCCTCTCACTGTTGTGGCCTCTCCCATTGCGGAACACAGGCTCCGGATGCGCAGGCTCAGCAGCCATGGCTCATGGGCCCAGCCGCTCCACGGCATGTGGGATCTTCTTGGACCGGGGCACGAACCCGTGTCCCCTGCATTGGCAGGTGGACTCTCAACCACTGAGCCACCAGGGAAGCCCCCCCAAGTAATATTTTGTTAATCCTTTCAATAACTCTCTGAAATAACTGCTATAGCTTCTCATTTATAAATGGAAAATTCAACATTCAGAAATTAAGTAATTTTCCCATTTTCAGCTCTAGTAAGTCCAGAGCTAAAATTCAGTCTATAATTTTCTACTAAACCACACAGCCCCATGGATAGAGATCATTAATGAAGAATTGGGATTAAACTGCTTAGTTCTCTGAGAGGTTGGCTCTTTTGATCCACCCTTTGCTCCCTTTTGGAGTAAAGACAGACACTGAGAGAACTATTATAACTTATAGGGAACTGGAAAAATATACAAAGTCAATCCAATGCATTTTTCTAACGTTTCCTCCCTTTTTACAGCTGGCCTGTAGAGAAGGTGGAGTTTGTGGTCCTTGATGAGGGGAGAAGAAGTATTTGAGCATTATACTTCCCACAGTCAATGGTTTGTAGAAAAATCTATATTTCTAGGTCTATCATGTCATATTCATAGAACATTATTAATAATCTCAAATCATCCAAAAGCAGTGAGCAATCAGGAGAGAGCTGGATGAATATGATCCATGAGGAACGGGGATGAATGAAGCTGTAGGGAAGAGGCATGCTTTGCTTCAGCAGGGCCTACACCTATGGCCCTGACCAGCCTACTCTTTGCCTGGTTCCTCCCTATGTCCTTCTCAAAGTAAACTAAGTAAGCAAGGTAACTAAGTGTGCTTAAATTGGGTTTTAAACAGTACTCAACTGTCTTATTGAATGGGCATCTTGTTTCTTTTCTTTGTTTTAAAACTTAAATATGTGTGTGTGCGTATGGACATACTCTTTTTTTTTTAAGGTAATAAATGGTTAAAATTTATTAGATGGTTAACTATGTGCCCGGACTGTTCTATGCACTTTACACTATTTCATTTAATCCTTAAAACATTTCTATGAGTTAGGTATTATTATTAACCCATTTTCACAGATGAGGAAACAGGTAGAATATATGAGATCATAAAGCAGGTAAAAATGAGAAGCCAGACAGCCAAATGCAGACTTTGAGTTTTTATGTGTTATGTTAGACTGTTTTCCATGTTCCTTAGAAAATTTGAAAAATAATTGAGAAATAAATGTCACTCATAATTGCATTGCCAAAAGATAGCTCTTATCTATATTTTTACAGTTTTGTGCACATAAAAATATTATGTGAAAGGTTTCATATTTTCACTTGATATATCATAATGCACAATTTAAGATATTTTAAATTGTTTGAACATTATGACTTTTTTATTTTCCATGGTATATCATCATTTATTTAACAATTTCCATGTTTTTAAGAATTTATATGGCTCTTTTTTTTTTTTTTTTTTTTTTTTTTTTTGTGGTACGCGGGCGTCTCACTGTTGTGGCCTCTCCCATTGTGGAGCACAGGCTCCGGACGCGCAGGCTCAGCGGCCATGGCTCACAGGTCCAGCCGCTCTGCGGCCTGTGGGATCTTCCCAGACCGGGGCATGAACCCGTGTCCCCTGCATCGGCAGGCGGACTCTCAACCACTGTGCCACCAGGGAAGCCCAAATTTCAACTTTTAATGAACGGACTGGGAAGAGCTTTGCAATGAGTTGCAAAGATGATGGCCCTGGGAACCTGCAGAAGATCATTAGCGACCAACTGTATTGTCCATGACAGCTTTCTGTTTAGATGAGATATTAGTACCAGCCTTATAGAGATAGAGATCAGAAGGAGAGAATCCTGTGAATCAAGCTGAGGACTAGGAGATAAGAACCAGAAAACCTGGGTTCTAATCCTAGCCTTGACAGTGACTTTACATATTTGGACAATTACTTTAACTTTTGTTTCTTAATAGTAAGTGCTAACTATGAGGGAATTTACATTGCAATAACAAATACTAACTACAAGAAAAATTACAAAGCAATTCATTGAGGTAAAATTCTTTATCTGAAGATGTGGGAATAGAAGTCACTGTTCACCTTGCAGTCCATATCATCTTTTAAGTGTGTGTGTTTTAGTATTAATATTTACAAATTTTAATGAAATAATGGAAAAATAGTTGCTATATTCCAACATATAACAGTTGAAATTATTCTAAAATGATGGCCAAGTGGTGGAGGCATTAACAGAGATCAAAGCCTCATAAAGATATTAATTGGCCAGATTGCAATTCTTAGGTTTCATTTCCCAAAAGAAGGAAAATACAGACTCATTTTGTTAATCACATGTTGACAGATTTTTGGAACCATAGGAAAGGGAATAGTCTTATTCAAAACACTTTTAAATATTTATCTCTAATCCTGAGTGACATTTCTTAACAAAGAAAGTATACTGGCTGAGGCACAAGTGGTCAGGGAACACAGCAGAGAAGTAATGGGATATTCTAGGGACAGACAGCCAAGAGCTTAGAAGATTTACAAATTCACTGAAACAAATATGGCTTGATTGTCTATGACTAAAAACTTGAACTTAGATAGGAAAAACTAGAAAATAAAATGGAATAAAATGTGGAATGTATTTTAAAGCCACACAGGCTAAGTAAAATATAAACCCCATTTTGTAATGAGATTTGATAGCAGGAAGTTCCTTGGAAACTACTGCATTATACAACTTGCCAAAGAAGCATGTTATTATTGATAGAGGGGATCTGTTCACTTCTAGCATGGTAATTAATTATTTATTCTAATGTGAGAGAGAAAAATAGACCTATGTTAATAGATTTCCAGGGATCTAGTAAATCTACATCTTTTTGCTTGGCAGAAAAACAAGGTAGTAAAATTTTAGGCGGCAGGCCCAGATTTGCATTTTCTGTCATCAGTTTAAAATTTATAAGTGGGTTATATTCTAAAAGTTTTAATCCAAGTTAGTTGGTTAGTATTTGAAACGTTTTTCCTCTAGAAATAATGTCCTGGATGATGGATTAATTCACAGAATTACCCTGGTCCTGACACACCCTCAGCACACACACACACACACACACACACACACACACATTTCTATCAGTTTCATTTTACTCATTTGAAGATGGAAATAATAACTTCCTCATAGGGTAGTTTGTTGTCAGCCTTAAGTAAGGTAAGGTAAGCTAAAATTCTTTTTACATTGCAATATCCTACAAAATATTAATTATTAATGTACTCTAGTACTATATGGTTTAGCTCCTCTTTAGATTAAATCACCCTTTGTAAACAAGGTCGATAACTAAATGCTATTTATAATGTTTCTATAGAGGAAAGTGCTTTGTGTATCAAGAAGAGGCTGCAGCAGATCAAGAAATATGGAGTCCCCAGCTGTGGTGCTGCCAGCCAGCCATCTGGCCAACAGAAATATTTCTTCACTGCTTCCCCTCCTTTTCCCAGCTGTAGTGATGGCTATTTCCCAGAAAACAACGAACAGCTATTCTCATTCCTCTGGTGGGCCCATATCCTGTGTTTACCATATTATCCTCCCTTTTTTCATAATTGCCTTGCCTCTATTCTCTAGTTGTTTCATGCATATGAGATTTGTTCCTTTTATTAGATTCTAAACTGTTGGGAAGCCAGACCTGTATTTTGCACCTGTAGACTCAGGGTACGTAGTAGAGAACAGGAGGGCACTTTCCAGGTAAAGTTAATGCTATTACAAAGCTAGAAGGTGAAAATAGCCCTGTTGCCTCCAAGAAGTATTATACAGATTGAAGGAAAGGCAGTAAGATCCAAACAACATGGAGGAGTGTAGTGACTACATAAAAGATTTATGAGCTGTGGCCAAGCCTGAAGATATTTGAGAAGGAAATCACTTGATAAAAATGTTTAATAAAAGCAGTTTCTCAAGAAACAGAGAAGTTCTATATATCAGAAGTTTAGAAACATAACTTTATTTATTTATTTGGTTGTGCCGGGTCTTAGTTGCTGCATGTGGGTTCCTTAATTGGGGCATGAGAACTCTTAGCTGCAGCATGCATGTGGGATCTAGTTCCCTGACCAGGGATCAAACCCTGGCCCCCTGCATTGGGAACGTGGAGTCATAGACACTGTGCCACCAGGGAAGCCCCTAGAAAATGATTTTTTAATGGGAAAAGAAGATGGCATCTATTAGAAAAGTCATTTTCAGGAGAGTAAATTTAGGTTAATGCTATACTGAGTAAATCTAAGAAATTATATCATTCAGGCTGCAAGGTGGATGTCTAACTCATCTTCCTTGTCATTTGCACCACCTACAATAGATAGATAATTACCTCTACTTTCCTTATTTTGAGCTGTGTTGACTTAGCTAAAAGCTGAAATCACAATTACAATAGTTAACATTTTAAACACTATGTGTTTAAGACTATTTTTGTGTTTAACATTTTATTTATTTATTTATTTATATTTATTTATGGCTGTGTTGGGTCTTCATTTCTGTGCGAGGGCTTTCTCTAGTTGTGGCAAGTGGGGGCCACTCCTCATCGCGGTGCGTGGGCCTCTCACTATCGCGGCCTCTCTTGTTGCGGAGCACAGGCTCCAGACGCGCAGGCTCAGTAATTGTGGCTCATGGGGCCAGCTGCTCCGTGGCACGTAGGATCTTCCCAGACCAGGACACGAACCCGTGTGCCCTGCATTGGCAGGCGGACTCTCAACCACTGCGCCACCAGGGAAGCCCTAACATTTTAAACACTATGTGCCAAGACTATTTCACCTGCTTTGTATGGATTATAACATTTAATCATTGCATTAATGTGATGATTTAGAAACCACTGAGGAAACTGCTGCTCAGAAATTTTAATTACCTTGCCAAGGCTATAATGCTCACCAGTGGTGGAGCCAGGGTTGGAACTCAACAATCATTATTTCTAAACCACATTTCTCAACCACTATGCCATAACACCTTCCAAATATGAAGAAAGCTTTTTCACTTAGGTGGTCTAAATCTGTGTTTTGATGTGAAAACAAAAACCCCACCTCCCTCTAAATTAATGTATATGCTGTCCTCTGCTCTATATCCATTATAATCATCGCTTATACTTTCGATCCCCAACTGCCCTGTCTGTTGGCTCTTCCTTCTTTTCTTATTTTCCACACTTTATCCAGTTGAAAACACTGCGCAATGGCTAACCCACTCATTGGCGGTCTGTGGCTAATTTTGGTTATGTGTTAGTGGGAGACAGACAGCAAGAGGGCTGGCAAGTGAAGGAGTTGGGTTGGTTTCATTCTTCTTTTGTCCTTCTCTGAAACCCATAACTCATGATCCAAAACAGTGTCTATCTTCTGCCTGGCTTCTCACCAAGACTGGCTTTGAGGCTAGACATACCTAGGTTGAGGTCAGGGTGTGTGATTTTTCATCTCTCGCAGCAGATGTAAGAAGAAGCTCAAAAACGATGGGGAATGCAACTTCTACTATGTGCTTACCCTGCACCAGTCTAGCTACTCTATGTAAATTGTTTCCTATGATCTTCATAACAACCTTTGGAGGGGGGAAGTACTCTAATTATTTCAGGAGGAAACAGGGTGGTCCTAGTTTTAGAAAAATGCCCACATTCACACCACTTTAAATGACAGAACAAGCATCAGGTTTACCTGACTCCAAAGCCTGTGCTCTTTGCATCCCAGGGGCTGGGAGTTATCCAAGAGTAAAGAGTTATGGGATTACCAGCTCCCTGCATGAATACTTCTTGATAATAAAAACTATCCTTTTGGGAGACCTTCAAGATGGCGGAGGAGTAAGACATGGAGATCACCTTCCTCCCCACAGATACATCAGAAATACATCTACATGTGGAACGACTCCTACAGAACACCTACTGAACGCTGGCAGAAGACCTCAGACTTCCAAAAAGGCAAGAAAACCCCCATGTACCTGGGTAGGGAAAGAGAAAAAAGAAAAAAAAGAGTCAAAGGAATAGGAATGGGTCCTGTGCCTCTGGGAGGGAGCTGTGAAGGAGGAAAAGTTTCCACACAGTAGGAAGTCCCCTCACTGGTGGGGACGGTGGGTGGGGAGCTTCAGAGGCACAGAGGAGAGCGCAGCAACAGGGATGCACAGGCAAAAGTGCAGAGATTCCCACACAGAGGACCGGTGCCGACCAGCAATCAGCAGCCCGAGACACTTGTCTGCTCACCTGCCACGCAGGTGGGGGCTGGGAGATGAGGCTCGGGCTTTGGAGGTCAGACCCAGGGAGAGGACTGGGGTTGGCTGCATGAACACAGCCTAAAGGGGGCTAGTGTGACACAGCTAGCCGGGAGGGAGTCTGGAAAAAAAGTTTGGACCTTCCAGAGGGGCAAGAGACCATTGTTTCAGGGTGAGTGAAGAGAGCGGCTTCCTGCTCCGTGTACCCACTGACAGCAGTGCACTACCTAAGCGAGCTCAAGAGACAGGGGTGAGCTGCAGCTATCATCTTGGAACCCAGAGGCAGACACGGACTGCTACTACTTCTGCCACTGCCACCAAGGGTCCTGTGTGCAAACATGGTCAATACCCACACCCTCCCAGGAGCCTGTGCATCATGCACTGCCAGAATCCCATGATCTAGGGCCAACTTCCTTGGGAGAATGCATGACGTGTCTCAGGCTGTTGCAACTACACGCTGGCCTGTGCCACTTCAGGCACTCCCCGCATACAGTTATGACTACCATACCCCTCCCTATCCCCAGCCTGAATGAGCAAGATAGCTGTAATCAGCCACTGCTTTGACCCCCTCCTGTCTGGGTGGGGAACAGATGCCTGAGGGCAGCCTACATGCAGAGGTGGGACCAAAACCAAAGCTGAACCCCAGAAGCTGTGTGAACAAAGAAGAGGAAGGGAAATCTCTCTGAGCAGCCTCAGGAGCAGCAGATTAAATCCCCAAAACCGGCTTGGTAAACCCTGTATCTGTGGAAAACCTGAATAAACAACGAGTGTTCCCAAAATTGAGGCGGTGGACTTTGGGGGCAACTGTGGACTTAGGGTTTGCTTTCTATGTTTGACTTGCTTTTGGTTTTATGTTTCTCTTAGTTTAGATTTTAGTGTTTGTTTTCATTTGTGGTTTTGTTTATTGGTTTGGTTGCTCTCTTCCTTTATTAAAAAAGCATTTTTTTCCTCTTTTTGTGACTGTGTGTGTGTATGTTTCTTTGTATGATTTTGCCTGTTTAGTTTTGTTTTTACCATTTGTTTTGGGTTCTGCCTGTTCATTTTTTTGTTGTTTGTTTGTTTGTTTTCTTCCTTTTCTTCTGTGACATGCAGCTGGCACTGCCTTGGTGTTCTGGCCAGGTGATGGGCCTGAGCCTCCTAGGTGGGAAAGCTAAGTTCAGGACATTGGATCACCAGAGACCTCCCAGTCCCAAGTAATATTAATCGGTGAGAGCTCTCCCAGAGATCTCCATCTCAACACTAAGATGCAGCTTAACCCAACGGCCAGCAAGCTCCAGTGCTGGACACCTAACGCCAAACAAGACAGGAACACAACACCACCCATTAGCAGACAGGCTGCCTAAAGTCATACTAGGTTCACAGACACCCTAAAACACACCACCAGACATGGCTCTGCCCACCTGAGGGACAACATCCAGCTCCACCCACTAGAACACAAGCACTAGTGCCCCTCAACAGGAAGCATACACAAGCCACTGAACCAACCTCACTCACTGGGTGCAGACACCAGACATAAGAGGAACTACAAACCTGCAGCCTGTGAAAAGGAGACCCCAAACACAGTAAGTTCAACAAAATGAGAAGACAGAATTATGCAACAGGTGAAGGAGCAAGGTAAAAACCCACTACACCAAACAAGTGAAGAGGAAATAGGCAGTCTATCTGAAAAAGAATTCAGAGTAATGATAGTAAAGTTGATCCAAAATCTCAGAAATAGAATGTAGAAAATACAAAAAACGTTTAACAAGGACCTAGAAGAACTAAAGAGCAAACAATGATGAACAACACAATAAATGAAATTATAAATACTCTAGAAGGAATCAGTAGCAGAATAACTGAGGCAGAAGAATGGATAAGCGACCTGGAAGATAGAATAGTGGAAATAAATACCACAGAGCAGAAAAAGAAAAAAGAATAAAAAGAACTGAGGACAGTCTCAGAGACTTCTGGGACAACATTAAATGCAACAACATTCGAATTATAGGGGTCCTAGAAGAAGAAGAGAAAAAGAAAAGTCTGAGAAAGTATTTGAAGAGATTATAGTGGAAAACTTCCCTAACATGGGAAAGGAAATAGTTAATCAAGTTCAGGAATCACAGAGTCCCATACAGGATAAACCCAAGGAGAAAAACAAGACACATATTAATCAAACTATCAAAAATTGAATACAAAGAAAAACTATTAAAAGCAGCAAGGGAAAAGCAACAAGAAACATACAAGGGAATCCCCAAAATGTTAACAGCTGATCTTTCAGCCAAAACTCTGCAAGTCAGAAGGGAACGGCAAGACATATTTAAAGTGATGAAAGGGAAAGACCTACAACCAAGGTTACTCTACCCAGCAAGGATCTCATTCAGATTCAACGGAGAAATTGAAAACTTTATAGAGAAGCAAAGTTAAGAGAATTCATCACCACTAAACCAGCTTTACAACAAATTCTAAGGGAACTTCTCTAGGCAGGAAACAAAGGAGAAGGAAAAGACCTACAAAAACGAACCCAAAACAATTAAGAAAATGGTAATAGGAACATACATATCGATAATTACCTTAAATGTAAATGGATTAACTGCTCCAACCAAAAGACACAGACTGGCTGGATGGATACAGAAACAAGACCCATATATATATTGTCTACAAGACACCCACTTCAGACTTAGGAACACATACAGACTGAAAGTCAGTGGATGGAAAAAGATGTTTCATGCAAATGGAAATCAAAAGAAAGCTGGAGTAACAATACTTGTATCAGACAAAATAGACTTTAAACTAAAGACCATAACAGAGACAAAGAAGGACACTACATAATGATCAAGGGATCAATCCAAGAAGAAGATATAACAATTGTAAATATTTATGCACACAACATAGGATCATCTCAATACATAAGGCAAATGCTAACAGCCATAAAAGGGGAAGTCGACAGTAACACAATCATAGTATGGGACTCCCCTCTTACACCATTGGTGTAACTCCCCTCTTACACCAATGGACAGATCATGCAAAGTGAAAATAAAAAAGGAAACACAAGCTTTTTTTGTTTTTGTTTTTGTTTTACGGTACGCAGACCTCTCACTGTTGTGGCCTCTCCTGTTGCGGAATACAGGATCCGGACGCGCAGGCTCAGCGGCCATGGCTCACGGGTCCAGCCGCTCTGTGGCATGTGGGATCCTCCCGGACTGGGGCACGAACCCGTGTCCCCTGCATCGGCAGGCGAACTCTGAACCACTGCATCACCAGGGAAGCCCCCACTAGCCACATTTTAGGTGCCATCAGTCACATGCAGTGCAGTGCAGATTTATAGAATATAATATTTTATGGAATATCTGCATCATGACAATAAATTTTATTGGACAGCATTGTTCTAGAAATGTAATTTTTTTTAATCTCAAGATACTTTTGAATTGTTAAAATTTATTGAGGGCCCCAAAGAGTTTTCTTTAAAATATGAGTTATAACCATTGATATTTACTATATTAGAAATTAAGACAGAAAATTCAAAATACCAACTCATATCCCATTAGCCATCAGAGCAACGACATCATCACACATCACTCGGTCACCGAAACCTTCCCTGTTCACTCAGAGAGAGTCGGGGCAGGGTAGGGGAAGGCAGGTAACATCTTAATGTTGTGAAATGTTTTGACCTCACCTTGAGACCTGGAAGTGTCTCAAGATCTTCTAAGGACCCCCAGATCACACTTTGAAAACCACTGGTCTAGACCTCACTCTAGTGACCCTACTCTGTCACTACCTATTTCTTATTTTGCCCAATCAAAGATCAGTGTTCTGCCAAATGTTAAATGTTTGGCAAAGGAAAATAAAAATAGTCTGAGTCCTTTGTCAAAGCCAGGCTTCTTTGAGGGGAAGGAAATGAAGACCCTCTCACCCAGAGACTATTTCTGGCTAAATTGAGTAGCCTAACAGCCTACTCCAATGAATGCATTAGCTGGGATTTGAAGTGATTTCTCTGCTTTGGCTCCAATAGATTTTCCCAAACATGTATGAAAATCACAATGGCTAAGGCTGCACAGCCTCAGGCAGCAATTTGATATTTACACTTAGAATTCTCCCAGTATCTTTTGTGTTCACCATCGTGTCACCATGTTAGAAAGGGTCTCTTAAAAGATAGTTATGATTTTGCAAATGTATACAATTATGTAACTATTATGTTGAACACCTGAAACTAATTTAATGTTATATGTAAATTGCTCAATTTAAAAGACTGCTATGCAGTACAAATGGTAAGTTCAAAAAGCATCAAAGTCCTGACTCTGACCTAAACACCTTAAAATTATTTCAGAACATTTGATTTTAGACCAAGTAGTCACAGGTCCTTTCCACCTTGTCCTAAAAGTGTGAAAACGTTCCAAAATACTATACAACATCCTGAACTTCAGAGTCGCTTCTTTCTCTGTCAATGTACTATTTCTAAAAGTAAAATTGATTTGTTGATAAAGCACATTGTAACAGGTTAACCATAATAGAATATTCAAATATGCTTTTAGTAAAAATATGGCTCTTTTCTAGGAATTTGTAAATGTCCATTCTGGTAATTATCTGAATTTGAATGATTTTAATGACAAAAACTGAAGAAAGATTCCATAGATTTCATTACTCTCTGTGACCCAATTTACCCCTTGCTAGGGTATCTTTTTATGTAGGTGCATGATGTTTGAGATATATAGTGAATGAGATAGGAATGCAAGAATTCCCACTGCAGTGGTTAAAGGTAGACCCAACTTGGTAAAACACTTCATCAAAGGAAATTGTTGCCTCTTCTCTTCTGATATTCTTTGCTAGTCATTGGCAAGAGAAGTAACTCACAAATGATCTCTTTACTCTGTGAATGACAAAGTCCTATTTCCTCTTCTTCTTTCTAGACCATATCAGTTCACCCTTCAAACCCACAAAAAAATTTTTTTCTAGGTGAACCAAGTGTATATCTTGAGCCAGTGTGACCCTTGAGGTCTCCAAAGCAAGATTCCTGAGTGATCCTATTTGGTTGGGCTGCTGGATTGATCTTCATTCATTCCAATTTCTTTCAGTATTTGAACCAGGTCTACAGCTGAAGGCAGTGATATGAGGAAGACCTTTGTCATATATAACCCAAAGAGAAAGAAGTCACCTCTGCAGACTCATAACAGTCTGACTCCTTCTCCACAGTAAGTCTGGCCTTAGAAAAAAAAACAGGAATGGGTACAATTATTCCATTATTGATCGGGACTCAGTGAGTTGTTTCTCCAGCTTTGCTTTGGAAATGTCTCACTGATAAAAATCTCACAAATACATAATCTGTAATTATGTTGGAAACACACTGGGCTTGGCATCATGTGGTAATTTGATCATCTTGATTTGAAAAGAAGAGGCTTTGTAAAATAAGTTACCTATATTTAATAATTGTATCATTGCAATTTGTAATGCCTATGTAGCATGTTGTAATGGATTAGATCTATCTAGAAGTACTGAAAGTCTTCCAGAGAAGTCTAAAGTAGTATTTTTAAAATCATTGTAAGCAGAGTTGACCTTAAGCTAAATTATGTATTCATTGAGCACTGAGTCTCACTTTTGCTTCTTCATTCTTGCTCTCTTTCTAGTTGATGATCATAACCTCTCTTTCAATTAGAGAGCTATACCAACATCCTTCCTTTAGGGCCAGTGCCTTTCTCTTGAAAGGATGTAAGATCAAAGTGTGGTACAAACTGGTTTGACCATCTCTGTCTGCATTGTTCTAAATTCACTAGCTCAAAATGTTATTCTATCCTTTTGAGGAAGTTCATGTTTTATCATACTTCTGATCTTTAGGGATGGAACCTCTACAACCTGTGACAGGTGCAGAGACAGTGATAGTACCCAGTATAGATGTGCCTCAGAATTGTCTGCCCTAGGGACAGAAGGGGGAGAATTTACCCACCAGTATTCCCCAGTATGCACTTGTGGCACCAAAGGGGTCAACTGCCTTTCACTTCTGGGTACCCCTGTGCCGGAGAAGTTCCAGGATATACATCGAGAGACATGGTGTCTAGCCAAGGCCAAGTGCTGTCAGGTTATACCTGCATAGAGCTGTTTGCTGCATAAATGGCTGGGTAGTGGGTGGGCCAGGGGATGTAAGGCAAGACACAACCTAATAAAATAATTACAAATTGTATAAGTAATATGCAAGTTTGTGGAATGTATGGGGATAGTTTCACTCAGTGCAAAAAAACAAAAGTAAGCAATGTGGCTGAACTTTTATGGCAAAAAATATAATTTATTTGTTTTGATACAGAATGTATACAAGGAAATAAGATGAGCATGGAGCTGGGCAAGATTCCTCCTGCCCAATGTCCTGGCTGTCCTCATATCTCAACTTCTTGATATTCCTGCATAACTACCTTTGGTCCCAGTTTGTTGGTCTCTGAGAATGTGGCCAAGCAAAGTAGGTTGTTGTTTTATTGGTAAAGTTCCTTATCCTCTTAATTTGATGGCTCACAGTAAGTCAATATGTGGCCTTTGCTGGGCCTTTAGGTAATACTCTGTCATCTCATAGACTGCAGCTGCCTTCCCTTTAGTTAGTTCGGATCAGTGCCTGGGTTGCTTCTCTGCTGGCTAGTGGCAATGAGAGGACAGCCAAACTCATCACAGGCCAGAGATAAAGCTTTGGATAGCACTGTTGATGGGAGGAAGCTAAGACAAGCCAGAGAAGAGGGAAAAGAAAGGAGTGGTCCCCCTCCTCAGCAGATAAGAAATATTTGATATGGGCTGGTTGTCTGACTGTGTCAGACAGGGTGAGGAAGGGACGGTTACGGGATGAATTGAATTTCCCAATGACGTCTTGAACAGGCAGCCTTTATCATCATTTCTGTATTCTAATACAGAGGCCTGCCTGTTCACTAGAGCCAAGGGCAGGTAGAATAGTTGTTCTTTTGGGGAACTTACAAATAGTACCTCGTTAAAACTTCCTGAATTATGAGTCTTGATCCAATTAAGAAAATGTACAGTAGAAAAGAGACCAAAATATCACCCTTACTAATAATAAAGCTGATGTTAGAGACTGTGGTTTATTTCTGTGGGTAGGTGAACTTTGTAGCACAGATCCAAGGAATTAGGCTGATGTACCTACCCAGTCACAAACTGGGTTAGAAAATCTCAGACTTCCCCTGTGGGATAACTTTCGTACATGGCATAGCAGATCTCTTCCTTTAGGTGGGCAGGTGGCTTCCCTGAGAAAGGTGAGAGGGAGATGTTATGTCATACAAATGCTGTTAAGTTATTGCAAACTCACCCGTTTAAATAAGTCAGTTTTCCTCTTGGAAGCAGAGAGATCAGACTAGTTTACTTTCTAATACCCCCTCTTCTCCATAGGTAGATACATCATGAGAGGGTATAAGCAAGTTTACAGATAAAATACCTGCTTTTTCTGAGCTGTACAACTTATAGCTCAAACAGCACAACCTCCTGTGATCTGTTTTTCTGTGGGTAGGTTTGGTGCCATATTCTTTACCTTCACATTATGATTCATTCTCTTCCTGTAGATTGTGACTCCGCTGGGTCAGTATTGAGATTGATAAAGAAAGGACAACAAGGAAACTAACATTTATGAAGAATGTACTTTTTTATTTAGAATATTACATAAACTTAGTTGATAAAGCAGCAGGGTTTTTTTATTGGAGTATAGTTATTTTGAAGAAAGTATTTTTATAACCATTTGTTTACTGAATGAAAAATGGAGCTTTAAAGATGTTAAGATCTATACTATACTCCAATTATTCTAAGAAGCATATTATACCACTTTTTACCATTCCTGAAACCACAATATGCTTACCACTAATGGGAAACATAGATTATTTGACTGATTTTTTCCTTTCTAAATGGTATGTACAATAATGATGTTTTATAATCCATGGTATCTCAGATTCAACAAGTAGGTAGAAAAGGGCAAGCCTAGAATTTGCCCCCTGGGTTGTGTGATTTCAAATTTTAGATGATTTTCTGGCAACAACAATTTTTCTTAGAAATATACAAGCAATTAAGGCAACATATGATTCACAGTCTTTCCCCACATCATTTCATGTATTGTCATGCAGTTTGACATTCAGTCTTGCTTGACCCCGTCTGTATAGAATTATGCTCCTTGGAAGCCAATTCCTTCTTTCCCTGTGAACTGAGGCTTCTTAGTGGGTCTGTGAAGTAGGCTGATGAAACATGTTTGTTATCAGAAATTGAACTAATGGTGATTGAATGTTCTAGCAGCTGGGTCTTGTTAGAAGAAGAATAGACTGGGCTATCACATTATTTTATGTAAACTCTACTTAAGTGGAATATGAGGGAAAAGACTTGGGAACTTTTTTTATTGCTCAAGACTATTCGGTGTTGCAATTGAGAAATGTGGGAAATAACTGAAGTGATTGTATTATGGTTGGTTTCTCAAGCAATACTTTGAAATCTTTTTCAATTAAATAAGTCAAGTGTTTGCTTTGTGCAAAGCATGAACTATTTGCTTCAGGGGATAAGACATGCCACCTGCCATTAAGAATCTGCATGATATAAAAAGGGAACTTCTGGATGCACTCATGACTAATAGATAGATGAGTAACAGAGGGTCAGAGATATGATATGGGATTTTGAAGGAGGAAGAAATCACGTGTATGAGGCAATCAAGAAGGACACTGTGGAAGCAATGGTGGAGCTTTGAAAACTTGGGTAAAATTTTCTCTAATAGCTATGGGAGTGAGACTTCTGGTTTCCAATAATAGCAGCCTAGGTTATTTGGATCACAATCCCACAGAAAACAAATAAAAATTGTAGATAAAACATTTTTAAAAATCTTTTAAAAGTTGATTAGTCAAAAAAGAGAATTATTAGATCAAAATTTGAAGAACATCAGGAACTCAGATAAATAAATGGAGCATGAAAAACCTCTTTTTCTCTAAGGAGATTTGTTAATTCCCCCAAATCTGAACTTATTTTGATCACTTACATCTAATGTCCAGTCTAATAAAAGACTGCTTTCAATAAGTTCACAACCTAGGAGACAGCACAGACAAGATAAAGAAGAACCAGGTGTAAACTAGCCTTCAACCATATTTCACATTGGATGATGAAGCCCAGGTAATAACCTCAAACTTTAAGATTTAAGGTGGTCCTGGATTGGTAGAAATTTGGAGCACAAATCAGTTTGGAGAAAGACAATGAGCAGCATATGGGTGTGCACCATCAAGTTCAGTATACTTTATTTGCTGCTGGTAAGAATAAGACCACATCAGTGCAGAAACTGAGAATGTGTAAAGGTGTGGGTGTGAGAGAGAGAGAGAGTGTGTGTGTGTGTGTGTGTGTGTTTATCTGTTGGTGACACTACTTTACTTGTAGCTATTACCACTTTTTTTTTCAGGCTGGTACCTTTAATGATGAAGAATCTGCCTGCACTTGTAATTTTCTCAACTTAAGATACTGGGTGAATATTTAAGTAAAAAATACCCAGTTTAATGTTTTACCTGTATCACACGTCTTTCCTGCCATGAAATAGTTTCTTTTATTCTAATAGTACTGAGTACTGAGCCATTACAAAGAATTTCTATCTTCAAAATACATTAATCATGGATCAGTGCCCTTTGAGAATTTGTAATCAATAAAGCAACTTTCCTGAGTGTATGGCAGATATTTTCCTTCAGTTATTTGGAATATTATCAGGTGTCACATATTTGGTGCATTCATGTGGAACCATTAGTTATTTGAACTGCAAGTATAAAATATGAAGTTTTTAGTCTCTATTGCTGGATCGTCTTCAATATTCTTTTTTTTTTTGGCCATGCCACACATGGGATCTTAGTTCCCCGTCCAGGGATTGAACCCAGGCCCACAGCAGTGAAAGCGCTGAGTCTTAACCACTGGACTGTCAGAGAATTCCCAATCTTCTATGTGCTGACCCCTAAATGCTGGCAGGTACTCAAGTCCCTCCTGTGTGACCTCTTCTCAACTTCATCTACAATCATGACTTATGTTAACTGATCTCCTTCCGTGGCTTTTATTACTACTTGTATGCAAAACTTGCATGTCCAAAAAAAGAACTTGAGTTATTCTCCAACACAAACTTACTTATTCCTCATCTTTCTTTTGTAAATGGCACCACCATTCACTTAATTACTAGGACCAAAACTGTGCTGCCTGTTTGGATTCTTCACTTTTCTTGCTTTACACCCTGCATTAAATCCATCAGCAAATCCTGTAAACTCTATCTTCAGAATGAACCACTCATTCAGTATTCTCACTTCCCCTACTCTTACCTCCTTGGTCCAAGCCACCATCACTCTCTCACATGAACTACCAAGCTTGTCCCTTTGCCTGCATTGTTGCTCCCCATCCTCACTGCCTATTCCCTACACTTTAGCCAGGGTGATATTTTACAAGGAAACAAAACATTTCATTCTCTTGAACTCAGGCCTTCAATGGCTTCTTACCTCCACTACGTGGAAAATGGAAAATAGTTTCCATGGCTGCAAAGTCCTTTATTTTATTCCCTGGCTACCTCTTCAGCTTCATTTCTGAGACCCTTCCACTCATTTATTCCACTATTTCAACCTTTTTTCCATTATTCTTTCTAGAACTCGCTACTCAAGTTTCATTTCAGGAATTTTATTCTTGCTCTTCCATCTGCCAGGAATGTTCTTCCACCAGAAATTCACATGACTTGCTCCCTCATTTTATTCACTTTTCTGTTCAAATGTCCCCTCCTCCGAATAGCCTTTCTGGAACATCCTAGCAATTTCCTTGACTGTTTATTTTTCTTCCTTGCCCCATTTCATTTTTCTGATGTAAATATCAGAATAATCCTAATATAACTTGATATTATGTGATATATTTGTTTGTTTGTTTGCTATGGTCTTTTCTCTCCCAGTATACATAAGCTCCATGAAGTCAGAGCTTTGCTATATCCTCAGTTTCTAGAAATAGTCCAGGTAAATGGAAGCACTCAACACATATCTGTTGATTTATTGAATGAATGAATGAATGAATGAAAATATACTGGTTAAACTTAAATAAAATGGTTCTTTGTTCATTCCACATAATTAGACTATTAAATCTCTACACCCCATTGTAACTGTTTGTGGGGATAATAACTACCTACTCCATAAGATTGTTGTGGAGATTAAATAACATGATACAAAATATGTTATAAGGTACCTGGCATATAGTAAGTGTTCAATAAGTATTATCTACTGCCATTAATATTACTGTTACTTTATCATTTTTTCATTTTTTCATTGAAGTATAGTTGATTTAGAATGTTGTGTTAGTTTCTGGAGTACAGCAAAGTGATTCAGTTATACATATATATATATATTCTTCTTCATATTCTTTGCCATTATAGGTTATTACAAGATACTGAATATAGTTTCTTGTGCTATACAGTAGGACTTTGTTGTTTATCTATTTTATACATAGTAGTTTGTATCTGCTAATCCCAAACTCCTAATTTATCCCTCCCCCACCCCCTTTCATCTTTGGTAACTATGAGTCTGTTTTTGCTCTGTAAATATGTTCATTTTTATCATATTTTAGATTTCACATATAAGTGACATCATATGGTATTTTTCTTTCTCTGTCTGGCTTACTTCACTTAGTGTGATAATCTCTAAGTCCATCCATGTTGCTGCAGATGGCATTATTTCATTCTTTTTTTATGGCTGAGTAGTATTCCATTGTGTGTGTGTCATATATTACATACATATAGATAGATAGATAGATATAGATATAGATAGATAGATAGATAGATAGATAGATAGATAGATAGATAGATATAAAACCTCACATCTTCTTTATCCATTCATCTGTCGATGATCCATTTAGGTTGCTTAATATTGTTGTTACTTTAAATTTAGAGTTTCCTGCTACAAATTTAAAAAATCTAAAAAAAAAATTAGAGTTTCCTTCTATATTTATTTTAACCAATAATGGGCTGCTTTCATTCTCTGTATCTGGCATATGGAAGCACTCATTAAAAGTTACTATATTTACTCTATCTGATATAGACTGTTCTGTCCTCAATTTGCACAGATGTGTGAGGCTACAAAAATGAACATGCAAGGTGTAATTATACAAAGCATTCTTAATAATTATGGGGAAAATTACGATTTTTCCATCACTTTAAAAATTTTTGTCAACACATTAAAATTCATCTTAATGTCAGCTATAAATGTATAGGGAAATGAAAAAAAATAGAAAAATAAAATTTATTTACTACATTAATTTTTAAGGTTATAAACATTGAGTATGAAAGTGTTTTATTTATTTGTAAAAAAAAAAAAACAAAACTTGACTCATTAAATAGTGTTTGCCTTCTTCTCACTGTATGACTTAGGCTATGGCCTGAGCATCTTTTCTATGTGTTGGCTGTTAGATTTCTTTCTAACTTTGGATCAGCATTTTACATTTTATCCTTTGTACTATCATTGTCATGAAAGTTACATATGTCTGAATTTATGTAAATGTGCAGGGTTTTTTATTTGTTTTTTTTTTTTTTGCCAAAGTCAATTCCTCTGGCATATTCCTATCCTTTTCATCACAACCACTCTCTTATCAAGGTGGATAAGTTCACCTTGGGTGAATTCCTCTGGCTACATAGCTAGAGTGTCTTCAAAGGTAGTAGCATCAGCACAGTCATGACATCAGTTATTTTTTCTATAACTACATTTATGTTTGACTTGAATTTCACATCCAGACTTACCATTTTTCATTTATTTGCTGCACTTTCTTCTTTGCTGGCCACATTCCCTCTTTCAATGATCCTTTTGTAGAATATCTTGTGGGTTTAACACTGAGAGGACAGGGAAGTACCATGACTACAGACCTGGCTGTATGTGAACTAACAGCAGATGTGCTGTGACCAATCACCGACAGACTTTGTAAGAAGTACCATGATTGGTCACTGATATGATGCTCATCTGTTATTTACATAGTGATTTGTGAGCTGAGGAACTAGCAGCAAAGTTTGCACCTCATGCAATTACTCATGGTTAATATAACTGAAATTTGACATGTATTGGGGTATTGGAGTTATTTAACTAAACTATACTAGCTGAAATTTGTGCACATTGGAACTGGAATCATGCAAAGCAAGGGCTGCCAGTATATTAGGCTAATACGAGTTGCTGCATTGTTTGCCAGAATTATAAGTAAAAAGACCTTCCTCTGCTATATCCATTTCATTCTTCGTTGTCTAGAAGTTGTGTTAGCATAACTGTGAAAGAGCTATTTATGGTGCTTTCTTTTCTTACCTTTAATGTATTCCATAAAGATAAAAAATTCTCACTCACTGGAGTTTTAAAGAGGCAAGGGACTTGTGTAATTTCTTTATGAACCTATCTAGACCCCTACGAAACCCTTGGGAATATTCACCAGGATGTCTAATACAGGGATTTTGTAAAATGTAAATTAGCTGTTAAAGAGTTGGGTATTGGGTATTTTTAAAATTTTTGTCAATTGAAGTATAGTTAATTTACAATGTTGCATTAGTTTCCAGTGTACAGCAAAGTGATTCAGTTATACATGTATGTATGCATATAATATATTATATATAATATTCTTTTCCATTATAGTTTATTATAAGATATTGAATATAGTTCCCTGTGCTATACAGTAGGACCTTTTTGTAGAGATTATTATACTAAGTGAAGTAAGTCAGTCAGAGAAAGGCAAATGTCATATAATATCACTTACATGTGGAATCTAAAAAAAAAAGATAAAAATGAACTTATTTACAAAACAAAAACAGACTCAGAGACATAGAAAGCAAACTTATGGTTACCAAAGGGAAAAGGGGGTAGGGAAGGGATAAATGAGGAGTCTGGGATTAGCAGATACCAACTACTATATATAAAATGGGTATTGGGTATTGACTGGGTACTGATTCTCCATAATTTAAGGCAGTGTTTCTCAACGTTGTTTTTGTTATTATTATTGTTATTATTATTAACCGCTCTCCTACAAAGAGACTTTTTAAACATGATTTTCATAATCAATCACCACTCCTCTATGACATTTTATTTATTTATTTATTTATTTATTTATTTTATTTTTTTTTGCTTTATAACAAATTTAATCAGTTATACACATACATATGTTCCCATATCCCCTCCCTTTTGCCTCTCCCTCCCACCCTCCCTATCCCACCCCTCCAGACGGTCACAAAGCACCGAGCTGATCTCCCTGTGCTATGTGGCTGCTTCCCACTAGCTATCTACCTTACGTTTGGTACTGTATATATGTCCATGCCGCTCTTTCACTTTGTCACAGCTTACCCTTCCCCCTCCCCATATCCTCAAGTCCATTCTCTAGTAGGTCTGTGTCTTTATTCCTGTCTTACCCCTATGTTCTTCATGACATTTTTTTTTCTTAAATTCCATATATATGTGTCAGCATACAGTATTTGTCTTTCTCTTTCTGACTTACTTCACTCTGTATGACAGACTCTAAGTCCATCCACCTCATTACAAATAGCTCAATTTCGTTTCTTTTTATGGCTGAGTAATATTCCATTGTATATATGTGCCACATCTTCTTTACCCATTCATCCGATGATGGACACTTAGGTTGTTTCCATCTCCGGGTTATTGTAAATAGGGCTGCTATGAACATTTTGGTACATGTCTCTTTTTGAATTATGGTTTTCTCAGGGTATATGCCCAGTAGTGGGATTGCTGGGTCATATGGTAGTTCTATTTGTAGTTTTTTAAGGAACCTCCATACCGTTCTCCATAGTGGCTATACCAATTCACATTCCCACCAGCAGTGCAAGAGTGTTCCCTTTTTTCCATACCCTCTCCAGCATTCATTGTTTCTCGATTTTTTGATGATGGCCATTCTGACTGGTGTGAGATGATATCTCATTGTAGTTTTGATTTGCATTTCTCTAATGAGTAAAGATGTTGAGCATCCTTTCATGTGTCTGTTGGCAGTCTGTATATCTTCTGTGGAGAAATGCCTATTTAAGTCTTCTGCCCATTTTTGGATTGGGTTGTTTGTTTTTTTGTTATTGAGCTGCATGAGCTGCTTATAAATTTTGGAGATTAATCCTTTGTCAGTTGCTTCATTTGCAAATATTTTCTCCCATGCTGAGGGTTGTCTTTTGCTCTTGTTTATGGTTTCCTTTGCTGTGCAAAAGCTTTGAAGTTTCATTAGGTCCCATGTGTTTATTTTTGTCTTTATTTCCATTTCTCTAGGAGGTGGGTCCAAAAGGATCTTGCTGTGATTTATGTCATAGAGTGTTCTGCCTATGTTTTCCTCTAAGAGTTTGATAGTGTCTGGCCTTACATTTAAGTCTTTAATCCATTTTGAGCTTATTTTTGTGTATGGTGTTAAGGAGTGATCTAATCTCATACTTTTACATGTCCCTATCCAGTTTTCCCTGCACCACTTATTGAAGAGACTGTCCCTTCTCCTCTGTACATTCCTGCCTCCTTTATCAAAGATAAGGTGACCATATGTGCGTGGGTTTATCTCTGGGCTTTCTATCCTGTTCCATTGACCTATCTTTCTGTTTTTGTGCCAGTACCATACTGTCTTGATTACTGTAGCTTTGTAGTATAGTCTGAAGTCAGGGAGCCTGATTCCTCCAGCTCCATTTTTCGTTCTCAAGATTGCTTTGGCTATTCGGGGTCTTTTGTGTTTCCATACAAATTGTGAAATTTTTTGTTCTAGTTCTGTGAAAAATGCCAGTGGTAGTTTGATAGGGATTGCATTGAATCTGTAGATTGCTTTGGGTAGTAGAGTCATTTTCACAATGTTGATTCTTCCAATCCAAGAACATGGTACATCTCTCCATCTATTTGTATCATCTTTAATTTCTTTCATCAGTGTCTTATAATTTTCTGCATACAGGTCTTTTGTCTCCTTAGGTACATATATTCCTAGATATTTTATTCTTTTTGTTGCAATGGTAAATGGGAGTGTTTCCTTGATTTCACTTTCAGATTGTTCATCATTAGTATATAGGAATGCCAGAGATTTCTGTGCATTAATTTTGTATCCTGCTACTTTACCAAATTCATTGATTAGCTCTAGTAGTTTTCTGGTAGCATCTTTAGGATTCTCTATGTATAGTATCATGTCATCTGCAAACAGTGACCGCTTTACTTCTTCTTTTCCGATTTGGATTCCTTTTATTTCCTTTTCTTCTCTGATTGCTGTGGCTAAAACTTCCAAAACTATGTTGAATAAGAGTGGTGAGAGTGGGCAACCTTGTCTTGTTCCTGATCTTAGTGGAAATGGTTTCAGTTTTTCACCATTGAGGATGATGCTGGCTGTGGGTTTGTCATATATGGCCTTTATTATGTTGAGGAAAGTTCCCTCTATGCCTACTTTCTGCAGGGTTTTTATCATAAATGGGTGTTGAATTTTGTCGAAAGCTTTCTCTGCATCTATTGAGATGATCATATGGTTTTTCTCCTTCAATTTGTTAATATGGTGTATCACGTTGATTGATTTGCGTATATTGAAGAATCCTTGCATTCCTGGAATAAACCCCACTTGATCATGGTGTATGATCCTTTTAATGTGCTGTTGGATTCTGTTTGCTAGTATTTGGTTGAGGATTTTTGCATCTATGTTCATCAGTGATATTGGCCTGTAGTTTTCTTTCTTTGTGACATCCTTGTCGGGTTTTGGTATCAAGGTGATGGTGGCCTCGTAGAATGAGTTTGGGAGTGTTCCTCCCTCTGCTATATTTTGGAAGAGTTTGAGAAGGATAGGTGTTAGCTCTTCTCTAAATGCTTGATAGAATTCGCCTGTGAAGCCATCAGGTCCTGGGCTTTTGTTTGTTGGAAGGTTTTTTATCACAGTTTCAATTTCAGTGCTTGTGATTGGTCTGTTCATATTTTCTATTTCTTCCTGATTCAGTCTTGGCAGGTTGTGCATTTCTAAGAATTTGTCCATTTCTTCCAGGTTGTCCATTTTATTGGCATAGAGTTGCTTGTAGTAATCTCTCATGATCTTTTGTATTTCTGCAGTGTCAGTTGTTACTTCTCCTTTTTCATTTCTAATTCTATTGATTTGAGTCTTCTCCCTTTTTTTCTTTATCAGTCTGGCTAATGGTTTATCAATTTTGTTTATTTTCTCAAAGAGCCAGCTTTTAGTTTTATTGATCTTTGCTATCGTTTCCTTCATTTCTTTTTCATTTATTTCTGATCTGATTTTTATGATTTCTCTCCTGCTAACTTTGGGATGTTTTTGTTCTTCTTTCTCTAATTGCTTTAGGTGCAACGTTAGGTTGTTTATTCAAGATGTTTCCTGTTTCTTAAGGTGGGATTGTATTGCTATAAACTTCCCTCTTAGAACTGCTTTTGCTGCATCCCATAGGTTTTGTGTTGTCGTGTCTCCATTGTCATTTGTTTCTAGGTATTTTTAAATTTCCTCTTTGATTTCCTCAGTGATCAGTTCATTATTAAATAGTGTATTGTTTAGCCTCCATGTGTTTGTATTTTTTACAGCTCTTTTCCTGTAATTGATATCTAGTCTCATAGCATCGTGGTCAGAAAAGTTACTTGATACAATTTCAATTTTCTTAAATTTACCAAGGCTTGATTTGTGACCCAAGATATGATCTATCCTGGAGAATATTCCTTGAGCACTTGAGAAAAATGTGTATTCTGTTGTTTTTGGATGGAATGTCCTATAAATATCAATTAAGTCCATCTTGTTTAATGTATCATTTAAAGCTTGTGTTTCCTTATTTATTTTCATTTTGGATGATCTGTCCATTGGTGAAAGTGGGGTGTTAAAGTCCCCTACTATGAGTGTGTTACTGTCGATTTCCCCTTTTATGGCTGTTAGTATTTGCCTTATGTATTGAGGTGCTCCTATGTTTGGTGCATAAATATTTACAATTGTTATATCTTCTTCTTGGATCGATCCCTTGATCATTATGTAGTGTCCTTCTTTGTCTCTTCTAGTGGTCTTTATTTTAAAGTTTATTTTGTCTGATATGAGAATTGCTACTCCAGCTTTCTTTTGGTTTCCATTTGCATGGAATATCTTTTTCCAACCCCTTACTTTCAGTCTGTATGTGTCCCTAGGGCTGAAGTGGGTCTCTTGTAGACAGGATATAGATGGGTCTTGTTTTTGTATCCATTCAGCCAATCTGTGTCTTTTGGTGGGAGCATTTAGTCCATTTACATTTAAGGTAATTATCGATATGTATGTTCCTATTCCCATTTTCTTAATTGTTTTGGGTTCGTTACTGTAGGTCTTTTCCTTCTGTTGTGTTTCTTGCCTAGAGAAGTTCCTTTAGCATTTGTTGTAAAGCTAGTTTGGTGGTGCTGAATTCTCTCAGCTTTTGCTTGTCTGTAAACGTTTTAATTTCTCCATCAAATCTGAATGAGATCCTTGCTGGGTAGAGTAATCTTGGTTGCAGGTTTTTCTCCTTCATCACTTTAATTATGTCCTGCCACTCCCTTCTGGCTTGTAGAGTTTCTGCTGAGAGATCAGCTGTTATCCTGATGGGGATTCCCTTGTGTGTTATTTGTTGTTTTTGCCTTGCTGCTTTTAATATGATTTCTTTGTGTTTAATTTTTGACAGTTTGATTAATATGTGTCTTGGCGTATTTCTCCTTGGATTTATTCTGTATGGGACTCTCTGTGCCTCCTGGACTTGATTAACTATTTCCTTTCCCATATTAGGGAAGTTTTCAACTATAATCTCTTCAAATATTTTCTCAGTCCCTTTCTTTTTCTCTTCTTCTTCTGGAACCCCTATAATTCGAACGTTGGTGCATTTAATGTTGTCCCAGAGGTCTCTGAGACTGTCCTCTGTTCTTTTCATTCTTTTTTCTTTATTTTGCTCTGCATCCGTTATTTCCACTATTTTATCTTCCACCTCACTTTTCCGTTTTTCTGCCTCAGTTTTTCTGCTATTGATCCCATCTAGAGTATTTTTTATTTCATTTATTGTGTTTTTCATCGATGCTTGATTCATCTTTAGTTCTTCTAGGTCCTTGTTAACTGTTTCTTGCATTTTGTCTATTCTATTTCCAAGATTTTGGATCTGGGAAATAGAATCTTGGATCAGCTTTACCATCATTATTCTGAATTCTTTTTCAGGTAGACTGCCTATTACCTCTTCATTTGTTAGGTCTGGTGGGTTTTTATCTTGCTCCTTCTCCTGCTGTGTGTTTTTCTGTCTTCTCATTTTGCTTATGTTACTGTGTTTGGGGTCTCCTTTTTGCAGGCTGCAGGTTCGTAGTTCCCGTTGTTTTTGGTGTCTGTCCCCAGTGGCTAAGGTTGGTTTAGTGGGTTGTGTAGGCTTCCTGGTGGAGGGGACTAGTGTCTCTGTTCTGGTGGATGAGGCTGGATCTTGTCTTTCTGGTGGGCAGGTCCACGTCTGGTGGTGTGTTTTGGGGTGTCTGCAGACTTTTTATGATTTTTGGCAGCCTCTCTGCTAATGGGTGGCGTTGTGTTCCTGTCTTGCTAGTTGTTTGGCATAGGGTGTCCAGCACTGTAGCTTGCTGGTCGTTGAGTGAAGCTGGGTGCTGGTGTTGAGATGGAGATCTCTGGAAGATTTTCGCCATTTGATATTATGTGGAGCTGTGAGGTCTCTTGTGGACCAGTGTCCTGAAGTTGGCTCTCCTACCTCAGAGGCACAGCACTGACTCCTGGCTCCTCAATTTGGGATGATTTGTTGTCTATTCATGTATTCCACAGATGCAGGGTACATCAAGTTGGTTGTGGAGCTTTAATCCACTGCTTCTGAGGCTGCTGAAAGAGGTTTCCCTTTCTCTTCTTTGTTCTCACAGCTCCTGGGTCTCAGCTTTGGATTTGGCCCCGCCTCTCCTCTATGACATTTTAAAACGACAGATACGTCTGTTCATGTACTGTGGCCCTTTGGAAAGTCATGAACCGATGTATTATCTAAGACTATTCTACTCTCCAAGCATCAGCGTTTTGTCTCTTTAACGGCACTATCACCCTCATTGAGGTTGCATTTCTTAATGTAACTCCAGGTTGTTATACTCAGTTCCCATTAGAAACATCTATAAATTTTAACTCATATAAAGGAGATAAGTTGGAAATAGCAAAGTCAGATGGGGTGACATCCTATTACTTAAGCAAACAAGTTGGGACCACAGCTTCATGAAATACAGACTCGAGCCAGTCCCCTATCTGCCCAATAGAATAAGGTCAACCTTCCCCCTCATTCTCCACCTTCTTGCAAATTTCTTCCCCGTTGCCTTATCATAATGTCTGTAATTCTACTGCTGTCTTCAGTGGGAGTGGGGGGCTAAATTTACTTGATTTCCAAAGGCGACTCACTAGTAAAGGCCTACTTCCTCAAACTCCCACTTACCTTTCGAGCCTGAGCTTCTTTGTGGGCTCCTCTCTAAACAATTCTTCCCCACCCACCCGGCCCTGGCTCTCCGGGTCACTTGCAGCAACTCTCATCAGGCTCATTACCCCTCCTCCTCTGTCTGAGCCTCCACTATATGTCCAGCTCCTTGTAAAATATCTTAGAAGGTTATGTGGAACAACAAAAGAGAAAACAAGATAAGGGGACCAAGCGTGCTAGACATGGTAGGTAGCAATTGTAAATAGGCTGTTGGGTCGACTTAATTGAGAAGTTAACATTTGAACAAAGACTTGAAGGAGTGATGGAGTTATCCATGGGGATATCTGAAGGTAGTATACTCCAGGCAGAGTAAACAACAAGTACAGAGTCCCTAAAGAAGGCATGTGTATAAATTGTTCAAGGATCATCAACCAGGTCCATGTGGCTGGAGAGAGTGGGCAAGGGGGACTTAGTAGGAGATAAGGTCTTATTGTTAGTGAGGGTATTATGGACTGAATGTATTGCCACCCTACCCCCCCAAAAAATATTCATGTTGAATCCCTAACCTCTGATGTGACTGTGTTTGGAGATAGTACCTTTACAGAAGTAATTAGGGTTAATTGAGGTCAAAAGGGTAGGACTCTCATCCAATAGGGTTAGCATCTCTATAAGAAGAGATACCAGAGGACTCATTTCTCTCTCTCTCTCTCTCCCTGCCACGTGTGTATGCAGCAAGAAGGTGGCCATCAGCAAGCCAGGAAGAGCACTCTCACCAGAAACTGACCATGCTAGCACTCTGATCCAGCCTCCAGAACTGTGAGAAAATGAACTTCTGTTGTTTGAGCCACCCAGTCTATGTTATTTTGTTATGGTAGACTAAAACAGAATGAGGTGGAGGTAATGGGGAGGGGCAGATAACATAAGGCTTTTTGGCTGTTGTTAGAATTTTGGCTTTTCTCTAAGTGAGATGAAAAATGATTGAAAAGTTTTGAGTCAAAGAATGACAATCTGATTTATGTTTTTAAGACAGTTATGGCCACTGTTTTGAAATAGACTGTGGGAGTGAGGGAGACAAGTATAGAAACAGGAGGTCTGTTTGGAGATTGGGGCATCTCAAGGGGCGAGAAGATGCTAGATCCAATCAGAGAGGTAGTAATTGAGGTGGTGAGAAGTGGTCAGATTCCATATATATTTTAAAGGTAGATTCCACAGGATTTTCTGACAAAAAAATAATATGCAATGTGTGGGTCAAGAGAAGTCAAGAAAAACTCCAAGATTTTTGGTCTGAACAATTGGAAGGGTGAAGTTGCCATCAACTATAATGGAGAGAGTTTGCAGGTAGATCAGTTCGTTGGAGATGATCAAATGTTCAGTTTTGGATGTGTTAAATTTGAGATGTCCATAAAGTGGACATGTTCAGTAGGAGAACTCCAGACTGAACTAAAGTCTGGAGTTCAGCAGAGGGTTCAAGGGTGGACTCTAAGTTTGAGAGTCATTGGCACATAGATGACATTTAGAGTCATGAGACTGGATGAAATCACTAAGGTCTGTTTTTTCCTCTCTTTCTCTACTTTCAATTTCCTCTCTTCCTCCTCTACTCATTGTGCTACTTCTGCATTTTCTAGGGTCAGAACAAGGGTAGAGGGATACAGTGGAAAAGGGCAAAACTTTATTATTTTTTGCTTAACTGGTACTGTTTGCAGTTTTTTCTTGGAAGACAGTGGCTGGTTATGCATTATTTTATAGCAGGCTACACATGTTAGCTTTTTATGGATGTGTTGGTTAGTTCTCCAAATATGCTTACACAAAATACTCTGCAACTTTCCATTTCCTGATTGGGGGGGGGTAGTGTGCGACGGGATGCAGGGCCTACCAGACTTCTTATAAACCCCTCCCTCCAACTTCTGCTCCCAAAGCACTATACTTCCAACTTCTTTCTGCTGTTGTTTCCTTGATCTAACAGGAGACCCCATTATAGTGTCCCTTAAAGAAGACTTATGCCATTATATTTATAACTAAAATATATATACTTGGGAAAACAGACTGAAATGAGATACACTAAAATGATGGCAGTAATTATATCAATATAGTGAGACTTGGGTAATTACTTTCTCATCAGTTATCCAAAATATATTATAATGGGGTTAAATAAATATATTTTTCAGTGAAAAAGTTATGTATATAGCATTTTTGTATATAAGTATGTACAGTATATTTTGTATACAAGTATGTATATCATATTTTTGTCTTAAATATATATGTATATAAATATATATAAATATGTAAAGACAGATATTTCTATACATATATATTTAAGACAAAAATACTACATTATAGTTTTTACTGAGTATATATACATACACAAAGACACACACACACACTACTAAGGAAACATTTAATGAACTAACTATACTAAAAATAACACTTTTTAAAAACTGAAATAAAATAAAAATACAAGTGGAAAGTAAAAAATAAATATTTTACAATTTATTCTGAAGAAAAATGTTTATTTTCTCAATGTATAAATACCATTTTTAAAAAATGATAAGGCCCATGAACAATAGAAAAATTTCCCAGAAAGTAAAATATAAATGGCTGGGGAAAAACAGAAAAGAAATGCAAAGAGTCCTATATCACTCAGAATTAGAGAAATACAGACTCAAACAATGAAATGGCATTTTTCACCTATCTGTCTGGCAAAGGTCAAAATTTTGATATGAGCATGATTACCAGGATGTTGAGAAATAGATATTTTTCATAGTTTAACAGGCAGTTCACTACTGCAAATTCTTTGAAACGGTTTTGGTGATGCTTATCAAAATGTAAAATGTACATACCCTTTTTTTGTTTGTTTTTTTGCGGGGGGGATTTTTTTAACACCTTTATTGGAGTATAATTGCTTAACAATGGTGTGTTACGTTCTGCTTTAAAACAAAGTGAATCAGTTATACATATACATATGTCCCCATATCTCTTCCCTCTTGCATCTCCCTCCCTCCCCCCCTCCCTATCCCACCGCTCCAGGTGGTCACAAAGCACCAAGCTGATCTCCCTGTGCTATGCAGCTGCTTCCCACTAGCTATCTATTTTAAGTTTGGTAGTGTATATATGTCCATGCCACTCTCTCACTTTGTCAGAGCTTACCCTTCCCCCCCCATACACTCAAGTCCATTCTCTAGTAGGTCTGTGTCTTTATTCCCATCTTGCCTCTAGGTTCTTCATGACCAATCTTTTTTTCTTAGATTCCATATATATGTGTTAGCATATGGTATTTGTTTTTTTCTTTCTGACTTACTTCACTCTGTATGACAGACTCTAGGTCCATCCATCTCACTACAAATAACTCAATTTTGTTTCTTTTTATGGCTGAGTAGTATTCCATTGTATATATGTGCCACATCTTCTTTATCCATTCATCTGTTGATGGACACATAGGTTGCTTCCTTGTCCTGGTTATAGTAAAGAGAGCTACAATGAACATTGTGGCACATGACTCTTTTTGAATGATCGTTTTCTCAGGGTATATGCCTAGTAGTGGGATTGCTGGGTTGTATGGTAGTGTTATTTTTAGTTTTTTAAGGAACCTCCAAACTGTACTCCATAGTGGCTATATCAATTTACATTCCCACCAACAGTGTAAGAGGGTTCCCTTTTCTCCACACCCTCTCCAGAATTTATTGTGTGTAGATTTTTTGATGATGGCCATTCTGACTGGTGTGAGGTGATATCTCATTGTACTTTTGATTTGCATTTCTCTAATGATTAATGATGTTGAGCATTCTTTCATGTGTTTGTTGGCAATCTGTATATCTTCTTTGGAGAAATGTCTATTTAGGTCTTCCACCCATTTTTGGATTGGGTTGTTTGTTTTTCTGATATTGACCTGCATGAGCTGCTGGTAAATTTTGGAGATTAATCCTTTGTCACTTGCTTCATCTGCAAATATTTTCTCCCATTCTGGGGGTTGTCTTTTCATCTTGTTTATGGTTTCCTTTGCTGTGCAAAAGCTTTGAAGTTTCATTAGGTTTCATTTGTTTATTTTAGTTTTTATTTCCATTTCTCTAAGAGGTGGGTCAAAAAGAATCTTGCTGTGATTTATGTCATAGAGTGTTCTGCCTATGTTTTCTTCTAACAGTTTTAAAGTGTCTGGCCTTACATTTAGGTCTTTAATCCATTTTGAGTTTATTTTTGTGTATGGTGTTAGGGAGTGTTCTACTTTCATACTTTTACACGTACTGGTCCAGTTTTCCCAGAACAATTTATCGAAGAGGATGTCTTTTCTCCACTGTATATTCTTGGCTCCTTTATCAAAGACAAGGTGACCATATGTGTGTGGGTTTATCTCTGGGCTTTCTATCCTGTCCCATTGATCTATATTTCTGTTTTTGTGCCAGTACCATACTGTCTTGATTACTATAGCTTTGTAGTATAGTCTGAACACTGGGAGCCTGATTCCTCCAGCTCCGTTTTTCTTTATCAAGATTGCTTTGGCTATTAGGGGTCTTTGGGTTTCCATACAAATTGTGAAATTTTTCATTTAGTTCTGTGAAAATTGCCAGTGGTAGTTTGATAGGGATTGCATTGAATCTGTAGATTGCTTTGGGTAGTAGAGTCATTTTCACAATGTTGATTCTTCCAATCCAAGAACATGGTATATCTCTCACTCTATTTGTATCATCTTTAATTTCTTTCATCAGTGTCTTATAACTTTCTGCATACAGGTCTTTTGTCACCTTAGGTAGGTTTATTCCTAGATATTTTATTCTTTTTGTTGCAATGGTAAATGGGAGTGTTTTCTTAATTTCACTTTCAGATTTTTCATCATTAGCGTATAGGAATGCTAGAGATTTCTGTGCATTAATTTTGTATCCTGCTACTTTACCAAATTCATTGATTAGCTCTAGTAGTTTTCTGGTAGCATCTTTAGGATTCTCTATGTATAGTCTCATGTCATCTGCAGTGACAGCTTTACTTCTTCTGTTCTGATTTGGATTCCTTTTGTTTCTTATTCTTCTCTGATTGTTGTGGCTAAAACTTCCAAGACTATGTAGAATAATAGTGGTGAGAGTGGGCAACCTTGTCGTGTTCCTGATCTTACTGCAAATGGTTTCAATTTTTCACCATTGAGAACGATGCTGGCTGTGGGTTTGTCATATATGGGCTTTCGTATGTTGAGGAAACTTCCCTCTATGCCTACTTTCTGGAGGGTTTTTATCATAAATAGGTGTTGAATTTTGTTGAAAGTTTTCTCTACATCTACTGAGATGATCATATGGTTTGTCTCCTTCAATTTGTCAGTATGGTGTATCACATTGATTGATTTGAATATATTGAAGAATCCTTGCAATCGTGGGATAAACCCCACTTGATCACAGTGTATGATCCTTTTAATGTGCTGTTGGATTCTGTTTGCTAGTATTTTGTTGAGGATTTTTGCATCTACATTCATATTGGCCTGTAGTTTTCTATTTTTGTGACTTTTTTTTTTTTTTTTTTTTTTTGCTGTACACGGGCCTTTCACTGTTCTGGCCTCTCCCGTTACAGAGCACAGGCTCCAGACGCACAGGCTCAGCAGCCATGCCTCAGGGGCCCAGCCACTCCGCGGCACGTGGGATCCTCCCGGACCGGGGCATGAACCTGCATGCCCTGCATCGGCAGGCAGACTTTCAACCACTGCGTCACCAAGGAAGCCCCCTATTTTTGTGACATCTTTGTCTGGTTTTAGTATCAGGGTGATGGTGGCCTCGTAGAATGAGTTTGGGAGTGTTCCTCCCTCTGCTATATTTTGGAAGAGTTTGAGAAGGATAGGTGTTAGCTCTTCTCTAAATGTTTGATAGCATTCTCCTGTGAAGCCATCTGTTCCTGGGTGTTTGTTTGTTGGAAGATTTTTAATAACAGTTTCAATTTCAGTGCTTGTGATTGGTCTGTTCATATTTTCTATTTCTTCCTGGTTCAGTCTCAGAAGGTTGTGCATTTCTAAGAATTTGTCCATTTCTTCCAGGTTGTCCATTTTATTGGCATAGAGCTGCTTGTAGTAATCTCTCATGGTCCTTTGTATTTCTGCAGTGCCAGTTGTTATTTCTTTTTCATTTCTAATTCTGTTGACTTGAGTCTTCTCTCTTTTTTTCCTGATGAGACTGGCTAATGGTTTATCAGACTTTTTATCTTCTCAAAGAACCAGCTTATAGTTTTATTGATCTTTGCTATCATTTTCTTCATTTCTTTTTATTTATTTATGATCTGATCTTTATGATTTCTTTCCTTCTGCTAACTTTGGGAGTTTTTTGTTCTTCTTTCTCTAATTGCTTTAGGTGTAAGGTTAGGTTGTTTATTTGACATGTTTCTTAAGATACTATTTTATTACTATAAACTTCCGTCTTCGAACTGCTTTTGCTGCATCCCATAGGTTTTGGGTCATTGTGTTTTCATTGTCACTTGTTTCTAGGTATTTTTTGATTTCCTCTTTGATTTCTTCGGTGATCTCTTGGTTATTAAGTAGTGTATTGTTTAGCCTCCATGAGTTTGTATTTTATATCTAGTCTCATAGCGTTGTGGTGGGAAAAGATACTTGATGCAATTTAAATTTTCTTAAATTTACCAAGACTTGATTTGGGACCCAAGATATGATCTATCCTGGAGAATGTTCCATGGGCAGTTGAGCAGAATGTGTATTCTGTGGTTTTTGGATGGAATGTCCTATAAATATCAATTAAGTCCATCTTGTTTAATGTATCATTTAAAGCTTGTGTTTCCTTATTTATTTTCATTTTTGATGATGTAACCATTGGTGCAAGTGGGGTGTTAATGTCCCCTAAAATGATTGTGTTACTGTCGATTTCCCCTTTTATGGCTGTTAGTATTTGCCTTAGGTATTGAGGTGCTCCTATGTTGGGTGCATAAATATTTACAATTGTTATATTTTCTTCTTGGATCGATCCCTTGATCATTATGTACTGCCCTTTTTGTCTCTTGTAATAGTCTTCATTTTAAAGTCTATTTTGGGGCTTCCCTGGTGGCGCAGTGGTTGAGAGCCCGCCTGCCGATGCAGGGGACACGGGTTCGTGCCCCAGTCCGGGAAGATCCCACATGCCGCGGAGCAGCTGGGCCCGTGAGCCATGGCCGTTGAGCCTGCGCGTCCACAGCCTGTGCTCTGCAACGGGAGAGGCCACAACAGCGTGAGGCCCACATACCACAAAAAAAAAAAATAAATAAAAATAAAGTCTATTTTGTCTGATGTGAGAATTGCTACTCCAGTTTTCTTTTGATTTCCATTTGCAGGGAATATCTTTTTCCATCCCCTCACTTTCAGTCTGTATGTGTCCCTAGGTTTGAAGTGGGTCTCTTGTAGACAGCATATATTGGGTCTTGTTTTTGTATCCATTCAGCCAGTCTATGTCTTTTGGTTGGAACATTTAATCCATTTACATTTAAGGTAATTATTGAGATGTATTTTCCTATTACCATTTTCTTAATTGTTTTGGGTTTGTTATTGTAGGTCTTTTCCTTCTCTTGTGTTTCCTGCCTAGAGAAGTTCCTTTAGCATTTGTCACAAAGCTGGTTTGGTGGTGCTGAATTCTCTTAGCTTTTGCTTATCTGTAAAGGTTTTAGTTTCTCCATCAAATCTGAATGAGATCCTTGCTGGGTAGAGTAATCTTGGTTGCAGGTTTTTCTCCTTCATCACTTTAAATATGTCCTGCCACTCCCTTCTGGCTTGCAGAGCTTCTGCTGAAAGATCAGCTGTTAACCTTATAGGGATTCCCATGTGTGTTACTTTTTTTTCTCTTGCTGCTTTTAATATTTTTACTTTGTACTTAATTTTTGATATTAATATGTGTCTTGGTGTGTTTCTCCTTGGATTTATCCTATATGGGACTCTCTGTGCTTCCTTGACTTGATTAACTATTTCCTTTTTTATATTAGGGAAGTTTTCAACTATAATCTCTTCAAATATTTTCTCAGTCATTTTCTTTTTCTCTTCTTCTTCTGGGACCCCTATAATTTGAATGTTGCTTTGTTTAATGTTGTCCCGGAGGTCTCTGAGACTGTCCTCAATTCTTTTCATTCTCTTTTCTTTATTCTGCTCTGCAGTAGTTATTTCCACTATTTTATCTTCCACGTCACTTATCCGTTCTTCTGCCTCAGCTATTCTGTTATTGATCCCTTCTAGAGAATTTTTAATTTCATTTATTGTGTCGTTCATCACTGTTTGTTTGCCCTTTAGTTCTTCTAGTTCCTTGTTAAACGTTTGTTGTATTTTCTCTATTTCCAAGATTTTGGATCTTCTTTACTATCATTATTCTGAATTCTTTTTCAGGTAGACTGCCTATTTCCTCCTCATTTGTTAGGTCTGGTGGGTTTCTGCATTGCTCCTTCATCTGCTGTGTGTTTTTCTGTCTTCTTATTTTGCTCAACTTACTGTGTTTGGGGTCTCCTTTTCACAGGCTGCAGGTTCGTACTTCCGTTGTTTTTGATGTCTGTCCCCAGTGTCTAAGTTTGGTTCAGTGGGTTGTGTAGGCTTCCTTATGGAGGCGACTGGTGCCTGTGTTCTGGTCGGTGAGGGTGGATCTTGTCTTTCTGGTGGGCAAGTCCACATCTGGTGGTGTGTTTTGGGGTGCCTGTGGCCTTATTATGATTTTACGCTGCCTCTCTGCTAATGGATGGGGTTATGTTTCTGTCTTGCTAGTTTTTTGGCATAGGATGTCATGCACTGTAGCTTGCTGGTCGTTGAGTGAAGCTGGGTCTTGGTGTTGAGATGGAGATCTCTGGGAGATTTTGCCGTTTGATATTACTTGCAGCTGGGAGGTCTCTTGTGGACCAGTGTCCTGAACTTGGCTCTCCCACCTCAGAGGCACAGCCCTGAAGCCTGGCTGGAGCACCAAGAGTCTTTCATCTGCACGGCTCAGAATAAAAGGGAGATAAAGAAAGAGAGAGAGAAAGAAAGAAGGAAAAAAAGAGAGAGAGAGAGATGAAGAAATAAATAAAATAAAGTAAAATAAATAAAATAAAATAAAATAAAGTTATTAAAATAAAAAATGCAAAAAACGGACAGACAGAACCCTAGGACAAATGGTAAAAGCAAAGCTATACAGACAAAATCACACACAGAAGCATACACATACACACTCACAAAAAGAGAAAAAGGGGAAAAAAGTATATATATCTTTGCTCCCAAAGTCCACCTCCTCAATTTGGGATGATTCGTTGTCTATTCAGGTATTCCACAGAGGCAGGGTACATCAAGTTGATTGTGGAGATTTAATCTGCTGCTCCTGAGGCTGCTGGGAGAGATTTCCCTTTCTCTTCTTTGTTCGCACAGCTCCCGGGGCTCAGCTTTGGATTTGGCCCTGCCTCTGCGTGTAGGTCGCCTGAGGGTGTCTGTTCTTCGCTCGGACAGGACAGGGTTAAAGGAGCCGCTGATTCGGGGGCTCTGGCTCACTCAGGCCGTGGGGGGAGGGAGGGGTACAGAGTGTGGGGCGAGCCTGTGGCGGCAGAGGCCGGCGTGAAGTTGCAACAGCCTGAGGCCTGCTGTCTGTTCTCCCGGGTAAGTTGTCCCTGGATCACGGGACCCTGACAGTGGCAGGCTGCACAGGCTACCCGGGAGGGGAGGTGTGGAGAGTGACCTGTGCTCGCGCACAGGCTTCTTGGTGGTGGCAGCAGCAGCCTTAGCGTCTCATGCCCGTCTCTGGGGTCCACGCTGATAGCCGCGGCTCGCTCCTGTCTCGGGAGCTCCTTTAAGCGACGCTGTTCATCTCCTCTCCTCGCGCACCAGGAAACAAAGAGGCAAGAAAAAGTCTCCTGCCTCTTCGGCAGCTCCAGACCTTTCCCCGGACTCCCTCCCGGCTAGCCGTGGCGCACTAACCCCTTTAAGCTGTGTTCACGCCGCCAACCCCAGTCCTCCCCCTGCGCTCCGACTGAAACCTGAAACCCGAGCTTCAGCTCCCAGCCCCGCCCTCCCCGGCGGGCGAGCAGACGAGCCTCTCGGGCTGGTGAGTGCTGGTCGGCACCGATCCTCTGTGCGGGAATCTCCCCGCTTTGCCCTCCGCACCCCTGTTGCTGCACTCTCCTCCGCTACTCCGAAGCTTTCCCCCTCCGCCACCCGCAGTCTCCGCCCACGAAGGGGCTTCTAGTGTGTGGAAACCTTTCCTCCTTCACGGCTCCCTCCCACTGGTGCAGGTCCCGTCCCTATCTTTTTGTCTCTGTTTATTCTTTTTTCTTTTGCCCTACCCAGGTACGTGGGGGAGTTCCTTGCCTTTTGGGAGGTCTGAGGTCTTCTGCCAGCGTTCAGTAGGTGTTCTGTAGGAGCTGTTCCACATGTAGATGTATTTCTGATGTATCTGTGGGGAGGAAGGTGATCTCCGCGTCTCACTCTTCCGCCATCTTGAAGCTCTTCCTGCACATACCCTTTTTGACTCAGAAATTCCTGTTCTCTGAATTTATCCTATAGATTAACTTGTATAACACGTACACACACATAATACATAAACGTTCACTGCAACATGATTTACCATATTAAAAAAATACCTATATGTCCATCAGAATGGACTGGTAAGCTAACAATGGTACGAACCTTCAATAAAACATTCTGTCTCCACTGACTAAATAAGTAAATAGATACACTGAAATGAAACAATGCTTCCAATTTTGTCATCAGATATGCTGGTGCATGCAGAGAACATTTCTGGGAATATATACCCACCAAAATTGCTAAAAACAATACCTCTAGGGACGGAAACCAGACAACTCAAAAAAACTAATTTTTTCCCTTAAAAAAAACTATTTAACCCTTACACTGCTTGAATTTTTACCATGTACATGTTTTCTTTCAGTAAATGTAACACATGTACCTATTTGCTGATGTGTAAGTTTTGGCCCATGGATAAGGAATAGCAAATTGAATAAAATGATGTTATGGTAGGAGTGTGGATATTTTTTTTTTTGACCAGATGGCCCCAGGACTATCATGATTTGAATGACTCCAAGAGAACTGGGTCAGAGCTGTGTCCATTTAATGTGTTTTGAGGCAAATATTAAGAATAATAGATAATTTTCATAGAGAACCTGATTAACGGTCTTCCTTAATTATTAATCTGCCTTATAGATTAGGGATCCTTCCCACCTGGTGAGATTTGCATTTTAGAAAAATCTCTTTGCACTGAATAAGACTGATAGGGACAGAGACAGTCTGGAGTCATGGAGACCAGTTAGGAGCTATTTTAGTGATACAGGTGAAAATTTGAGATAGCCAGAACTAAGGCAGTTCCAGAGGAAAGAGAGAGGAGGGCTAAGTGAGTGTTAGAAAGGGTGCAGAAATGGCAGCACCTAGTGCCTGGCTAGTTGTGAGGCAGAGAGAGAAGGTCAGTATATGATGAACCTCAGTCCCTGGCTTAGGCAGCTGGATGAACTATAGTGTAATAAAATGGAAAAACAGGAAAACAGCAGATTTGGGGATGATAATGAATACATCTTCTTCTCCTTGAGCTTCCTCACCTATGGGGTTGGGCACAGTCATGGGTAAATGTGTTTCAGGGTGCAAGGTGGTGGTGAGAGATGGGGGGACAATTCATTTCAGTAGTAACAATGATTGAGTCTCAAGGAGAGAGAAAAATCTCTATGTGAATGATGAGTTCTGGAAAGAGACTTGACTAAATTAAAGTGGTAACATATTTTTGTTGGCACCGAGAAGAAAATGGCATCGGTCCAGACCAAGATTATAGTATCTGAAGATCCAGTGAAGGGAGGCTTGTAGAGCTGGCAAGGAGTAGCAGTCAGGATGTCTTAGATGGCCTGATGAATTACATGTCATGGGAAAGAAATGCACCTCACCCAGGAATACACAGAGGGACTCTTTCTGAAGGTTTTTTGTCTCAGCATTCCATAGAATTTGGGTGTAACCAGGGTAGAGCCAGCCCTGCTAGGTTAAACAGAAGTAATGGTGGTAACTGGGGATAAAAATCAAGATTCCTGGCTTCATGCCTGAGCTCTGCCAGTAGCTGGTTTTTTCATCCTTGGCATGTCATTTAAGTTTGTTGCTGATTTAAAAGCTTCCTCTGTAAAATGAGGTAAAATGTAAAGCAATTGTAATTTTGACTGCTTATAGAGACAAGGAGCACCAGCCTTGAGGAGTATGAGGACGAATCCTGGAGGAAGTTATATACAAACTAAGATCATTCTTCAGATTTTAGTTCCTTTAACTGTTAGGTCAGATGAAGGGTAAGGAGGCAGGACAAGGGAAACTGGCCCAAGTAAAGGGAAGAGTATGAATAAAAGCTTTAAGCCAAGAAATGAAATATTACCTTCAGAAAGACTATGAGTAATTTGATATGACTTCTGGAGCATAAATAAGTGAAAGACATTTACTTCTTTGGTCCTTTTAATCACCCTCTAAAGTAGATATAAATGTTGACATTTTATGGAAGAAGAAACTGAAATTTAGAACGTTTCTTGCCTAAAATCACATAACGTTTAAATGGTAGAACTAGTAGGGTCTGTCTGCTCCAAATCCTGTTTTAACTATTAATTTTTACCACTTCTCCACATTAACACATTAAGATGGATGGAGTTGAGGGGAGTAGTAATGAAGGCATACTTTTCTCAATAATCCAGCATTACATTTTGAAAGATGCTTTGAACCTAAAGAAAAAAAATCATAGTGAAAAAAATGTAAAATGTGTGAGTCATGAGGTAGATAGGGTTTGAACCACAAACATTAGGAAGGAAAAAAATTCTATTAATATTTGTCAAATGAATACATGAATCACTAACCCTGTATTCTCCTTAGTAGTTCACCAAACCCTGTAGAAACCGTCTCACCTTTAGTCATAATGAACACAAGCCAAATTTGGTGACCTTGATTCTTCACTGCAAATGTGCAGAAAAAAAACACAGCAATTTGATACTCTTCTACAACTAATTTATCCAGAGCAATTCCATTTTAGAAAATCATGTTGTTCCAGAGACCCACCACAGATTCGACTTTCCTTGAGTCTTCGTTCTAGAGCACTTGCGACATTGTAGGTCATGCTTACTTATTCTAAGGTCTTTTCTTTGTGTTCCAGATCTTGCAGGTTCACTACGAGGTAGTTGGGTGTGAATGTTACTCTTCTATCTTGCTTAGAATCTATTGGGCTCCCTGAATATGGTGGTTTCATCTGTCCTAGAAAATTCTCAGTCATTATCCTTTCAAATATTACTTTTTACCCATTCTCCCTCATCTTACAGTCTGGAATCCTTTTCAGAAATAAATTAGATATTCTCATACTATGCTTGAAGTCTCTTAACCTCCTTTTTGTATATCCTATATTTTTATCTCTCTGTTGTGTCCTAGATGCATATAAAATAATTGTCTCTCTAGCTGAAGCTAACCTACTGTTTAAGCTATCCAATGAGATTTTACTGTATGTAATCATATTTTTATTTCTAGAAGTTCCTTTCTTTTAAATCTGCTATTCCTCTCCCTATTATCTATTTGTCCCTGCCTGCCCTCCCCACCCCTGAATCTGCTTGGTTTCCTAATATTTTATTATTTTCTTATGTTCCAATGACTTCTTTGATGTCTAATGATTTGAAACATACTTATTCATTATGGTCTCACTTGTTGATTTTAACACTTTCAATTTTAGGGATGTTCTATATAGTGGGTCTTAACTCATGTTTAGTGCGGATGGTTCCTCCAGAGTTTTATAAATTTGGACTTTAGACTCACCTGCAGCATGGCTTTACCTTTGAGACTCCTTTGGGGTCCATGTTGAAGATATATCTTACTAGGGCCGTTTGACTTTCATTTCTGCCAGATATTGATCAAGACCTCCTTCTATGCTACCTGGGAGTTCCCAGCCCATACAAGTGCTATATTGGAATCCCAAACCTACCTGAGGGCACACTGTTGGTAGATAATTTTCAGGGATGAAAAAAAACCCCAATTTTCCCACCCATTGTCCATGTTGAGGCAGACATGCTTCCTTATCACAAACCTGTGTTTTTTAAGTAGATTTAGTTCTTTAAGTAGAAAGTTCTGATTTTATACAAGGATCTTTGTCACAACTCTTTCTTACAAGGATCCACAATCATGTCATCAATCTTAATGTGAGATTAAAATGTCAGCATCTAGGTTATTGATACAGCAACCACCTTTAAGCCTCTCTCTGCACAATCCACAGTATTTACCTAGGAAATTTCCTTTCCTAGTTTCTGCTTCCTTTTTGAGAGGGCTGGGGGAAGATCCTTGGGGTTTACTCTCTAATCAATTAAGCTATTCATTTGAAAGGATTTTTCAACTCTTATTCAGTATTTCCAAGTGATTTGTAGAATAAGGGTTCTTAGGCTATTCTGTCAAAAAAACAAAAAAGTTCTGGAAGCCGAAGTGCCACACTCAGTTTTGAGAAGAGTGCTCTCTGAGTTGTAGAGAAGCCCCACTGAGTTGTCTGCCAGCTACTCTGGAAATTACCTGTGTCATCCTGGTTGCCTCCTGGCAGCCATGTCTCTGTGGTGTGTTCTTACACTCCTGTCCACAGGAGGCTAGACTAATGAGTGGGTGCGAGTCTCAAACTGTGCCAACTAGATCCTTTTCTCTTGAAACTTGGAATTTTATATTCCAAACTACTCTTAGTCTTGTACTCGTGGTCCTGAAATAGTTCTTTCACCAAGCTCAATCTCAGAGCTAGTCATTAGTATACAGCTTAATAATATGATTATTATTTTTGCCATGATTCGCAGCAGTAAAACTCGCCATCTGCTTTGGACAGTTTAGAGACTTGATCCATATAATTGTGGGTAAGACAATGTGTATAGGTACCATGAAACTGGCTTTATTAAATACTAACTGGGAAGTGATTTTACAATTTTAATAATAAGGATAATGCTTTATGATTGCTCATGCTTACTTTCAAAGCAACTTTAATTTTAATATTTCCTCTCAACTGTTTTGCCAGTGATGGAGATACTTTGTTTTGTTTTTGCTGTGTTTTCACACTTACAACAGAGTAGAGAAGTTCAGACACTTGCTCAGAATCATAGAGCCCAGAATCACCACTGGACTTTTTGCGTAGGGCTCTTTCATATTACCTTGCATATTACCTCTCTAAAGAGCAATAGTTTCTCCTGAGGAAGTGTGTTTTTTTCTTTCTGTCTGTCTGTTTTTGTTTTTCCCACACATCCAGTGATATAATCCTTTGGAGGTAACCGCCCAATTCATAAAAACTCTCACTTCTCTGGGAACTGTTTCTTCATTCCACAGTGGTGGGTCCCAGGTGGCCTTATACGCACCATGTAACCACGGTCCCTTGGCCATAGTTTGTTGGACCTGAATCAATATGGTCTTCCCTCTCAGGAACTGGAAATTGAATCTTAGGGAAAGCAAGTTGCTTTTTGTGGATGACTTGTGACTGAGGACAGAATAGCAGATAGAAAGAATGAGAAAGAGAGAAATTTCAGGCAGGAAGACAGAGGCAAAGACACAGCAGATGAGAGACTTCCCTGGTGGTCCAGTGGTTAAAACTCTGCCCTTCCAATGCAGGGGGTGCAGGTTCAATCCATGGTCGGGGAGCTAAGATGCCACATGCCTCATGGTGCAGCCAAAAATAAAGAAGACACAACAGATGACAAAAGAAAGTTCTGAGGGTTCCAATTCAGATAAAGAGTCTCTTTCTGCTATGGACTAAATGTTTGTGTCCCTCAAAAATTCATATGTTGAAACCCTAATTCCAATATGATGCTACTTGGAGGAGGGGGTTTTGAGACGTAATTAGGTCATAAGAGTGGAGGCTTTATGAATGAAATTAGTGCCCTTATAAGAAAAGGCCAGAGAGCTAGTTTTCTCTTTTTCCACCATGTGAAGACACAGGAAGAAGGTGGTCATCTGTAAACCAGGAAGAGGGTCTTCACCAAGAACCTGACCATATTAGCACCCTGACCTTGAACTGTGGGAAATAAATGTTGTTTAAGCCACCCAGTCCATGGTAATTTGTTATAGCAGCCCCAGCTGACTAAGACACTTTCTGAAGCAGCATTCTTATTCATTGGCTCCATGAGAACATCACTCATCGGTTGACACATTTTTTTTTCTTTCTGAGGCAGCATCCTTGCAATCTTCCCTGGATCTTGATGGTCTTAAGATCCTTCCCTCTTTTCATCCCAGAGGACAACTTTACCATTTCCTAGGATGGATCAGTTCTACTCTTGGTTGATGTAATTAGGCTGATGATCTATTGTTTGCTTTATTTAAAAATAAATTATTAAAATTTAAGACAATTCTGTTATACAACTGTATGACACCCCCTAAATGCATATTTACTTCAGACATTATAATAAAGGAAAATTCCCCTAAAAGAAGAATTTCAGTTTTGAAGACTGTAGGTAAACAACCTTACTTTATTCTGAGATCCAAAGTCATAGGTGACTAAAATAGGGAGGAGGTTTACAGCCTTTGGGATGCAAAAGGTTGAGCATCGAGAGACCACAGTGATGATAAGTTAATAAAGAAACATACTGATGTCATTAAAGATGATATAAAAGGAAGAGGTAGAGAGAAAAACAGTGATAAAATGCCAGAGTCAACTAGGAAGTTAAGTGGACTAAGGATGGTAGGGGACATCATGGAGAGGGTAGAATCTGTTAAGACATATTGAGCCTAACAGGGAACTCTTTCACCTATTGTGTGAGTTCAGGAGATTATCCCTCCTATGTAATGGAAATTTTATTACCTCTCCTCCCATTACTCCTCTCACAAGTAGCCAATCACCTGCCTGAAAACAATGTTTAAGTCGCCAGAATGAGTAGAGGGAGAAAGCAATTCAATCCACTCCTAAATTAGCATAAATCGGTGTTATTTTCATAGAAAACTCTGGAGGATGTCCAAGTTCATTATGATACCAAGAGCTCTTGAGACCCATAGAATGTAATGTTCCTTGTGTGGTCATCAGTTAGGGGCCCTACAATACAAGGAGAGTGAAATGTAACTATACACATACACAGTATTACCCACTGGTGGTCCCTTGTAAGAAAAAAAGTACCTAAATAGTAAAGAAAACTCCTATGTATTTAGTAAGTTAAAAAATAATAATGGCCATAATTAAACATTTTACATGTTTTATCTCTACTTCTCCAATGATAGAACAAAGTAAGAACAAGTGAAAGCATGTAAATCTCAATGTTAAGCGAATTATTGAAAATGACATAACTTAGAGCTGAGGATGTGGAACACTAAACCATAGCTATAGGATTAAAAAACCCAACTTCGTCTCACCACCTTACACCACTCAACTGCCAAGGTGACTTTCAGGTAAATCACAACTTCCACATACCATTAATTTATTTTCCTTTTTATTTTTAAATTAAAAACCCACAGAATTTAGCTTTTCTATTAAAAATGGTCACCATTATAAGTTTTTCCATTATAAGTGGTCTTACCCACTGCTATGACTTAAGAATTTTTTTAAAAACCTAGTTTGGGTGTTTTATTCAGAAGTTAATCCAAATACACTCCCATTATCACCTGCATGTCTTTATCCCATATCATCTGCCTATATCTTCTCCATCCACCAATATGAAAATTCTATTTGGAGTTTAGTTTCTAGATGTGCCAAAAATAGTTTTTTTCAGAGTGGGAGAATTTTTTTCTTCTTAAAATTTCTTTCATCAAATGGGTCTATTGCTTGCCTGGTTGGTTTCTGTAAGAGAGCTTCTAGTAATTTTAAATCACTTTTATATTCAATGGAGATATTTATAAATAGGTCAACTTGGATATCATGTTAAATAGGTTTGAACCAATTGTTCTCAAACTCGGGAGTGCATCAGAATTACCTGGAAGGCTTGTTAAAACATATACTCTTGGGCTCATCCCCAGAGTTTCTGAAATGAGGCCTGTGAATTAGGATTTCTAACAAGTTGCCAGGTGATGATAATTCTGCTGGTCTTGGGACTACACTTTTGGATTTTCTGGTATAGACTTATTCTAGTCTTACTGTAATTTTATTCTGATCTGTGGCAAAGTCTGCATATATTTCTAAATATATATTTAATTAAAAGATAATTATATCTGTCCATAATCTTTTTGATAATAGTCATCGCACACTCAGTGTCAGGACCTAAACAAATTAATTTTCCATCTTTCAATGTGACTCTGAAAAGAAAAGTGTTTTGGTTAAATAATAACTATTTAATTTTATAACACTTTAAATTTATTCATTACATTTCTGTAACATGAAATTCATATGCTTAAAATGAACACACAGATTTCTCAAGCTAAATTAATCTATTATTATTTAGAATATGACTTTTAGTCATATCAGTGTACATAACAAACTTTTTAAAAAATCAACTAGAAGATAAATTTCTTAGACTCTTTTGAGATATCAGCTGATAATCAGTGAAAATTTATTGGACTTAGATGTACAAGATATAGTGCCAGACTCTGGAAAATCTGCATATGGAGGGTATATTCCAGGCTGTCAGTTATCAAACACTTACTATGTACTCTTTATCATTATACCTCTGCTAATTTGGTTAGCTTTTAGGACCTCATTAAAGCCTCATTTATTATCAGGAGAGAGACTGAGAGCATCAATTAGTTATTTAAATTAATTCTGTAGTTTTCAACTGCATTTCACAGGACAGCAAAGCTTTACCCCTCTGAGGTTCATTGAATGAGGACCAGATCATAATAAAAATTATAATGATAATAACATAATTATAATTCCTTAGTAAATTACCAATACAAGGATAGACATAAAACATCACACATAACAGTGAAAACTTGAAAATATTCCCAAGACAAGGGTGCCTGCTATCACCACAGCCATCTCAGCAAAACTAGAAAGAGTCATAAGGTCTCCAAAGGAGAAAACTAAACTGCCATTATTCCCAAATGATATGACTACATGAGTAAAGGGTTGATGGTTAAAAAATCAATACAAAATTTTATGTCTAAATGCTAATAACAACTGAAATGTGAAATTTTATAAGGCTATCCTTTACAATAGGATCAAAAAGAAGTAGCATTGTGGATCAGTGAGAAAATGATGATATTTTAATAAGTAGTGCTGACACACTTGATGAACCACATAGAAAAATAAAATAAAATTGGATAATTCCCTCACATCATATGCAAAAATCAATTCCAGGTGGATTAAAGCCTTAAATACAAAGGAAAAAACTATAAAAAATTTTAGAAGACAATACAGAAGAATATTTTAGGAACTCTGTGAAGTTTTTTTGAAATAAGACACTAAAAGTGCTAACCAGAAGTGAGAATACTGTTAATCTCAAGTACATTAAAAACATAACTTTATATTAATTGAAAAGACACCACAGAAAGAATGAAAATATGAACCACAGATTGGAAAATGAGCTTTGCTATCCATAAATATGATGAGGGTTTAATATCCAGAATGTGTAAAGAACACCTGTAAGGCAATAGGGAAAATATAGTATTCACATTGGAAAAGCAAAGAGAATTAATAGGAATTCACAAAAGAGGGAACCAAAACGCTCATAAATATATGAAAAATATTCATCCTCATTAATAATAGAAAAATGGAAATTAAAAGAACAATTAAAAGTACCATTACATACCCTGCAGGTTAACAATACCAGGTGTTGGCCAGTATATGAAGCAACAGATGATTTCATGTAGGAAGGAATGTCAGCTGGCACAATTACTTTGTAATGCAGTGTGGCATTTACCTAGTAAGGTTGAAGATGTGCAAACCCTAAACCCAGCAGGTAATTCCTAGGGAAACTCTCATATACCTGACACAGGAGACATACAAAAAATATTGATAATGTAAAAAATCTGTGCACCAATGGTGGATTAGGTAACTAAATTGCATTTATTGATTTAATATTCCTATAATAAAATACTAAGTAGCACTTAAATTGAATGAACTACAGCTAAACACATCAAAATTCATGTACTGAAGAATAAAATGTTGAATAATAGAAGCAAGTCACAGAAGAATACATTTAGCAAGATTCCATTGACCTGGAGTTCAAAAGCAGGCTGTCTTAGTCCATTCCAGTTGCTATAGCATAAATACCATAGTCTGCGTGGCTTAAACAACAAAGACTTACTTTGCACGGTTCTGGAGACTGGGAAATCCAAGATCAAAGTGCTGGCACATTTGGTGTCTGGTGAGGACTCACTTTCTGGTTTATACGGCCATTTTCTTGCTGTGTCCTCACATGGTAGAAGTGTGAGAGAGCTCTCTGGGGTCTCTTTTATAAGAGCACAAATTCCACTGATGAGGGCTCTAATTAACCAGCTCCCAAAGGCCCCAACACAATGGGGATTAGGATTTCAACATATAAATTTAGCAGGGAGGAACACATTTAGTCCCTAACACAGGCGAAATAAGTAATAATTATTTTAAGCTTCATAAGTGATAAAACTTTTTTTTTAAATTAAGAAACAGGGGACTTGCCCAGTGGTCCAGTGGTTAAGACTCTGCACTTCCACTGCAAGGGGTGCAGGTTCGATCCCTGGTTGGGGAACTAAGATCCCACATGCCGCAAGACGTGGCCAAAATAAATAAATAAATAAATAAAAGATTTTAAAAAATATCAAGAAACAACACAGTTCAAAATAGTACTTACTTCTTGGAGGGGGGTGAATATATGATTTGGGAGGTGTATTAGTTTGTCAGGGTGGTCATAACAATATACCATAGACTGGGTGGCTTAAACAACAGAAATGTATTGTCTTATGATTATGGAGGCTGGAAGTTTAAGATCAAATGTTGGCAGACCTGGTTTCTTCTGAGGCCTCTTGCCCTGGCTCACAGATGACCTCCTTCTCACTGTGTCCTCATAGGACATTTTCTCTGTGCGTGCACATTCTTGGTGTCTCTCCCTCTTCTTAGAAGGACACCAGTCATATTGGATTAGGGCCAACATTATGACCTCATTCAACCTTAATTTATTTTTTTATTTATTTATTTTTTTGCGGTACGCGGGTCTCTCACTGTTGTGGCCTCTCCCGTTGTGGAGCACAGGCTCCAGACACGCAGGCTCAACGGCCATGGCTCACGGGCCCAGCCGCTCTGCTGCATGTGGGATCTTCCTGGACCAGGGCACGAACCTGCGTCCCCTGCATCGGCAGGCGGACTCTCAACCACTGCACCACCAGGGAAGCCCGAACCTTAATTATTTTTTTAAGGTCTTACCTCCAAACAGTCACATTTCTAAGGTATTGAAAGTTAGGACTTCAACATATGAATTTAGGGAGAACAATTCAGCCCATAATAGAAGTTTCACATGCAGGATGCCCTGATATACTGATTATATTCCAGATTTTTGCCTGGGCAGCAAGTAAGTGGGTTTTTATTCTATTACTGATCTTTGAACTGTTTGTATATGTATTCATACACTCTTTTGTATGTGTGCTAGGTGGAATCCTAAGAAGGCTCACCAGGTTTCCCTCCCTAATCCCCAGGAGTGTGAACATGATGAGATATTACACTCATGGTTATGTCACATTACATGGCAAAAGGGATTTTGCAGATGTAATTAAGGTTACTACTCAGTTAGCTAAATTAAACCAAAGAGTAATTATCCAGGTGGGCCTAGAGTAACTGCGTGGTTCCTAAAAGTTCTCTGCTGGCAGCAGAAGGGGAAATCAGGGAGATTTAAAGCATGAGATCCATTCAATGCAAGGAATATATAAAAGCAACCTCTAGGAACTGAGAGTAGCCCTGAGCCAACAACAAGTAAGAATAGGATACCTCAAACTTACAACGGCGAAGAACTAAATGTAGCCAACAACATAAATACTCTTGAGAACGGATTCATCTCCAGAGCCTCCGATGAAACTTCAGCCCAGCTGACACCTGGACTTTTGTCTTGGAAACCCTAAGCAGTTCTCACTATAATAATAATAATAATAATAATAATAATAATAATAATAATAATAATAATAATAATTGTGATGTGATAGAGGGGTTAACTAATACCATGGTGGTAATCATATTGCAAAATATAAATGTATCAAACAAACATGGTGTACACCTTAATCTTATACAATGTTATATGTATATCTCAATTAAAAAAAGAAAAGCAGATAATCTAGTCAAGCCACCTGGACTGCTGACCTATAGAACTGTGAGATAATAGATAGGTTTATTTTAAGCCACTAAATTGCAGAAATTTGTTACTTAGCAATGAACAGCTAAAACAGTACGTATAGTATAGTTCACAACAAGCTGTTTCAATAAAATGCAGAAGGATTCTCCACAGCCTCTAAGCTCTGTATTTGTAGGCTGTTGCTTCAGAAAGTTGTCAAGTCAGCCTCTAGTGCCACTAGGCCATACTGAACTTACTTTGTATCCAAGTATGTAACAGAGAGATTTCCAGACAATCAAGAATTATCCATGATTCCTTACTGAGGACCATATATCCTTGTTTACTGTATGTGTTTATTGAATTCAAGGTTTAATCAGAGCAATTCATTTCCTAACCATGTTCCCATTTGAGAACATTTTGTTTTTTGGAAAGAGTAAAGTATGTTTTCAGAAATGAGAGCATAAACACTGGGCAGTTGTCTTCCTATACTCTGCAGGGATAATGCTCAGCAGTTCCTGTATTCTCAGTCTAGCACATTTTGTAAGAAAATGGCAGCTTTGAAAAGCTCAGTACTGCAAAAGACCTGAATAGACATTTTTCCAAAGAAAATATATAAATGGTCAACAGATACATGAAAAAATGCTCAACATTACTAGTCATTAGGGAAATGCAAATCAAAACTGCAATGAGGGCTTCCCTGGTGGCGCAGAGGTTGAGAGTCCGCCTGCCGATGCAGGGGACACGGGTTCGTGCCCCAGTCCGGGAGGATCCCACATGCCGCAGAGCGGCTGGGCCGGTGAGCCATGGCTGCTGAGCCTGCGCATCCGGAGCCTGTGCTCCGCAACAGGAGAGGCCACAGCGGTGAGAGGCCCACGTACCGCAAAAAAAAAAAAAAAAAAACCAAAAAACTGTGATGAGATGTCACCTCACACCTATTAGAATGGCCATAATGAAAAAGATAAGAGCTAATAAATGCTAGTGAGCATGTGGAGAAAAGGGAACTCTTGTGCACTTCTTGTGGGATTGTAAATTGGTGTGGCCACTATGGAAAACAGTATATGAAGGACCCTCAAAAAATTAAAAATACAGCCACCATATGATCCAGCAATTTCTCTTCCGGGAATATATGCAAAGGAAATGAAAACACTAACTCAGAAGGAAGTTTCATGTTCACAGAAGCATTATTTACAATAGCCAAGACATGGAAACAACCTAAGTGTCCAGACAGGGATGATATATACACATATATATATGCAATGGAATATTATTTAGCCATTAATAATGGAGAAGTCCTGCCATTTATGACAACAGAGATGGACCTTAAGGGCATTACACTAAATGAAATAAGTCCAAGAAAGACAAATACTGTACGATTTCACTCATATATAAAATCTAAACAAAATAATAGAAAAAAATCACATTTGTGGTTACCAGAAGCAGGGAATTGGGGAAGGGGGAATTAGACGAAAGTGGTCAAAACACACAAACCTCCAGGGGCTTCCCTGGTGGCTCAGTGGTTGAGAATCTGCCTGCTAATGCAGGGGACACGGGTTTGAACCCTGGTCTGGGAAGATCCCACATGCTGTGGAGCAACTAAGCCCGTGAGCCACAACTACTGAGCCTGTGCATCTGGAACCTGTGCTCCGCAACGGGAGAGGCCGCGATAGTGAGAGGCCTGCGCACTGCGATGAAGAATGGCCCCCACTTGCCACAACTAGAGAAAGCCCTTGCACAGAAATGAAGACCCAACACAGCAAAAATAAATAAATTAATTAATAAAAACTCCTACCCCCAACATCTTCAAAAAAAAAAAAAACACAAACTTTCAGTTTTAAGGTAAATAAATACTAGGGCTATAATGTACAACATAATGACTAGAGTTAACAATGATGTATTTTATATATTTTTATATATGTATTTTATATATAAAGTTATTAAGAGAGTAGATCTTGAGTGCTCATCACAATGTAAAACATTTTTTTCTTTTTTTAATTATATCTATGAGATGAGGGATGCTAACTAAACTTATTCAGTAATTATTTCACAAAATATGTAATTCAAACCATTATGCAGTACACCTTAAACTTATACAGTGATGTATGCCAATTATATTTCAATAAAACTAGGGGAAAAGTTTACAAAAAAATAGTACTAGAGGCTTCCATTAACCCCCCACATCTTCACTACTTACATGATTTCTTTCCTATTGCACTAAGCACCTTCAGGTATCACCTGGACTTTTGCAATGAATTTGGGAGAAATAAAGTCAGACTGTGTCTGAATACACTGGCATCACAACTCTTGGCTCTCACAGGGATCAGCTGTGTGAGAAAAGAAGAGCAAAACACTAGGAACAAAGACTGCCATGAGGCTTAATTCTTTACTTGAAATACGAAATCAATGCAGCAGGACACTCAATTCACCAAATACTGTCAGAAATATTTAGGGAGACAATCACACAAGTCTAATCGTCTGCTATTATTATGATCAATGAACCTTACTGAGCATCTACTATGTTTGACCAACAACTTATTGCTTAAAAGTATGTATGGTTAATAAGATAACTTGTTTAATGGTAAAATCAACTTGATTGCCTTCTATAAAACGTTTTAAACACCAAGGTTTTATGTGAATTCTATCAGTTGAAGGTAGCAATTTCTATCTGCCTAAATTTCTAAACTCCCTAAATGTATTTTCACTAATGTTGTTGCTATTATCTCTAATAAGAGATAAGGACCTTATGGTCAGATATTTCTAGGAAGTTCAACAGATTTTTACAATTTAATTCAACAAGAAATTATTTGATATTCCATAATCTAAATCTGTGTTCTGCTTGGGTTTTAATTTTATCGTTTCTATATTTTGCACTAATACCAGATTCAATCTCATTAGATCTGGAAACTTTTATGAATTTTCCCAGTGCCTAGGAGGAAAAGATAAAAGCCATAGTTGCCTTACCAGAGATGCCCAGGACAAGGACAGCCAGCAGGAGGAGTATTTGTGAGCTCTCAGTAGCTATGTCTGTGCTTGATCTTGATCCTTGTCTGAATGGTGGAATCAATACTGCAGCCCTCTTTTATGTGCTCTCTGTAACCCTTGGTAATTTTTGTTGTTCTTGCACTCTTTTTCCACTGAAGAATAAAAGGAGCAGCTTATCAAGTGGCATGTTTGTCACTTACAAGCCAATAAGGAAGCTGGGTTTGTTTTTCAAGCTTTGTTTTAATTGGGGGGTTTGGGGCATGATGAGATGAATTCGTTGAACAGAGAAATTAACCCTTTATCTCCTGAGCGTGAAACTGTATAATTGTGAAGGGTTCAGTGCCAGTTGCAGTTAGTAACTTACAGAATGGAATTTTTAAAAATGTCTATACATCTTTTCAATTTGTACAATGTAGGAAATGAAGATGCTTTTCCTCAGCAAGTATTTGCTTTTGGCTTTTGTGCCTGTTTGCATAATACCACTCAAGGTTATAATAGAATCTTCCAAGCTCTAACTATACTTACAATATAGGTAACCTAAAAAGATACTGAATGAAGTTCAGACTACAATAACCCTTGTCCTGTCAAGAACAGCAAACTACAGTTTACTACCGGTTTGAAGGTAGCAGCTTCAGTTTGCTTGAAGCTGAATTAACTAAAAGTGGATTATGAGCTTCAGTTTTTTCCCTTAAGCAGTTTTATAAATGACCTTAATTATCCTATACTGACCACATTTTTTTTTTTTTTTTTTTGGCATTAACAAACCAAACACCAAAGCATTTGTTTCAGTTTCCTGGGGCTGCCATAACAAAATAACACAGACTGGGCGGCTTAAACAACATAAATTTTTTGTCTCACAGTTCTGGAGTCTAGAAGTCCAAAATCAAGGTTTTGGCAAGGTAGTTCTATCTTAGATCTATGAGGGCAGGAGCTGTTCCAAGTGTGTCTTTCCTTGGCTTGTAGATGGTTGTCTTCATCTTCACATGCTGTTCTCCCTGTGCACACATCCAACTCCAAATTTCCCCTTTTTGTGAGGACACCAGTCATATTGGATAACCCACCCCAATGACCTGACTTTAGTTTGATTACCTCTGTGAAGACACTATCCCTAAATGAGGTACTGGGCGTTAGAATTTTAACCTATGACTTTGGGGGGTGGGAGTGGGGGGAACACCGTTCAACCCATAACAACATTTAACTGAAGAATCAGTGATTGCTGAGGGCTGATATAGTCTGAGGTAAACTTATTCTAAATAATGTCTTCTCTTTTGCCAATTCTCACTGAACATCCATTACATGCCAGGGCCTTTGCTGGACACTAAGTATTTAAAGAATAAAAATTGAGTTTCTGCTCTTGAGAAGTTCATAGTCTGTGTGGAGAGGCAGACATGTAAGCAGATTAAACTAGATGGTGATCTATAATATATAGGCACCCTGGAGACAGAGCAGGGAGGACCTCCACTGCAGAGCCAGGAAAGACTTTACAGAGGAGGCAACACTGGAGTTGTTAAAGATGAAAGAAGCTCATATTAACAAAAGGCTGACAAACATTTATGACAGAGAAATGTACAAAGAGGCATAGCTTCATGAAGGGCTGCTATGTTCTGAATGTTTGTATCTCCCCCAAAATTCACATGTTGGAATCCTAACCCCTAATGTGATGGTGTTAGGAGGTGGGGGTATTTGGGAGGTGATTAGGTTATAAATGTGGGGCCCTCATTAATGGGATTAGTGCCCTCATAAAAGAGACCCCATAGGGCTGTCTCATCCCTTCTGTCATGTGAGGATACAACCCAGAAGAGGGACTTCACCCAACCATGCTGGCTACCTGACCTTGGACTTCCAGGCTCAAGAACTGTGTGAAATAATTATCTTTTGTTCATAAGCCACCCAGTCTGTGATAGTTTGTTGGAGCAGCCCAGATGGACTAAGACAACAGTCTTGGCGTATTAAGAAAGTGGGAAAAAATTATTTCAATCTTAAAATGAGATAAGTAACAATAATTTGACAGCATTCAATTGACTCAGCAGATCTTGGCCTTTATACAAACCAAAATGCTGACAATAAGTTAGAAACACTATTCAGACACAACCTTAATATCTTTGAGTCTCATTTTTCTTCTGTACCAAGTAGAGATAACAAAATACTATGTTATCAATGTGCTTAGATATTATGATAATAAGGAAGGAAACAAAGATAAAATAACCAAATATTTAAAGACTCAAAATAATTCAGTTTTCCAAAACTTAAAAAATAGGCTCAGGACATCATGATAGTTATTAATGAGTTTGCTAAAGAAAATAGAGCTCTGGAAATCAACATTGAACTTCTTTTGGGTCTCTTTGATCAAAGTAAGTCACATATGGTCAGGGAAAGGATGTCCAGAGATGTTTAGGCTGAGCAATTCTCAGACCTCTTATGGGGTGGGGAGATACTTGAGATATGACTTGTTAGAGTGGAAAGATCTTGTGAGCACTCAGGGCATTCAGTAGAGACAAAGAAGAGGCATGACTTAGCAGTACAGTTAAGTGAACCCTAAAACAAAGAACTCTCTCTAGACCACACTGATAAAGCTTAAAAACAAGCCTCAAAAAGATCAAGCTGATACTCCAATAACTTAACTGCTCGCCAGAACAGAGACTAAAACTCCAAAAGAAGAAAACAAAATCTTGATGCTGCACAATAGAATATTCAATTTTCCTTCACCCAATCAAAAATTACTACACATGCTGAGAAGCAGAAAATCATAACCCATAGCCAGGAGGGAAATTCAGGTAATAGACTCAGAAATGACAGAATTATAGAATTAATAGACAAGAATTTTAAAATAGCTATTATAAATATGCTAAAGCATTTAAAAGAAAATATGAACATAATGAAGAGAGAAGTGGAAAGTATATATATGTAGTGTAACTTCTAGAAATGTCCAACTAGAAAATAGAATACACATCCGCTAACTCCTGACCTTCAGTGAGAGCTGTCTCATGACAGGCCATCCCACCTGTGAGCTGAGAAAACTCCTCTGCCATTCCTGCCTCTATACCCCCAAATGGAGAAAGCTCCCAGGAAAAGAAGCAGGAGAGAGGAGCTTGAGTTGAGAAGCCACTAGCATATATAGATGTTGCCCACTGCAACTTCAGAACTCATCAGTAAGCACAGGGGATATGAGTGGGGCACCAACAGTGAAGACAGGATGAGCCCTTCCCCTTGTTATTTGTATGAGTCGTCAGAGAAAGGAGAAATAGCAGCATCTGTGATTCTGGATTGCCTCCATTGTGCTATTGCAGGTCTGCCACCTCTGCCATCTCCCAGTGTTTCTCCAGTTACTTCTGGAAGTCCCAAGAGGACATCTCAATATGACTCACAAAGAAGGACTCACAATGACAAAATGGGGTAAGCCATATTTTCTCCTCTCCAGCTCTAGATCATTTAGTAACATTGCTCAGGAAATCTCAGTCACTGTTGCCATTGCTGTTTCCCACTGATGATCTCTCAAAGTTGTGATGTGACACATAATATTCTTTTCCTACTTACTTCATCCTATGACCACTACCTCACATGTCTTTTCACTTCCTGCCATAACATGTCCGATGGGAACTGCCTTATACTAGGAAAGTCTCAGGGAAATTTGGTGTGAAAACTACACTACATATCCACCTGGTCCAGGACTGAGACTGAGACAACACCCATGAGGACCAATGGCAGATTCCTGGAGACACTGATAACACTGATAACATTTAAATCCTTGCACAACTTCAGAAAGGGTATTTTGTTATTACCTTTATTGTATAGAAGGGAAAATAAAGTTAGGTCAAGGAACTTGCCCAAGAACACTCAGTCCACAACTGATAGAGCTGGAATTTACTCCAAAGTAAATCTGATTCTTTGAAACGTTTGCCTTTAATGACCATGTGAACAGAAACATCTTTCTCCTTTTTAAGCTGCATGTTCTGTATTGACAAGACATAGGTGGCCAATATAGCAAACTCCGTGTTTGAGGGTAAGGACTGGTCTTAGGTGTGGGGTCTTAACTGAACCCTCTGGGTCCCACTTGTAAACATTTTCCCATGTCCTCTGACTTGGGGTTAGTGAGTGAATACCAGCATTTATGGAGTGCCTAGATAGTTTACATTTATTTACTCTGTAATTCACAAAGTTTCTTCCTTCTCATCTCGATCATAATCAATACATTGGAATTATGAAGAGATTATCATTTTTAACTTTTTAAAGTGTGAAATAAAGGTTGTTTTTTGCTACTTAGAGCCCTTATTTACCCAGCTACTTGGAGCAAGCCTGAACTTGATCTCAAGTATTCAGGATGCCAGCCTCACCTTGTTGCCTCTGCTGAAGGCCTTTACCTAGGGCTTAGGATTTCCTGAATGGGTCCTGAATCAGAGAAAACACACACCCCACACATCCACAAACATTGTTCCTTTTCAGGTTTGGAGTGTGGTTTCTTTTAAATAAGAATCAGGACTAAATTAACTTGGGTTTTTTAATAATATAAATAATAAAATTAATTATATGATGTGCAAGTAGATTCAATCACATCCTTAATGATGTTACATGTAAATATTAACATAGAATCTTTGAAAACCAAGCATCACATAAAGGGATCTTTCTTCACATGATGTAACAACTTTGTTTCTGTCTTGGAAACGTGGTGTACTGCAGTTATCCTGGGACAATGTTGAAGACCAAGTTCTAGGGGGCTTTCTCAGGCTAAACAACCCATCAGGTTCCCTAAAATTGCACCAGGAAGCATGGGAACTAACACATTCAAATCTTAAAACCATTCTACTGTATTTGATAAACTGGCAAAAAGGGTTGGGATAAACTTAAACTCACCTGTAGTTACTTATAAATGAAGGTTACAAAACTGAACCAAAATATCAATTAGATCTTTTTATGGATTAACTAATCAGCCACTCACTTCTTCTATTGATGACACAAATTATTTGAGTTTTGAAGAAAAAGTCTCTTTATCACCATTTCACCATCAGTTTCATTAAAATGTTAACAATTCTTTGAAAAATCCTATAGCAAAAGCAATGAAATGAGAGTTCTTGTTAAGATAGCTACAAGAATGAAAATGTTAATCAGGCTCCCTGACTTCAGACTATACTACAAAGCTACAGTAATCAAGACAGTATGGTACTGGCACAAAAACAGAAATATAGATCAATGGAACAGGATAGAAAGCCCAGAGATAAACCCACGCACATATGGTCACCTTATCTTTGATAAAGGAGGCAAGAATATACAGTGGAGAAAAGACAGCCTCTTCAATAAGTGGTGCTGGGAAAACTGGACAGCTACATATAAAAGAAGGAAATTAGAACACTCCCTAACACCATCCACAAAAATAAACTCAAAATGGATTAAAGACATAATGGAAGGCCAGACACTATAAAACTCTTAGAGGAAAACATAGGCAGAACACTCTTTGACATAAATCCCAGCAAGATCCTTTTTGACTCATCTCCTAGAGAAATGGAAATAAAAACAAAAATAAACAAATGGGACCTAATGAAACTTAAAAGCTTTTGCACAGCAAAGGAAACCATAAACAAGAGCAAAAGACAACCCTCAGAATGGGAGAAAATATTTGCAAATGAAGCAACTGACGGGATTAATCTCCAAAATATACAAGCAGCTCATGCAACTCAATATCAAAAAAACAAACAACCCATCCAAAAATGGGCAGAAGACCTAAATAGACCTTTCTGCAAAGAAGATATACAGACAGCCAACAAACACATGAAAGAATGCTCAACATCACTAGAGAAATGCAAATCAAAGCTACAACGAGGTATCACCTCACGCCAGTCAGAATGGCCATGATCAAAAAATCTACAAACAATAAATGCTGGAGAGGGTGTGGAGAAAAGGGAACCCTCTTGCACTGTTGGTGGGAATGTAAATTGATACAGCCACTATGGGGAACAGTATGGAGGTTCCTTAAAAAACTAAAAATAGAACTACCATATGACACAGCAATCCCACTACTGGGCATATACCCTGAGAAAACCATAATTCAAAAAGAGTCATGTACCACAATGTTTATTGCAGCTCTATTTACAATAACCAGGACATGGAAGCAACCTAAGTGTCCATCGACAGATGAATGGATAAAGAAGATGTGGCACATATATACAATGGAATATTACTCAGCTATAAAAAGAAATGAAATTGAGTTATTTGTAGTGAGGTGGATGGACCTAGAGACTGTCATACAGAGTGAAGTAAGTCAGAAAGAGAAAAACAAATACCATATGCTGACACATATATACGGCATCTAAAATAAAATCGTTCTGAAGAACCTAGGGGCAGGACAGGAATAAAGACGCAGACATAGAAAATGGGCTTGAGGACACGGGGAGGGGGAAGGGTAAGCTGGGATGAAGTGAGAGAGTGTCATGGACATATATACACTACCAAATGTCAAATAGATAGCTAGTGGGAAGCAGCCACATAGCACAGGGAGATCACCTCGGTGCTTTGTGACCACCTAGAGGGGTGGGATAGGGAGGGTGGGAGGGAGATGCAAGAGGGACGGGATATGGGATATATTTATATGTATAGCTGATTCACTTTGTTATACAGCAGGAACTAACACAACAATGTAAAGCAATTATAGTCCAATAAAGATGTTAAAAGAATTAAAAAGCAAAAAAAAAAATGAAAGAATTTTTTAAGAGGTATACTTGAGTAACAAGGTAGCAAGGAACTCCTTATAAAAAAACAACAATATATTACCATAGTGACTCTCACAGGAGGGGGAGGGGCCAGTGCACAGTTTGGAAAAGTACATTCTTTTTTTTTTTTTTTTTTTTTTTTGCAGGACGTGGGCCTCTCACTGTTTTGTCCTCTCCCGTTGCGGAGCACAGGCTCCGGACGCGCAGGCTCAACGGCCATGGCTCATGGGCCCAGCCGCTCCAGGGCATGTGGGATCTTCCCGGACCGGGGCACGAACCCGTGTCCCCTGCATCAGCAGGCGGACTCTCAACCACTGCACCACCAGGGAAGCCCCCAAAAAGTACATTCTTGAGTAGGTGAGAGCCAAGGGGAGTGACAGCTATCACGAGATGAAATTATGTATAACTTATAGTTTGATTTATCTGTGTAGCAAATGAATGCCCAGGAGGAGAAAAAGAAGTTGGGAAACATTGATGTAAATCATCAGATTATCTAGTAAAGATAGACCTTTTTTCCTCAAAAAAATGAAACAAAACTTGTTTAGTTGAAATACTTTATTTTCATGTTCTTTGTAAATCAATAAATATTTAAACTTCTCTTTTGTAAGATATAGAAAAGCGCTGCATAATTAACACTAACAAGGCATTATGCCTTACAAGAAAGACATAAAATGTCCAAAGGATATTTAGAACATTGTAGTTTTTAAGCGTCAACATGAGAAATGCTGACCACATATTGTGAAATCATTTCAATAAATAATAACTAACATTCTTTTAAACATTTACAAAAATAGATGTACACATACATCCCCCCATGCTGACAATGACCTCACTATTTGTTTGGGTGCCCCAGTCTCTGTCACAGGGGCTGGCATGCTGTGGGCTCCTCAGAAATATTAGTTTAATGACTGAAGAATATTTGCAACCCTTCTACTTCAAAGTAGATAAGAATCAGGACTAAATTAACTGGGTTTTTTTTTCATAAGATAAATAATGAAATTAATGATACGATGTGCAAGTAGAGTCAATCACATCCTTAATTATGTTACATGTAAATATTAACAGAGTCTTCGAAAACCAAGCAACACATAAATAAATAAAGTAAATAAATAAGTGGGAGAACCCTCCTAAGAGATGTCCAAACATATTAAGCCCGATCCAGGTGGCCTCAGGAGCTGGCGATTCCTCTTTTTCCTCTTTGATCCCTGTAAGGGCAGGGCCTACTTCAGGAACAGCCATCGAGGAGTTTTCTCCTTCCCCCTGGTCAGTTGGAGCTGTCCCTGTAAGGAGAAAAGGTCTTCCTTACTAGCTGCTCCAGAAAGCCGACTGCACAGCACTCTTCTCCTGTCCTGCTCCCTGGTTTCCAGAGATTTGAGTCCAGTCTTTCCAGCCTGGCACCAAATGACTACTGCCTGTAACCCACTATTCTGTGTGGCAGAGGCTTCTAGGCTCTTGGAGACTCTTATTTAGGAATGAGGGTGGGGCCTGTGCTCTCTACTGTATTATTGGCTCTATGGGTGACAAATGGCCAGGATTACTCTCTCTACCTGTCCCACTGGGCCTAACTTAAGCCACAGAGCAAACCGATTTGGTAGCTACTATTGTTTTCCTTGTTTTACTAAGTCTTAGATAAACCAAATAATTGTCCTTGAGTCACATGGCTAATAGGTGCTGGAACCCAGATTTGTACCCAGTACTGTGTCACTGCAAAGTCCCAGCTCTTCACCACTAAGCTTTAGTGCCTATGTTGCAGAAAACCAGGGTTCTGATTTTCAGGTGTGAGGTCCAGAAAGAACTGGGAGAAAAAAATGCCTGTGTTTTTTAAACAGGTGGAAAGCTTTTCAGTATAACTGTCCATGTTAATGAAAGCAGCTTAACTCACATTCATTTGAATGGGGAGAGTCAGGGGCCAGGATGGAAGGCACTGAAAATACCCTTCTGGCAACAGAGCAGATTAATAATCTTAATGGCAAATTTAACTGTGGAATAATGGTTTTTCAGTCCGTCAGCTAAATCCTGGGTTTCTCTGATATAATTTTCAGGAGGCAGATGCCTGACTCTAGCCACACGTGTGAATAAAAACCATAACTCACTTGTTTAGCATCTTGTTGATGACTTTTTTAACCATGGGAGCTTCAGGGTTGAGACAAACTTCCTGACCAGTCTTGAGAGTGGCTCTGCAGAGAGAAGGGAGAATCCACGTGAGGTCAGGCTGGGGTCGGGGTGGGGTCGTCGGGACGGCGGGGGTGACAAGCACAGCAACAGCGGCAGCACTTACACGACTTCCGTTTGGCCGCAGTGGGGTCCCGGCGGCGTCACCTTCACGTTCTGGATGTTCTTGAAGTGAATCCCCTGCAAGGTCTGCAGGCACTGGCAGCGCAGTTCGGTGACCACAGGCGCCCCTGCGGGGAGGACAGACTCGGTCAGGGGGCTGTCCCGGGATGGGCCCCCACCCGCCCCCGTCCCGCCCTGGGGATGCCGGGCGCCGGGTCTCACCTGCTGCGCGCTGGCCATTGGCCACCAGTAGCAGCAGCAGCATCGCGGCGCGGAGGAGCCGGGCGGCGGCGGGGGTCGCGGCGCGGGCCATGGGGTTCAGCTCGGAGGGTCGCTTTCTGCAGCGGGAAGGCGGGCTGGAGGGCTGGCGGAGCGGATTCTGTGGCTCCCCGAGCCGGGCGAAGCCCTTTTATCCCGATCGGACAGGTGCTGGCAGCCCAGGGCCAGGGAAATTCCCCGACGTAAGTGTGGTTCCCGGGTCCGGAAAGAGGGCGCGGCCCCGCGGGCCTCCCGCGTAATCCGCGCTTTCGGGGTGGGGGTGGGGTGTCGTCTCTGCGCCGAAATCCCTGCAGGGGGAGTGAGTTGCCGCCACCCCGGGGCTACCGCCTGCGAGTGCGGCCTTGGGCGCCTGGCCACCCCTGGTCTCCGGGCGGAGAGCGGGGAAAGCGCTAGGGGCGGGTTCGTGAGACCCTCACAGGGGTAGAGGGACAGTTTTAGGGAGATTTCTGTTTCTTTAGTTATCAGACCTGGGAGAATTAAAGAGGAGTAAGCGGGTAGATTTTGCTTAGCTCTCTGTCCTCTAACTCTATATATCCTGTCTCTCTAAATTTCGATTTTGCTTATTTCATACCTGTGGACTGAGTGCTGTCAAAAATACAGCCGACATCTCGGAATCCAGAGAAGAACGTTCAGCTTTTTCTTCATGTTGTACATTCTCAAATCACACTTAGAATATCTTGGTTATGTTTTCCATTTGGTGGGAACTGGGATCAGTGTCAAAAGTTGAATCCGGGGTTAATTTCAGTGAAAGTTGAGGGCCGTAACACAACCTAGTTTTTTGGGCCCTGCTGAAATTCCTTCTCTCAGCAATGTTGGAATTCCAAAATTCCCTGCAGATCTCTTTTTCCACGTATGGAGGGTTGAGTTGATCTAAGAATATGGAACTGGTGGTCACGCTGTAGCTGCCGGCGGGCTAGTCGGGGTCACCTCTTCTGGTTCTGTCCTTGGACAAAATAGCACATGAACACCAGGGAGTGGGTACCTGCTGCATAGCACGCTTACTCCGGATGTGCGCGGATGAAACATGAAACATCGAATCACACATGAAACACCGTTCCATTCACTGAAGGGGGACCTTCAGTGTTGGTCTTCCTTTTTCTTGACACAGTGACATGCCTCTCTTTTCTGACCAGGAATTTCAGTCTCTTCACCTGATGTCTTTACTAGTTTTTAATCAGAAGTTTTAGAGCTCTAGCATTGACTCAACATTAAATCTAGAGGATTGGATTCAGACTTCTTGGAGACATGGAGTATGATGGGAGTGGGAAGAGGAGAAAGAAATGGCCTCTGGCCCAGGGATGGGTGTCTAGGGCCCGGGCTCTGGGCAGCTCAGCTCAGTGAGGGAGAACTTGGATCCCGCAGCCAACCACCTGGCCTGCAGCGAAGCCAATTGCATTTAGTTGCCACCTATTACCTGCACATTGTTAAATGTTTCTTTGCCTACCCCATGGTGGTCATGAGAAATGAGTCAACGTGTGTGAGAGCCGGCAGGGATTAAATGCCTTATAAATGTTTATTAAATAAATAAAATAGAAATAGCTTTTTCTAACAGCACCTAAGCAGAAACTCTACCTGTTGTGAATCCTTCTATATCCAAGAAACCAAAAAAAAAAAAAAAAAAAGTTAATGGAAAAGTTCACTCCCCAATTTTTCTCTTTATATTTAAAAAATTTCTGAATCAGGCTTTCTGAAAGGAAGGCACAGCTACACTCTACTAGGAGATGCACTTACGTTGGATTTTGGGTTTTTTGTTGTCATTGTTTTTACTTTTGAGACCTATCATTGATTCATTTTGTAGTCTTACTTTCAATCACCTCATCTGTTAGAAAAGAGTTTGAATTAAAGACTCCCCACCTTATTTATTGGAAAAGGTTTTTAAAATGAACGACTGTCTTTAAAAATACTCTAGTGTTTTTCTGGATGATCCTGTGAGAAACACCGGGGAAATTAAAGGGATATTAACATTTGTATTAAGCAGTAGGAAATGAAAAATAATCTAAAGGCTATAAAATATGGTGACAAGCTCAGGAATAATTGACAGTTTGTGTGATCTCTCCTCTTGTTATCAATTGTTTTTTTGGATTTCATGGGAAACTGGCCCAGATATACAAAAGTTAGTCTTTAAAAGTTCTAAGATATGTTGTTTTGTTTTCTAATCCTAAATCATGCAGACTCAGTTTCTAAAGTTTATAAAAGAAAGGCATGAAGAGATTATTTTTTCCTCTAATCTCTCTTAACTTTTGTCTATGGAACTAACTTTAACAAGTTATTGAAAATTTACTTTTTTCTTCAACAAACATGGTAGCTGGCCAAGTAGAAGAGCACACAGGGTTCTGAGTAAATATGAAAGAGGCTGTTTCCTTTATTTAGTTGCCATATACCATTGGCAAGTTATTAAACCTCTGTACCCACCCCGAGATGCAGCACAATCATTTTGTGCTAAATTCCAGGCTCTCTTCTAAGAGTTATACAAATATGGACTCATTCAATCTTCCAAACATCTCTGTGATAGTATTTATTATTATCTTTGTGGTACTTTAAGCTTACAAATAAGGAAACTGAGGTGCAGAGAGGTTAAGAAACTTCCCTAAGGTATTGAACCTTGGGACTCTTACCCAGACAGAATGTCTTTTAACGATTATGCTATGATAAAAATGCTCTATGATATACGGTTAAAAATTTCCAGAGAGGAGTGATTTTTTAAAATCTGTTTATAATTCCACTAGCTGAATGTTTCAAATTTTTTTTATTTTAAAATTCGAACACAGACAATGGTCATATACCTCTATAGTTTGGTTTCACTAACAGCATAACTCTCTCCTGTGGCATTGATATAGCCTGTTATATTTTCTTAAAGTGTCCAATTCTGAAAAAATAGTAACTTTACCTTAGAGAAATCTGGCAAACATTCCCTTATCCAAATGATGATGATGAAGGTTAATATCATCAATGTGATGTCAGGTTGATATCATGTATCCTTGATATGATGTGATGAGAAGGTCACTTCACCTCTTTGGTATTCTTTCCAAAAGTTCATAACCCCAGTTCAACTATAAGAAAAACATTTTTCAAACCTAAATTGGGGGCTATTACATAGCTGACCAGCATTCTCCGAAAATGTCAAAATCATGAAACTGGGGAAAGACTAAGAAACTGTCACAGTCCAGAGGAAAGTATAGAGACAAGACAATTAAGTGCAGTGTGGTACCTGGGTTGAATCCTGGAACAGAAAGAGGATAGTAAGTGGGAAAACTGGTGAAATTCAAATAAAGTCTGGAGTTTCATTAGTAGTAATGTGCCAATATTGGTTTATTAGCTTTGGCCAATGTACCATGTAATGTAAAATAGAGGAAACTGAGTGAAGGGTACACAGAAGTTTTTAAAAAACTTCTTTTTCTAAATCAAGTAGAATACCACTACAATGAAATCAGTGGACATGCATGCTTTACCTGGTAGCTTCCTAGAAAGGGAATTAAGTTTTCGTTGAGTTCATATTTGTTTAAATATGAAAATCCAAAATATCTGCTGCCCCATTTTGGATACATCATCATGTTTCATAGGCTTAAATTGTTTGTCTTCAGCATTAATCATGCTGTGCAAATCTCTCATCTATTTCTTGTAACTGGTGAAAAACAGAAAGTGTTTGCTGTAATGGTTTCCAGACGCAACCCCAAACTGACATAAATGAAAGTATTCACCAGTTTATATACTGGAGCTACCAAAAAAAAAAAAATGAAGCATGTCAAGGGATAGCCAACATCTGTAGATCATGTAGAATTTAACTCCTGAAGATGACAATCAAAATCACTTGTTTTTGGAAATGAAGTAAAAAAGGAAAGATTTCTTTTTTCATTGCTATTTTCTCCTTCATATGCCATTTGAATTCATGAGATGCTCATCAACAAAAGTCCAGAAATATTTATACACAAAGGAATGCTTAGTCTAGTACAATAAACAAATTCATGTTCCTGTTTGAACAAGTGCTTCTTTAAGCCAATTACTTTTGCAAAAGTGGAAAACCAGTTTTTTGTGCACAATCTTTAAACCCACATAAGCGATGACTGTTAATGAAATGGAATAAGTTTTAAAATGGAAGCTTTGGTGGTGAAACTCCATTTTCCCTGCAATCGGTATGAATCTTTTGGAATTGACAATGAGTAAAATCCAGGGTGCTCACATCTTGTAGGCCTGCTGTCATTGCTGCAGCAACCAGCTACAAGCAGATGTGAACTTATAGCTCCTCGCCTCAGCTCTGCTTTCTGCACCAAAGTTTCTCTGTCACTGCAGTGAAAAGTCGCTTGCCAAATAGGGAACAGCAGGCAATAAGTATTCCCCCCTCTTTCATGTTTTAGGCAGATATTCTACATGACTTCTCAAAGGACACCTAACAGGATTGAACCCCTGCCACACCCTCTTTTCCTATTTCACTCTTCCCAATTACCCAGTCCCATACATAGGTATAATTTCCCCAAAATAAATCTGCCTGCATGGTAGGCTGATGACTCAGGCTCTGCTTTCTGAGGGGACACCTTAGCTCCAGGGGACACTGCTCCATCCTGAAAACTAACCAACTAACCATGCTGATTGGCAGGAAGATATGGGCAGTGTCGCTTTACTCTACTCCTAGCTTGCTGTTAGAACTTATTCCCTCTCAACTTCCATCTATATTTACCCTAGAATGATCTCATCTGATGTAATGACTCTGGTTCTGAGGGGAGAAAAACAGAGATGTCAAAACATGATATTAAATTCCTGGATCCATTCCACCTCTACAGGCAAATGGCATTAGTGTGTACAAGCATCAAGGTGTAGGGGGGGAAAACGTTTCCCTTCTTCCCTTCTTGTTTCTTTGGCTGGCCTAATGATTAAATAGACATAAGACAGAATAATAGGAGAAAAACAAATTTAATTTTGTACATACAGGAGCCCAATAAAAATATAAGACTCAAAACAGTGACCAGAGTAGGCAGCTTTTATACCTTTTAGACACTATAACAATCCATTTGTGAAGCATGAAAAAGACAAAGGGGTTTGTGCTTGGGGTAGTAAATTAGTGAAGAAGGAATGAGTTTTCTTTATACAGCCTTCTGGGCCCTAGACTCTCTAACTCTCATGATAAGGATGTCTCTTTTTCACCTGGTGCAGGAAGAGTACCTTTCACATGGGAAATTTATTTCCTGCATTCCAGGGGACAGAGGAGGGTCAGAGTGTCGTCCTTGCACCAGCTGTTTCTTAACAAACTTTAATTCAAAATAATCAATATGCCAGTGAATCTCGTAGTATTGAAAGTAGATCAGTTCAGTTAAACATCTGTGTCTCATTTTAGGAGGTGGTAATGCAGTTGGGCTTCCAAAGTTGGGTCTCTATTATGTGAGAAATAAGGTAATTAATAAGGTATTAATAAGGAAACAAAAGAAAAAACAACAGTTAATTATTGCATCAAATTGTAAACCAATTTCTGAGTTTTGAGGGTAGCCAGTTGAGAATATTTCTAGATGCCAGGCTCAGAGCATCTTCAGATAGATTGAGGAGAGGCAATGACACCATGACAGATTTCCCTGGTTTACAGTTTGAATGTTTCTGGTGATCTTTCTAAGTGGCACACACAGCCACTGGCATGAAGACTGTTTATATGTGAGCTGTTGTGGTGATTCCTCTGAAGTTTATATCAGGTTGTCCAACATTAGTTTGCATGGCTTTGTGGCTTTCGTGTGTGTGAGTGTCTGGGGGGCAGGGTGTGTGTGTGTGTTTGGGTCGCACCATGAGGCTTGCAGGATCTTAGTTCTCGGACCAAGGATTGAACCCGGGCCACGGTGGTGAAAGCACCGAGTCCTAATCACTGGACCACGAGGGAACTCCCTTGTGTGGCTTTGGAAATAGGGAAGTTTTACTTCTCAATGATTTCAAGTCAGAAAGGTGGGAGAAAAATTGGAAACGATAGTCTGGATAGTTGTAGCCAGATATTGAAGGAAACTAGAAGAATTCAGGATCCAGTTAGTTTACAGGTAGAAAAGGAAACCTCAAATGTAATTAATGGAACTAGAATCTAATACCCCTAAAGGTGTATTACTGAAACATAATTTTTCTCTCTGTAGACATTCTAATTTTTATCAAAGATAAAGACTAATAAGACTAATTTGTTTGCAAATTGAGGCTAATTTCAATAAACTTGGCCTGGTTTTTACATAAGATCAGCGAGAATGGAGATTTGCCATATAGGCTCTTTTATGCTTGCTTTGCTGGAAGTTTTCATAAGGACTCTCAGATAGAACTTTTAAAAAGCCTCTTGAGGCTAGGAAGCCAAGCCAAAGACTTGCCATCAGGTTTCCATACCTACAGATTTAGATTAGTTCATCTCTTCTCTAGCACCCACTATATCTTGAGGTTCCTGTACCTGCCAGGGAGTGTCCTTCTTACCTGGTAAAGCTGCTGTGAATCCTGTAAACAAGTACCAGGCAGATTTTTTTCAAGGAACTTTATTGGCTCCAAAAGTCAACCTTGGTTCCTTAAAGTTGTCTGGTCATATCTGAGTCAATGGACATCTCTCCCAAATATGACATTCCAGTCGAAGCCTTGGTAAAATAACCTATGGATCCAATTGTGTTGGGTTACGAGGAGAATGGAATATCAGTGAACTCATGCTAATATCTATATTGCCATGAAAATAAAAATACTCACTGAAGGTCACTTAATTCTGGAGGAATCAGGTAGGGAGGAATAAAGAAATGTTTCATCTTTGTTCACAAAATGATATTTCACTAAATTTCTGTAAGTCAGAGATAGCTTAAGAGGAAAGATTTCTTTATATCTGGAAAACAAAAGACTAAAGAACCAGCAATATTTTTTAATTCATAAAAATTATAATCGTCCTTCTCAGTTCATTCAGCCCCATGTAATGAATTTTGATGATCTTTATATTTTGCTAACAGTTTGATGAAGCCATCCGTTTTTCTTTTTTTCTTCATTAGAATTCTGTAAATTTTTTTAAAGAAAACACTTTTAATCTTACAGTACATTGAACAGTACAGTAGTACGGTACAACAGCCGGCGCACAAGGGCTGGCATCGAGTGAACAGGCAAGAAGCATTACTGACTGGAGGAGGGAGAGGAGGTGGGAGATGGTAGAGCTGAAGGATCGTCAGCAATAGGAGACGGAAGGTAAGCTGCAATTTCACTTACGCCTGAGGTTGATGGCACAGGTTCTGGTTCCTTGCTGGGTTCAATTCTCTCTACCCTCCTGAAGAAATGATCCAGTGATGCCTGGGGAGCAGCTCTTTTTTTCTCATCATAGATGATGTGGTAGCACTGGACTGCATTCTGAACGGCTGCTGCAACTTTCCTGTACCGTTCTACGTTCCTGTCCTGTGCCTCAAAAACTAACAGTGCCTCCTCGAATAAAGAAAATCCCCTTGCCATTTCCTGCAACATGAATCTCTGCGGTTCTTCAGTTCCTTCTTCCTCTTGTCTCTCTTCATCCTTTCTCAGGGGCTCCAATTCCATCAGGTCTTCATTTGTAAGCTCCTCATATTACACAGCAAGGAGTTCAATGAAGTCGTCCTCTTGCAGATCTAGCTTGAAATAAAGATACTGTACTGCTGTACTCTATACAGTACTGTACAGTAAAGTACACAAAAGCACAGCCACTTGTAGAGGAGGCACGCACACGGCAACATATGCCAGACACGTGAACTAACTTATGTGATTGGACATGCGAACCCATGTTCGCACCTTTGAAAGTTCGCATCTTAAGGGGACTTACTGTATTATTCAGCCTTAAAAAAGAAAGAAATCCTGTCACATGCTACAACACAGATGAACCTTGAGGATAATGTGCTTAGTGAGATGAGTTAGTCACAAAAGACAAATACTGTGTGATTCAACTGACATGAGGTACCTAGACTAGTCAAAATCCGACACAGAAAGTAGAATAGGGGTTGCCAGGGGCTGAGCAGAGGGAGGAAGGGGGAGTTCTGTAATAGTTATAGAATTTCAATTTTGCAACTCGAAGAGTTCTGGAGACTGCATAGCAATAGGAAGGTACTGAATTGTGTACTTAAAAATGGTTAAGAGGCAAATTGTATTTTAACACAATGTTACCACAATTAAAAACAAAAAAAGAAAAGAAACAACAGAAAGTAAGTTGGTGAAACCATAAGTTCTTTGGCTAATCAGTCTGATAGGTTTTCCCCTTTTATCCTTCATTATTTTGAATTTTGAGCTTGAGCCTAACTTCATATAGTTACTTGGCATTAAACAAGCCCTCTCAGCAGAATGTGTAGCCCAGTACTACTAAGGCACCCAAAAAGAGATTACTTATCCTTAAACCAAACAATATTCCAAAGAAAGCTGTACCTTCACCACAATATTCTGTGAAGATTGATGGATTTCCTTACATTAGTTTTAGAATTCTGTAATTTCTTACCCAGTTCAGTGGTATATTCATAAACACATCAGAAACATGTATTCTAGAGTACTTGTCAGGGTCCTTTCCATGAACTTCTTTGAAAATGAAAAACTTTTGCAGGAAAACTTTTGCCAAAGAATGAGAGTAGAACAGTAACTGTCTGTAAATGAAAAAAGACTTAAAAAATGCAATGGTTAAAGATCAGATGAGAGTTTAGTGCAATGCAATTGACAAGGAAATTTAGTAATTTCTGTGACACCAACATTTTAGGATAATTAGAATTACAATAACATTATACCACGATATATCAGATTTTCTTTGGAATTTCATGTAATTTCTAGAACACTTATATTAATAACATTCTCCCATACAATATAACCTAAGAAAGTTTATCATCATGTATTTAACAATGTTTTCCATGTAATTTAATGTACCAAATAAGCATAATTAATGTAATGTCTCTCTCTCTCTCTCCTCTCATTCTCACTCTCCCTCCCTATTTTTATATGGAGAGAAAGAGAATCTTTTAAGATGTTCCAGGGGACCTCTGGAAAATCCCAAAGTTAGATCGAGGTCAAAAACTTTTACTAAGAATTTGATTTGAGGAAGTTTGTCAAAAACATCAAAAAGTTTTGACACTTGACCAACAAGGATCACAGGTCATCATGAAACAGTACCTCATTATTCATTTAACCAAAGTAACGGTAACAGATTTCAAAGGCAAATCTAGAAGGTTACATAATTCTGAACAAAATTTAGCTGTTTCAATATTTGGAAGACTTGGTTTATTAAGTAATCAAAGACCAATGATAAAGACAACATGAAACGTAGAAGATTATTTTGAAAAAACACATATTCTTTGTTTTCTAGGCAGATCATTTAAAAGATAAAGAAAAGCCTTTCATAATGTCTTATCAAGAGCAGAGCAATAGTCCAAGAAAACTTTGTCCTCTTAGCAGATGAAAGAAAATTAATTTCCAGTTTTACATAAGTACACTATTGATCTTAAAGTTTATATTTAAAACAATTATAATAAATTCATTTAATCTTATCCAGCTTGATCACACATAAAATTCCTTTCCTAAGATTCATCTTTTACAAACCTTCTATAACTTTGTGTGTTCATTTTAGTTTGTCTCTTCTTCTCTTTCCCATTCTGAAATAATCAACTTTACTTTAGGGCAACATTACTTTATTTTCCTCCACAAATTGTATCTTCAGTCTTCATAACTTTTCTAACCAAAAAATGCATCTTATTTTCCTGGCGTACAGAAGCGTTTCCTTTATTTTTTCTAGTACTTTTAATTGCATATATTAATTAGAATTATTACCCTTTAGAAACCTTGATTTCTAGTAAAGACTAAGAAGTAAGCAGTTGTGAATGCTTTCTTATACCAGAATTCTTTAGACTGGCAAATCTGTAAATGCATTTTACATTTTTTAATAGCATACACTTCCTCACAACAGAACAATTTTTTAAATGTATCACAAGACATGGTTACTAAAAGACCCAAATATCTTTAGTTTTTCTGTAATAAGAAGCCAAAGGTGGACACATTTAGGTTCAATAATCACCGTTTCTATATTTTACCTTATTTGGAAATGATCTAGATACTCAATGAAATTTTATCATTTAATTTAACAGAGCAAAACTCTTAATAGTGGAAAAAATCAAAGAGATTTGAGTAACAATTTTTAAATAGGTATACTATAGGACAATCATTGCTGAAAATTTAACCAGAAAACTGTTATCTCACTTACATCTATTTAATTTCTTTAACAATCATATTTAGATTACTCCCCCCAAATAGGGTGAGACTCTAAAGCAGTTAGCCATCATCTTAAGTTTTTAGAGTTGGTTTTGTTTTGGCTGAGAAATTTTACAGCAAAGATAACATGAGCTTCCTTGACTTTCAGTAAACCTAAATAGGATAAAAGAATTACAACTTCATGCTGATAACTCTAGGGACATGCCTGTGTTAATTAAGCTAACAAACTTAAACTGGCTTTTCTTTACTGAAAATTAACTTAAATCGTGTGAACTTGAAAAACATTTGGATTTTCCTTCTGTTATATTTCTGAGATTAAGAAATACCTAATTTATAAATGCTTATTTTTAAGCCAATTAAATAGAGCTCTTTACAAATTAATTGCAATAATACTATCCAGAGGAAGAAAAATAATATATCTAAACATACATACTTCAACATACATAACCATATAGACAGACACAAAAGAAATCTCTTTTCTTTCATTTCCAAACTTTAGCCATAAATCAGGTAAAATAAAAAACTCACCAGTTTACAAATAACTGTGTCTCTAGCCCACTGAAAAAGTTAAGGTTATCAGCTTAAAAGCTTTTTCCTAATATTTCTGGACAACATTTTACAATTTAAATTGTCCTTGACATGTAATCTTAAGGAGGCTATGGTATAGAGTTTGAGCAAAAGAGCATTTTAATCAGTTTATATTTAAAAGCAAACCTACTCCCCCCCCCTCCTTTTTTTTTTTCTTCAGGCTCTGGTTGAGTGAGGGTTATGCTCTGGTTACCTCCTGGGGGGTTTACATTTCAAAGACATGGTAAGAGTTACATCTTTAAGGGAAAGAGAAAGAATGCAATATGTTGTTGTTGTGGCTTGCAGTTTTTGTTTTTTCTTGTCCTCAGCCTTTTAAAATTTGGTAGGATCTTCTAAATGTGGAAGTAAAAGGACTTTATAATTTAGGAGATTCATTGCTGTCCAGGGGACATAAATTCTTTGTGATAGAGTTCTAGGATATATCCACAAAGGACATTGCCTAGGAAAGCCTGAAGCTGGCAGAGCCTGATTATAGAGCCCAGCAAAGCACGTCTTACTGCCCTTACCAGGTGCTTCTGCTAAAATCACTTCCTGACTTCTAGTATTTACATGAGTAACCTGTATACTCTGGATATTAGACTGGAGCACCTTCTGTATTTCCTGTAGGAAAATGGAAGCAAAAACAGGCAGCTGGGCATTTAAGGGATTTTCTGGGGAAGGTGGAGAAGTTGAGGAGTTAAAGGAATGCTGCTTGTGACTTCATGTCTCAGAATCCCAGTCTACTTGACTGGCTATCAGATGCACACTGGTATCTACACCTCCCAGATGGCAGAGGCCAGACACAACATTCTCCATGGTCGCATAGCCATGTTCTCAGGGTATAGAACAAGACGAAAGGAAAACCTCATCTGGTTTGTATATAGGGGACCCACAGCAAAGTTTGTGTAAGCAGATGCTGGTCTGGTGAGAACTGTGAACTCACCACTCTGTGAGGCCAACTTGAACAACTGGCTTATAAGACCTATGCCTGCGTGTGCTTTACGTTTTTTCGCCTTATGACAAATGGAACAAAAGAGAACAAAGGTAACAATGACCATCTCTGGGAGGAAAAGGGTTAATAGAAAATCAGAGTACTCCTAACAAAACTTTGCCAGAGTTGCTATGCTTAAGTAACTAATTCACAGAAATATTTTCTCCTGCTAACCTAAATTTAGAAGAAGAAAAGGACTCTCTCCAATCTTGCTTGCTTCCATCAGACTCTACAGGCAGAGACTGAGGCTGACATAGTAAGAACTCTTCCCTTATGCTGGCTCTTGTCAGGAGTCCCAGGATCTCTCAGAGGCAGCAACCCTGGAGTGAGCAGGGTTCAGTCAGTGAAGTGACCCATGTTGGGCACCAAAACTGTAGAAGAGGAAAACTTTTCCCTTCTTCCCTTCTTGGTTCTTTGGCTGGCCTAATGATTAAATTGACATAAGACAGAATAACAGGAGGAAAACAAATTTAATTTTGTACATACAGGAGCCCCATAAAAATATAAGCCTCAAAGAACTGACCAAAATAGTCAGCTTTTATACCTTTTAGACAACATAACAATCCGTTTTTGCAGCATGAACAAGACAAAGGGCTTTGGGCTTAGGATTGTAAATTAGTGAAGAAGGAATGAGTTTTGTTTATACAGCCTTCTGGGCCCTAGATTCTCTAACTCTCAAGATAAGGATGTCTCTTTTTCACCTGGTACAGGAAGGGTACCTTTTACATGGGATATTTATTTCCTGCTTTCAGGGAGACAAAAGAGTGTCCTAATGTCCTTGTACTGGCTGGTTTTTTTTAAGTTATTTTATTTATTTATTTATTTTTTTATAGAACAATTTACTCCCTTTTTTTTTTAAACCCCACATTTGTTTATTTATTTATTTTTGGCTGTGTTGGGTCTTCGTTTCTGTGTGAGGGCTTTCTCTAGTTGCGGGGAGTGGGGGCCACTCTTCATCTCAGTGCGCGGGCCTCTCACTATCGTGGCCTCTCTTGTTGCGGAGCACAAGCTCCAGACGCGCAGGCTCAGTAGTTGTGGCTCACGGGCTTAGTTGCTCCACGGCATGCGGGATCTTCTTGGACCAGGGCTCGAACCCATGTCCCCTGCATTAGCAGGCAGACTCTCAACCACTGTGCCACCAGGGAAGCCCCTGTTTAAGTTATTTCAATTCAAAATAATAAATATGCCTAAGTGGCATATTTGGGAAACCCTGAACCACATCAAGGGTCAGCATCTGTTCAGTCTCCCCACAGACTGCATGTCTGGCTCCCCATTTTCTTTCTTCTGGTAATACAGTCTAGATTTACTCTGTTTTCGGTGCATGGGGTTCATGTGGGATGACCTATTTCTCAGCCCCTTCCTATCAGGGCCCACCCCTGTACGCTCAGAGAAGGGCAAGTGACATAAGCCTGGGCAAATAAGAAACAGTCTCTAGAATTTTTGTTGAAACAATTGAAAAAGAAGTTCTTAGTTCTTCCTGGAGTTCTAAACAGGTAAAATGGGTCTTAGACATGAGCTTATGCTTCAGGAGAGATTTCCATATAATGAAGTTGGCCCAGAGGAAAGCACTTGAAATGGGGCAAATTACTGAGGACCTTGTTTGGGCACCTATGTCTACCAGGTGGCTCTGATTTTTTCACGGACATTATGTAGGCCAACAGATTTTCTTTTTCTTTAAATTTAAATTAGATTTATGTCTCTTGCCAGTGAAATAGTCTGGCTTAATACCATCCATCTTTCACATTTCTGTTACAGATAACTTTCCAACACAAGTAACTCTATTTATTCTATTTAATCTGTGTATTCATTTATCTCTTCAACATTTATCTATCACTCATAAGCTAGGAACTAAATTAGGTTCTAAATTAGTTTACAAAGAGGAAAAAAATAAACCAGACTCTGCCACTACCAAACACAGCCTATGGAAGCATGATGGAAAGATATGAAGTTGTCTGGAGCTCCATGATACTCAGCAATGTACCGAGCTTTATAGGCACTCAGAGGAGGGTGGGCATCAGACTCCCCTTCTTGGAAGGGTGGGAGCTGTCAGAGAAAACTTGCTAGAGGAGGGTGCTACCTAAGGAGAGTGGGTAGGTACCTATTCCCGACAAAGAGGACCAAGTGAGCAGAGGCATGGAAGCTGAAAGCAGTGCAGTATGACCTGAGAACAAAAATAAGCAGTTCATTTTTTTTTTTTAACCTGGAGTTTAACAACAAGGCAAGGATGTATAGAGAGCAGGAGGATAGGCATGGCTCAGACACCAGAGGTTCCCTTGTCACTCAGGAGCCATTTCAAATGTCACATCCATTAGAAATCTCATAACTCATCTAAGTGTTTACCTTGGCCCTTGGATACAGAGCACATTGTGGTTTACATGCTCCCATGCTGGATTATGTACTCTGCCAAGAAACTATCATATCTTATTTCTCTTTCCATGCCCATCTTCAGTGTGAGTTGGGTTCATACTCATACTAAGGATTCGACAAATGTTTGTTGAAATAATACATGAATAAATGATTTCAGGCCACTATTGGTTTTCAAGGAATTTGTTTTGGAGATGAAAACATCATTATGACATTATGGTATTATGGAAACAAAATTTAGGAAGTCGAGAGATGAATGTATAAAATGCAAAAGAAAATAGCATGCATAGCAAAAAGATGCAGATTTCAACTAGGAAAATTATGAATCATCATAAAAACTTGATATTGAGCATAATGTCCACAGTATTTTCCAGTGTTCATTATTTCCCAGTTTTTTAGCCAGAAATGTTTTTGTTTTTATTTTTACCTTCTGGGTGCTGTCCATACACTCAGATAATCTTAGAGGCAGAGGATTCTGAATGATGCTTATTTCAAAGGAGGGGCTCTGCTAGTGTATGACTGAGCTAGTTCATTGACTGACATTTTCGAAGTGGTTGACAACATTAAAGAAATATGACAACATTAAAGAAATTTGCACCAATTAGGTATGGTGGAAATTATGGTGGAGGTAGAGAAAGTATGGCTTTGTTGTGTGTATTTTACATATGTGTATATTATGCACTGAATGTGAATATCTACAATCAAATGTTTAATGAGCACATATTATAGCATCTGTGTGTGATTGAAGGGTGTAGATGGACAGATGAGGGGAACTCTAAGCAGATTCCCTAACAGTTACAAATGTGACCCTAACAACAACAAAAAATCATATAAATCACTTATTGGGAAAATGCATGAGTGTGTTACAATGTCTGTGGATAGTTTGGTGAAATCTCTGAGCTTAACAAAGTTGGGAAGAGACTCTTTAATGTTCAACCAATTTTCTGCTGGCAAGGTGCCTTATCCAGCACCCAGCTGCAGTATTACATCTTAATACTAACTGTGTTATTGTTTCATGTAGTTAATATCTGACAAACGTTTATTTAGCACCTACTGTCAGGCATTTTTATGGAAGCGGGAATGAAGGGAGGTTAATAAGCATGACCCTTATTCCCTGATCTAAAGAAGGAAAACAGATAAATAATCACAGTGCAGTCTAATTGCTATTCTAATGGAGGTGTGTATAAATTGCTTTACTCCTGTTTTTCCAGGAGATCCTATCATCATCCCTAGAATTACCACAAAAAGAAGACTCTTTCTCCAACACAGCTCATAAATAAGAGCTGATTGTTCCAACACTGCTCACTGACTGCCCTACTTTCAAGTTTTACTAACCCTCACCACAACACAGGCTACTAATAGCATAATCCCCATGTTGCCTAAGCAAAGAAATAAATGTTTGACAAGGTTATACCCAAAGTTTATTTCTTTTCCTTGTTTTAGATACACAGTTAAGCCAGGCTTCCAATCACCGTATGTCCTGTGGATTTTATAATCTTATAGATATTCTGGTTGATAAACATTGTGGTTTGTTATTTGATTTTCTTTTAGTTGTTAACCATGAAGGGAAAATACAACTTGTGTCTATCACATTAAACTTTTTTTCTTAACTAGTTATCTACGCCCACATGTTGAGTTGTGGTTCTGTTCAGGGGAAGTTATAGCTTGTTGGCCACGTTCTTAATGGGTTGCTTGTTAGCTCAAGGATTGTGGCCACAGCTGTTTGGAAATGATACGTGCTCTGGGGGTAAAACTCCAAAGAAAAGGAACTTCTACTTACTAGGTTTGAAGTTTGAGTCAGGCCTATGCTGGCTCCTAATTTTTATTATTATTTTTTGCGGTACGCGGGCCTCTCACTGTTGTGGCCTCTCCTGTTGCGGAGCACAGGCTCCGGACGCGCAGGCTCAGCGGCCATGGCTCACGGGCCCAGCCGCTCTGCGGCATGTGGGATCTTCCCGGACCGGGGCACGAACCTGCGTCCCCTGCATCGGCAGGCGGACTCTCAACCACTGCGCCACCAGGGAAGCCCCTGGCTCCTATTTTAAGAGAGATTTACTCCTTTCCAGAGTCCTATGGGGTGAGCATTACTGCCCTTGTTTGGCAGATGAGGAAACAGGAAACTCGGGGTCACACAGACTCAAAAGATGTAACCCAGACTGTCTTATTCTGAAGCTTGTTGGGCTAAAGCCAGCAACTACAGGGATAAGGAAGAACCATACAAGAAGAAGAAATAATTATAAAACCACTATTAAATTCATCGAATGTCTTTGCTTCTTTCCCAAGGTGTCCTAGAAATCAATGTACTTTTGACCCTCAGTTCAGTTTGCATTAGACCCGAAACTAAGATGCACATAGCTGAAGCAGAATGGGCAGTGAATTTAAGTAGGGGCACCCAGCTGTAAAGGACATAGAATCTCAACAATACAGATAATGTTCTACTTGGTGTTACATCTTCCCCTCAGAAGCTGCTCCTGGGCTCCCCTGGTGATGCAGTGGTTGAGAGTCCGCCTGCCGATGCAGGGGACACGGATTTGTGCCCCGGTCCAGGAAGATCCCACATGCCGCGGAGCAGCTGGGCCCGTGAGCCATGGCCACTGAGCCTGCGTGTCCAGAGCCTGTGCTCCGCAACGGGAGAGACCACAACAGTGAGAGGCCCACGTACCACAAAAAAAAAAAAAAAAAAAAAAAAAAGCTGCTCCTTATGGAATTCCCAAAGACTCCATCCCTGAGTCAGGCCTGGAGACTGAGGTAAGGAGATTTAACTGTCCTACTGTTCCTGAGCTTTCTGCCCCTACTAACTAGCCAAGCATCTTGAGAAGCACTAATTAGAGTGTGGACTCCAACATGAAATGTTAAAACTTGACTCTTTAGTCAAAGAACTAGACAATGTTTTTAAACTACAAGTTATGATCCATCACTGGGTTATGAAATCACTTTATTAGAGGCTTGTGACCAAAATTTATTTTTAAGTGGATAAATAGGATAGGCTAGTATGAAACAGAGCAGCACCCTGTGGTGGGGTCCCAGGTACAAATCCTTTCCATGCCCTCGATTGTTTTTTTTTTTTCATATTTATTTATTTTTTGGTTGAATCGGGTCTTAGTTATGGCATGCGGGATCTTTTGTTGCAGTGTGCGGGCTTCTCTCTAGCTGTGGCGTGTGGGTTTTCTCTCTCTAGTTGTGGCACGTGGGCTCCAGAGTGCATGGGCTCTGTAGTTTGTGGCACGCAGGCTTTCTCGTTGAGCGGTACAGGTCGGTAGTGGTGGCGTGTGGGCTTAGTTGCCCTGCAGCATGTGGGATCTTAGTTCCCTGACCAGGAATTGAACCCACATCCCCTGCGTTGGAAGGTGGATTCTTTACCATTAGACCAGCAGGGAGGTCCCATCCATGCCCTCGATTCTTGTTGGTAGGAAATAGGCTTCATTCAGCCTCCTAGACCTTTCCTGAGCTCCAAAGGACAGATTCAAAGAGTTGTTTATCAAGAAAGGGAAGGGATGCAGAAACAAAGGAGCAGTCAAGAAACAATAGTCCAGTCATGGGGCAGGGTTCTGGTTCCTCCTCAAGGAATATACGTAACAAAATACCTTTGAATTCTTCTGCAGGAACTAAGGCCCTCACCTAGGTGGAGGATGGTAACTTCAGACTGAGCACAAGATTCCTGGAACACCACCCTGCTACCTCACCACCAACCAATCAAAAGAAAGTGCCCACAGTGAAAGATAATGAAGACTTTGACCCCCTTCACCAAATGATTCTTTCTCCCTTTAAAACCTTTCATGGTCAAGCAGAATCTTCAGAGTTGGTTTTAGGACATGAGGTCTACATTCTCACCAGGTTGCAACCCTCCTGAATAAAGCAACCTTTCCTTTTCCAACCAACACTTGCCTCCCAAATGCTGGCTTTTGAGCAGCAAGAAGCCGAACCTAAGTTCTGTAACAAGTATAGAAAATAAAATATCAAAACACAATACTTGACAAAGCAAGTATAAGTATTGTATTTTAAACTTGTTTTAGGCCTGTGTGTCTATACATGCATACATACACACACAGTGAATACATACATACACAGTACCTATAAATCTATAAATAGATGCCAGGTCACATGGGTTTGATATTATTTCTCTGGCCAAGTAAAAACTTATTTTATTAACCAAAATTGGAAAAAGAATACTCCCTAACTAGTTTCATTGCAATGAAGTAATTACTGTGTTCCTTTTATGATTGTGTACAATGGCATTTTATTGAAAATCAGCAGTTCACCTCATAACTACATCAAATGACTAATATTTTTAAAAATGAAAAGAACATTTTGAGTAGTGAAATTACAGTTTTTTTTTTTTTAAGTTTCCTCCTTATTCCCTCTGTATTTCTAAGTTTCTGTAGTGAGCATGTATTCATTGTTTTTATAATGAGAAAAAAATATGAATATATCTTTATAACCAACTAAGACCTCAATACTCTATGCATTGAAGAGGAAACTGTTTTTACCACAAAGACCTTAAAAGGGGGGGAAAAAAAAGCAAAAATTAGAAAAATGCTGAAGAATGTCTCAGAGCAAAATACCCTTTGGTGGTTTTGTTTGTTGATAGGGCCTGTGACTGTGCAGTAAGCACTTGGTTGTGGACATTTTCTGCTGACTACTTCCAGCCAAAAAAAAAAAAAAAAGAAGAAAAAGAAAGAAAAAATCATTCAAGTTCAAGTACATTCAATCTATATCACTCCATGAATGTTTGAACAGCAGGCAGCTACAGTAACTTGTTCTCTAATTTAGACTTTTCCTGGTAGGAGAGTCCTCTCCCAGTGCCATTGCTGATAAAAGCGACCACTTGAAAGCATTCTCTGGCTGGTTAGCCAAGGTAATTCTGAAGGGAGAATTTACAAGGCACCAGCATTGGTTGACTTTGCACAATTTGTTTAGGTCCTTTGGCCCTTTGAGTCATACCTAGGAGTTACTGAATCCAACTAAGTATGTTGTTTGATGCAGGCAGTAAAAGGAAAATAGGCAAAAAAGTATTGTACCATTCACAGCCAATTTCACTGTATTCTTTCCCAAAGTTCATTTGGTTTGAGAAACTTTTATTGCTATTGCAACTTTTTTTTTTTTTTTTTGCTACTTATCACCAAGAACCACTCTGTTAAATGTCTTACTCAACATTTCAAACTGACTGGAATTGTGTGTTAAGAACAATATTGAAAGCAAAAAAAGAAAAAAGAAAAGAAGGCAATAGTAACAATTAATCATTGCTAATTTTTAAGCACAGACTATGTATGAGGAACTATGCCAAGTGTTTCACATACATCATCTACTTATTCTACACAATAATCTATGAAGTAGACACTCATCCACATTTCATGGATGAAGAAACTAAGGCACAAAGGGGAAGTGAGTATAGCACAACCTTGTGCGCCATGATAAGAACTTTGGACCTTGAAGATAATTCGAGTGAAGGTGCACAAGATGGATCGAAAGTGAGAAACACCAAATGGGTGAAAACTAGTTGGGAGACCCACCCCCATAGACATTCCAGTTCTGCAGAATGGTAAACATCCTGAGGACTTAATGATCTTGTGTCTTTCTACTTTGTCATCTTGTGGCAGTTTCATTCTTCCCTTTGCCCCTGGCAAATTCATACACCACCTCCAAGAGCTGGTTTTTGGGTCAGTTCCTCTCTGAAAAAATTAGCTAACATGCCACTAGCTTGTGTGAAAGGCAGCGCAGCATGAAAGCAAGAGCGAGGAGTTGAAAGTCAGATTGATCTGCTCAGCCTCTAGCAAACTGGTCTTGGGAGACACCTTAACCTTTCTGAGACTGTTACTGCAACTCTACAATGGGAATAATATTACCTGACATACAAAGTCGTTGTGAAAATTTAGATGATACTCTGGTACTTCATAAGTCTCTATAAATAGCATCTATTTAAGTAGTTTGTTATCTCAAAGCTTCCTCCCTTTCTCCCACCCCAAGGAGACCGAAATGGACATTCTCCATTTTCTCGTAGCAGTCTAATCCTCCCTGTACACAAACATTGCCACCTTAGGTTGAAATGACTTTGGCTCATGAGTAAAGGTCTGTAGCTTTCTCCTGCCTCAACTAGATTCTGCCTTCTTGCCCACTATGGTAAGCTGAATAAAAATTTCCATATACTAACCTCTAGAACCTTGTGAAAATGTTACCTTATATGGCAAAAAAGATTTCACAGATGTGAAAGGATCTTGAGATGGGAAGATTATTTTAGATTATCCAAGTGGGTATAGTGGGATTATCCAAGTGGGCACAGCATAATCACAGGCCCTTTTAAGAGGCAGGCAGGGTATAAGAAGAAGGGTCAGAGGTGACAACACAAGTAAAGGTTGGAGTGATATAGTTTGAAGATAGAGGAAGGGACCAGGAGCTGAAGAATGCAGGTGGCTTCCAGAAGCTGAGAAAGACAGGACATAGATTCTCCCCTAGAACCTCCAGAAGGAATGAAGCTCTGAGGACACCTTGACATTAGCCTGTAAGTCCCATTTTGGACTTGTGATGTCTAGAACTGTGAGATAATAAATTTGTGTTGTTAAAGCCATTGAGTTTGTGGTACTTTGTTACAGAAACAAAGTAACTAACACACCCAACTTTCAATGCCATCCTTTCTTCCTAAAGTATAGTAGTGTCTTCTTAAAGCATAAATGAAAATACAACCTGTATCTCTCCTAATTTCCACAGCTGTTTAACACACAATCTCAATATCTCCAATGTTAAGAGATTTATGGAACAGTGGTAAACTGCAAATAAGGTTTTACTGAACCCGAGAATACTGAGGGAAAAGTCTATTAAAGACATTTTCATGCTTAGAGCAAAACTCATGGTAGATAAATGGAATGTAATAAGGACCAATTCTGTAAGTTTGCCAAATGTGGGATTTATTACAGGCAGTAACATGAGTACAGGAACTGTCTTTACCATTTCATTTTTGTTAAATGTCAGCATTATCAAAGGATCAATAAAGAGTACAATATTTTAATGTAATTCTCTGGAAAGTATCAGTATATTTCCACTAAGTTGTAGAGAATTCTAGTTTCATTTTTATTAATTTTCTATACTTGGGTAAAGTATAAATCTTAAGGGAGTAAAAGCAGAGTCTACTTTATTTACTTAATTTTTTTTTAAAAAAAGCAGCCCTAGAGCAGCTGGGCCCATGAGCTATGGCCGCTGAGCCTGCACGTCCAGAGCCTGTGCTCCGCAACAGGAGAGGCCACAACAGTGAGAGGCCCGCGCACCACAAAAAAATAAAAATAAAAAAAAATAAAAAAGCAACCCAGAAAACTTAAGTGCAATTAATATTTATTGGCAAAAATAATCATGACATTATTATGTAAATAAGTAGTTATTAAGTAATGCAATCCTGGAAATATGCAAATATATATCAACCAACATACAACACCAAGTAAAACCAGTCTTTATTAAACCAAACCTTCTTTCAAAATATATTTTTGCTTAAAATTCTGGAGATTTTTCTTTATATGAAATTGTGATATGTCAACATTATTTCTTTCCTCTATTAATAAATATTGACTATACCACAACTTCATTTATTTTGTTTATGTAGAATTTCAAGGATAATAAAATCATCAGATGATTTTTCCACAGTTAGATTGAAAACGAAAAAAAAGAAAGAAGAAACACTTTATATAGCAAAAGTACAGATTTAGGCAGCTGACTCTTCAAAAGTACAGATTTAAGAGCTAACTCTTCAAAAGTTTCTTGATTATTTTCTTATACAGAGGATTCTGCGGGTCCAGGCAAATTTTCCTCCCGTCCTTCAGCGTAGCTCTGCCAGGGAAAGAAGAGGCGCGCCTTTCAGTCCTTGGGTTTGAATTTGGGATTAGGCTGGCGGGAGGCGGGTGGAGAGGGGCGGTAGGGAAGGGGAGAGGAGAAGAGGGTGGGCACGAAGGAAGCGGGTGCAAGGACTCACATCAGTTGGGGGTTGGGGCAGTGGAGTCCAGCCCCGATCACCTCCAGGCTGGAGATGCTCCGGGGATGGACCACAGAGGTGGTCTTCACACACACGCAGCGCAGGTCTCCAGCTCCACCTTCAGAGTCTACTGCGGGTGGGGCGGGGACGGTGGAGAGTGACGACTCTGTGAATAGCCAGAGGTACCTTAGGGGTCTTCTCGTGGCGTGGCGTCTGACCTTCACTTCCTCATCCACAAACCAGACCTCCCTCAGAAAGTGTCTGACTGTCCAGGTGGTAGAGCGCAGCGGGCAGCACCTGGCACAGCGCCTGCGCTCTTAGCCGCGCTCGGTCGATCACAGCTGGGAACCGAGAAGGGTACAGACTCCGCCCCAGCCCGGGGGCTCCCGCACCCTTTCCCCGCCGCCCCCGACCTCCCCCAGGCCCTGCTTCATTCAACTCTCACCTTGGGCGAGAGCGACGGCTAGTAGGAGCAGCAGCCCGAGGCTGGGCCGCGGGCCGGGGGCGCGGGTGCCCGCTGCCAGGCTCATGTCGCAGAGATGCCAGCAGGAGCCGCGAGCACAGGGGCAGCCCGGGCTGGCGCTCCGCAGACCGGTGGTTCCCGAGACTCTCAGGCCGTTTTATACCCGCGGTGGGTCAACTTCGTCGGAAGCCTGGGGTTAAGGATGGAGAACTGCGGTGCGGAAGCTGAGACACTTCTGCAGAGTTGGGCACTGGGCAGCCAAGATTAGGGCAAAAGGAAAAGAATCAGCAGTCTTGCTGGGAGCTGGTAGCAGGATCCAACCGCCACCCTGAATTCATATAATACATGCACATTTGTGCAGTTAGAAACAGTACTTGAACCTTATAAAAATGTATGTTTTCTTGGTTATGTGCAACAGTAGAGTTCTCTGTAGTCACCGTGTTGCAGTTGGTACAGCAGGAAAGTTTGTTTCCTTCTCAACTCTCAACTGCCTCATCAAGAACAAATACCGTATGCTAACACATATGTATGGAATCTAAGGAAAAAAAAAAAACGTTCATGAAGATCCTAGGGGTAAGACGGGAATAAAGACACAGACTTACTAGAGCATGGACTTGAGGATATGGGGAGGGGGAAGGGTAAGCTGTGACAAAGTGAGAGAGCTGCATGGACATATATACACTACCAAGAGTAAAATAGATAGCTAGTGGGAAGCAGCCGCATAGCACAGGGACATCAACTCGGTGCTTTGTGACACCTAGAGGGGTGGGATAGGGAGGTGGGAGAGAGACGAAAGAGGAAAGAGATATGGGGATATATGTATACATATAGCTGATTCACTTTGTTATAAAGCAGAAACTAACACCATTGTAAAGCAATTATACTCCAATAAAGATGTTAAAAAAAAAAGAACTGCTCCTTCACTTCTGCCTTTTTTGTTGATTACCATTGAGTTGAGTTTGGCAGGTGCGTTTCTTCCAGATGTGCCATTTGTCATTGTTTTCTGCTATTAAAGAGTTGAATTTGGTCTCCAGGTGATGACTTGCTTCCAAATTTCACGTGAATGTGGAAAGTCTCCTCAGTCTCTTGAATGGGATCCACCTGGCTCTACCAACCATCATCCAATATACTCTAGAAAGCAAGCTCAGTTAGCCTCATCTATCCTCTTATTCTGAGAAAAATTGTAATGATAATGTTTGGATGCACGCTTTCTATAAAAATTGCTACCTGGATGTTTCTCCATTCTGCTCAGGAAGAAGAGAGGTCACAAGGAGAGTTTTCAGGCCATATTTCCCAGTGCCTGCTGCCACCTGGCCAGTACAAGTGACAGGGTGAGATGGGCTGCACCATTGGCGGAGTAGTGAAGCTCTCAGGAGGACACAGAGCATCTGTGAGTTGCGTGTGGAAAAGATGCAACAGAATCCTTCACAGAAAAGATCCAGAGATCAATATAGACCATCTTCCCTTCCCTGAAAAAGAATGACTTTGGCTCTTGATCAGGGCAAAGCACACCCTCATCTCAAAGCCAGAGGCTCCCTGTCACACTGATTAACAGTGGTGAAGGGCCTCAGGAGCCCACTGCATGGAACTAGCAGACCCCTTAATGCTCAGCAGGACCAGATTTCTGCAGGGATATGGAATTCAGTCCCTGGGCCTGGAATGTGCTTTCTCTTACTCTCCCACCACCTGTCTTTTCAGCTGGCTAGGTCTATTCATATTTCTGGTGTCTGCTTAAATATCACCTCCCCACAGGGGCCTTCCCCGACAGCTAAAGCTACTTGTTTTCCCTGTTGTTGTCCTGTAACACCCACTGCTTCTCCTGTTTCTCACAGCTCATACAAACACAAATATATGACATACACACACACATGCATATATATTTAAATGTGTTTAAAATGGTTTCTCTTCTTGGGCTTCCCTGGTGGCGCAGTGGTTGAGAGTCCACCTGCCGATGCAGGGGACACGGGTTCGTGCCCCGGTCCAGGAAGATCCCACATGCCGTGGAGTGCCTGGGCCCGTGAGCCATGGCCGCTGAGCCTGTGTGTCCGGAGCCTGTGCTCCACAAGGGGAGAGGCCACAACTGTGAGAGGCCCGCGTACCGCAAAAAAAAAAAAAAAAAAAAATGGTTTCTCTTCCTAAATGGAAAGCTGCGTGTGGTGAGAGGTAGTACTGTCTATCACTATTCTAGCTCCCTGGAAGGAACTCAGTATAAAGTACTACACTAGTGAAGATAGATGATAAATGTTGAAAATGGTAACAATGAGGCTTTGACGTGTTCATGTGTCTGTTTCTTTGTGTAGTTGGAGCACACCTCTATATGAACTTGTGGTTGTGATTATTTGTCAGCCTGTCTGCCTCTGCCACCAGACAGTACTCTCTTCAATGGCAAGTCTCTGTGACTTATAGTCTTTGAATATCCAGCATCCATGCAATGGCTGGTACAGAATGTATAAGTCATACATGTTTATGGAACTGAAACTTGAGATCCCAAATTGGGTTAGCCCAGAGGGAATGGATAGGAGGGGTGGTTTGGCATATGGATGGGCGACATACTGGATTTGTACAACCTTACCCTGCAGATTTCAAAATTTGCAGTATAAAGGAACCCAGGGAGTAGTGACAATTCATTCATTCTTTCTCTGCATCTAAATAGAATAATTCAATATGTGCACACAAAAGTAAGAGACATATGCATTATGCAGGAGGTATTAGCATAGTGTAAAAACTGTGTCATGTCTCAAGAGGTGGCCCTGTTGGATTTCAGTAGGAAACCACTAGAGAAATGAATGAGATGCTGAGCTATTTTAAATTATTGGAGAAAAACTGATCACCACGACTGCAGTCACCATTTACTGCTTTATTTATTACATGTTTATTCATGTATGTTATTTGTTAACTATTACTTAATAAAAGTATTTATTTTGTAGACAAACATCTAAGGCATTAAACCTATAATAGTGAGGAGATAATAAAAGGAAACCTAATAATGCAGAGTTTGTGAACTATGTGCTTAATACATGAGTGCTCCCCAAGGTCCATGTGCAGTTTGGGATAGATGAACTGATATCTTCTCCTATAACCATCATAGTATATGCAGTATACTATTTATGTATCAAGTCCTATTTTCCGTGTCAATAACATTATGTGATATATAATGTAATCTCTTAATTAGAGAAAGAAAAATCAAGCAAAGTGATATGGTATGTGGTTAAGAGCACAGTTTCAAATTGCCACTCTGTCACCTCCTTAGTTATCTGATTCGGAGGCAAATTTCCTAATCTCTTTGAACTTCGTTTTTCTTCCCTATAACACTGGGAATACTAATGGTAATAATAATAAATACTAACTAACATTGACATATGGGTTATTGTGTGACATTCATTATCTTCAGCACTTTGAATTTATTAACTGTTAATTTCACATCAACTCTATGAGATAAGCAATATTATTATGCCATTTTAAAGATGAAGAAACTTAGGCACAGAGAGGTTATGCAACCTGCCCAAATTTACACAGCTGGCAAGTGGTGGACTAAGTTACTCTCTCTTTAGAGGACATGCTCTTAACCAGATCATAGCTACCTTGTAAGAATTACTTAATTCTTTACAATTATTTAATTGTAATGCATGCAGAACAATTATTTTGTCTGGAATATTAATCTTATTAATATAACTTATAATATTAATAGTTATTAATAAAGTTTAGCTATTACTATAGTACATTAAAAATAGCACGTATCATCAGCTAGTGACTTTTGTTGGCCATATTGTTAAATACCAAAGTTTAAAAAAATAAAAAGATAAGCCTTTTTCCCCTAATAATTTTGTTAAAAGTAATAATATATGACAACAAAGCAATAATAAATTTGATTTTATATTAATATTTCTTTAAGAATAGTATGGGTGTAAATTTAAGGGATTAGACATTAAAGAAAGTTCTGTTGATTGTAAAATAACAATTAGTAGCCTGGTAAAGCTTAAATTCTCTATTGTGTTTATTTGCAAGGCTGATTCTCATACTGAAATGGTTACCAACTAGATATTTAGTAAATACAAATATGTACAAACATGTCAGGGTAACACATTCAACATCAAGTAGAATCTGTGTTGTTATTATTATTATTGAAAATACTATCATATATTATTAAAAATATATATGATATCATATATCATCATAAATTTTTTGCTCTCCTGGTATTAAATATATCCACTTTAAAGTAAATAACCACTGCTTACAAGACTCACATTCTACAGCTTTATTATTTTTAGGATTTGAAAGCTAAAATAAACATTAGAAAAATCTTTCAGAGAATGTTTTGAAACAAGACATCCTAGGACTAAGACAATGAAAAACACTATTTAAACACTATTAATATATAAGTGCCTAAATATATTAATAAACATTTATTGAGCAAGTGTTCCATGCTGGGCCCTGTGTGGTGCCTAATATCACTGACCATTATGGAATCATCATGGGCAAATCTAGTCTAACAGTACAGAGGAGCAAGATAAGTGAACACGGTTGTATTTGGAAAGAAATTTTTAAAGAGGAAATGCAAAACACAGTACCACATTTAGCCAAGAGTTAGGGAGTAAACCACGTATTTTGAAACTAGCCTTGCTTACTTTCTTTTTTTATTAATTTTTAAATTTTTATGCAATTTTTAAAGTTACTTTCCATTTACAGTTATTATGAAATATTGGCTCTATTCCCCCTGTTGTACAATGCATCCTTGAGCTTATCTTACACCTTAGCCATGCTTACTTTCATCTTCTCTCTGTCATCTATTAATCAGCCATCTCAGAACAAAATGTGACTTTTTGAGACAGAACAGAACACACATCCAAAGCTTCATACGGTATTACTCGGTATCCTGGATAAATAAGAACTCTAGAAAGCCAAGACCTCAAACTTTTATCCTTCTTGGGAGATAAAATGGTTTGACAGAAAGCGAAAAGATTAAGCAGCTGACCCACCATCTTCCAATATTTTCTGGACTATTTTCTTGATTCTGGGAGCTTCTGGGTCCAGGCAGATTTTCTTCTCATTCTTCAACGTTGCTCTGCAAGAGAGAATAGAATTATCTGAGAGCATCCTGGCACACTATCAGAAGGGATCCAACAGTGTCGGTAGGGTTGGAGGTGAAGGGCTTCCCTAGTGAGGCAATACTGCAGAAGCAGAGACTTACATTACTTCGATGTTGGTGCAGTGGGGTCCTGCCCTGATCACTTCCAAACTTTGGATGTTACTGGGATGAATGCCAGAGGTGGTCTTCAAACATGAGCAGCGAAGTTCAATGTACCGCCTTCTATCCATACTTTTAGCTAGGGTAGAAGGTGTGATTCTATGAGTGGTCATGATTATCTCAAGGATCTTCCCTATTGATGGGTACCTCTCTCACAAGGCCATTGCGAGTCTGATCGGTAAACCTTTAGGAAAGTACCCTAACAGAATTCCTGGCACATGAGTGCAGCGCCTCCATTTAGAGTTATTCATATAGTGCCCTTCTCCAGTCCCAGGAGCATCGGGACAGTCCATCCCCCAGACACAGCTGCAGCAGAAGCAGCCTCAGGTGCAGGGAAACAGAGACTCCACCTTCAGCTTTCCCTAAGTTTCTCTTACGTTCTCCAGTGGTGGAGGGAACCAGCGTGGTCAGGAGCAGTGACATCAGCAGCAACTCCTGCAGGACAGGAAGTGGGATGGCCCTGGTACAGGAGGAGGTGGTGCTGCCTCTGAGGCTCATGGCAGAAAAGACTGAGTTAGAGGTGTTAGCCTGGGAGTCTGCAGCTAAGTCGCTTTCACGGTCTCCTGCTGTCTTTTATACACACTCCCTCAAGGCCAGTAAGGAGAAAAAGGATAGGGATGGGGGAAGTGAGGATGTGTGGTAATATATGTGTAAGAGTGGTCAAGTTGTGCCCAACCCAGATAAATTCCAGGCAAGTCAAATTCCTGCTAAATTTCATTTTAAGCATCCCTGCACACTCTCACTCCCCCCTTCTCAGTATCCATCTCCCTTACACATATTTAATACTCTACTCAGGCAAGAACTAGACTGAAATATTACATATATTTTCTTTGTATAATTATGTAATATGCCCTGCCTTTCCTATAATGCAATTTAGAGGCCTTATAGACATTTTATGTGTATCTGAAAGCATAAGTATGCGGCCCTTGGAAAAGAGAGTTATCTTCCCTTTCCAGTTGCCAAGGAAAGCAGATGTTCCTATCTTGGTTGTTGATAAGTACTGGGATTCATTTGGAGTATGTGGATAAAATAGGAGCCAATTACCATCAAAGTCTCACTTTGCATATTAGTTTATGGGCTTCTTTCTGTCTTCCAAATATATTATCTTTTGTAATTTTATCCAGAAACTAGAAGCAAACTCATCCTCTTTCCTGTTATAAAATAAACTACTTTTTTCTATCATCTGAGTATACCCTAGAAAACAAGACCCAGCAGCTTTATTTTTCATTGTTAATCTAGCTGAGAAATGTATAATACAATTCACTGTAAAAGATGCATAACCTGCAGATGCATGTGGGATAAAGCATGCAAGTTCCTCTTCATCATTACTCCATATTCCCGGTCTCCGATGGTAACCATTGGTAACAAGTTGGCACTAGTTTTCTATTCTCTCTACATTTATATACACACATATACATATACATAGAGCCACACACATAATATTGGGTAACTTTTTGGCCAACCCAATACATAGAGATAAATATATAAAGAGGTAGATATAGATTTTTTTTATATAAATGGGATTATTATATAGCTTTTATCCTTCAAAAATATGTCTTCAGCATCCTTGCATGCTACCTCAGTGTCACTTTTCCCCACTCTTTTCAATGTCTGCATAACATTCTATAGCATGGGCTCTTGTTCAAATTCTATCCCATTGGTGACCTTGAAGGTGTTTCCATTTTTGAACTTTTATATGAACTGCAGTAACATCTTTATTCCTCAAGTCTCAGACACCAATTAAGGGTCTTGATCTCAAACCCCACATGATAAAGCCCTGCAGCTATGCAGAGATAGACCTGCACATCACATACTGGCTTGCATACGCTGTTGTCTGGATCTCTGCCCCATCTATGAGGCTTGCTTCCTCAACGGGACTGTACACTTTTTTAAAGGTTTTTAAAATAATGTTTATTTCTTAAAAGTTAACATGTGCATAATAGGAAACCGAAAAACACAAGAAGTAAAAAACAGTCATCCATAATCACAAGCAGTTTGCTGTTTGATGCGTCCTTCTAAATCTCATTTGTGTATCTACACAACTAAGCATCCATTTTTATGTAATTCAGATTTTACAGTCATGTATCATGCTTTTTCACACATCATGAATATTTACCATTTCAAAGTCCCACAGCTATATGAGTATTTTTATAACCAAGAATACACTACATCAACCCAATCTGGAAGGAAAAATATATAATCCTGCCTTTCTTGGCAATAAAAATTTCATTAAAGACAAAAATGGCAACAGGCCTCTAGATATTGGCAGACTTATGATTAAAATACTACATTCCCTTAACGTTAAATTAAAAATGAGACATAACACAGCAGAGTACACAAAGCATAATGCTTCTAAGAGGATTCATTATCTGATCTAAACAATTAAAGTATTAGCAAGAAGGTATGTTTCCATTGACTTACTTAACAATATATTCCTATAGCACAGCCAAGAGATGCACACACATCAACGGTTATTATCAAAATATAAATATGAACACATCCACATACATCCCTCCCTTTATACTTCCTCCTGTCCCTCTTCTGCCAACCTAATGAAAGAGTCCTGACGTATATTTCTGAGACGGTTTAACCATTCCATGTCCAAGGTGCTGCTTTTTTTTAAATCAATTATAACAAAGATATTTACAAATTGGTTAATTCACTAGCTCTAGTTTTTATCCTACATCGTCACCTCAGGTCATCTAAAAAGCTTAGATGTTGCGAAGTAAAGAATGAACCTTGGGCTTCCCTGGTGGCGCAGTGGTTGAGAGTCCGCCTGCCGATGCAGGGGACATGGGTTCGTGCCCTGGTGCGGGAAGATCCCACATGCCACGGAGTGGCTGGGCCCGTGAGCCGTGGCCACTGAGCCTGCGCGTCTGGAGCCTGTGCTCCACAACGGGAGAGGCCACAGCAGTGAGAGGCCCGCGCACCGCAAAAAAAAAAAAAAAAAAAAAAAAAGAATGAACCTTGTCCACAATAAACATAGGTACTTTACAAAAATGCACATATAGACCTATGGTTATAACCTAAAACTGTCTTCTAGACATGGAGATATTAACCAAGAGCCCTTCCTTTCACTCTTCCTCTTACCCTTCCACCAGCATTTCAATGACTAAGTACAGGACTACATCTAGCTCTAAGAAGTGGATTAACATAGACACTCCCAGAAGATACAGCCCTTCCTAAAAAACAACAAAAGAGCATTTATAAAGGGATTATTTTACTACCTCTACTTTTAATATATTTTAGGCATTAGGACTTGCTTATTCTTTAATGCACAGCAATATTAACTGAAATGCACAAGTAGAACAATGGTTAGACAATCTGAACGTCTAGACTCATGGGCACAGAATCCCCCTCTGTACACCTTTGAATACAGAGGCATGTCCAAGGTTTCTTTGAATGCCTCATGTATCCTATAATGTGTAAGGTAACACAATATACAGTAGGTCTTAGCTAAACAGTGTTAGTGAATAAATCAATGAATATGTATCACTAAAGGAAAGTTTCGTTTTCATTTCTAATCAGTCACAATTCTCAAATTAGACTTCACATGGCCCAAAGTACCTGTGGTATAAAAAGGTGATTTGGAAGGCTGGGCAAAAAGGATGAGGCCCCAGACACAGGTTGTCTTCCTCTTACAACTATGTCCAAATCTTACACAATATTTAAACTTCCCATTTTCTTTTTTCTTATTTATTTATACCTTTAAAATTTTAGAAGAAACTCTTAAAACATTAAATGTATAAGATTACTTTTTATCAAAAGAATGACTACAGTAAATGATTTCCAACTTTTAAAAAATTTTAAGCCAATTTTTCCTGTTGTTTAGCAGTTACTGACTATGCCTACTTAAGTTCTTATTTCCTGTTTTACAGTGTATTCCTTATTTTTCTCCACCCCATTTGTTTTCTTCTTATAACTTACAGTCTAGCAGTAGAACATATTAAATTAACCTGATTTTCCACCTCTCCCAACCCCAAAATTCATAGCGTAGCAGGTAAGCTTAAGGAAAATCTTAAGCTGAAAAAAATTAGTATCCTTCTAAGAGTGACCATGTGAAGTGAATTATAGAAAGAATTTCAACAGGAAACAGAATCAGGAGAGCAAACTTCCTTCTGGTTCTTCCTGAGTGATGATGGTATAGCCTTTCCCCGTTATTGTGATTAAACTATTGCTAATTCACAAATCAGATATGTTTGTATTCAACCATAAGCTCAAAACCATTTCCACAGCAAGATATAAAGTTTTTTGGCATTATTCATCATATCATTCTTTTTCTGTCCATCCCACCTCTCCCCTCTGCAACACGTGCTGTTTACTATATCTGTGAGTTTCACTGTACGCTTCCCCCTCCCCGACCCCCATACAAACACTATCCACATTTCCTTCCTGGTTCACTTACTAAGATTAGTCAAAAGTTCCTAATCCTTTTGGGGAAACTATATGGAAAGTCTTCTGAGCTAATGATGTTACTTGACTTAGTTGATACCAGGAAAGAGGTAGGCATGTAGCACAGGATCATCAACTCATTGTCTTAATCAACAAGTGTATTTTGTCACAAAAGACACATCGACAGCAAGGTTTGTGAGGAAGTATTAACACATTTCTTGAGTCACTAAAATTTCACAAGCCTATTAGTCAGCGTTTGAGGTAAATAACGTTTTGCTAGTTTTCATTTCTTCAATATATATTAAGTATCTACTATGTGCCAGGCATTACAAAGTCTCTTTGCTGTGTGACTTAGTCATTTAACTACTTCTTTTTTAAAAGTGAGCTCTCAAATATTTGTGCAAAGCAATGGGATATAAATACTAATTTGCTATTACTACTACTACTATTGCTAACTGCTGTTACTGTCACATGCATAATTTTCTTGGATTTCCATGAAGAGAAACATAATACTGACATGAATAACCTGACTATACAGAAATGGGTAAAAAATATTGTAAAATCAGTTATTCAAGCAAAAGAAGTTACTTTATGCAAAGTTATAACTTCAAAGAATGCTAGAAAATTAGTGTCAGAGGTTCTTGGGTTTAAAAATGACTTGACAGCTTTTTATGACTCTTACATTTTCTCCCTGGTTTTTTTTTTTGTGGTAAGTTACTTTATCTCTTTTTCCTTTAAGTCATTGTCTTATAAATAGCAGTGTCATTCAGGAAACTAGCAAGTTTTCTAAGACTCAGAACAGAACTTATCTGTTAGCTATTTTAAAAGAAAATATCTAGAGACACTGGAGGAACATTAGCCTTTAAAATTAAAACATATATTAATTTTGCATTAATTAGAATGTTTTGAACTGACATCTCCTAAATATGAAGGGGATAAGCCACTGCCTACAAATTAGTAATAAAACAATGGGTACACTAGGGGCAGGACAGGAATAAAGACGCAGATGTAGAGAATGGACTTGAGGACACGGGAAGGGGGAAGGGTAAGCTGGAACGAAGTGAGAGAGTGGCATGGACATATATACACTACCAGAGGTAAAATAGATGGCTAGTGGGAAGCAGCCGCAGAGCACAGGGAGATCAGCTCGGTGCTTTGTGACCACCTAGAGGGGTGGGATAGGGAGAGTGGGAGGGAGGGAGATGCAAGAGGGAGGAGATATGGGGATATATGTATACATATAGCTGATTCACTTTGTTATAAAGCAGAAACTAACACACCATTGTAAAGCCATTATACTCCAATAAAGATGTTAAAAAAAAAAACCCAATGGGTACAGAAGATCCTAGAGATGATAAAATGGAGGGTCAGTTTGTTAAAGCACTTTAATCAATAAATTGAAATACTAGCCAACAAAAGCTTCCCTATAAGTGCTGAAATCTAATATGTCTTCCATATAACTCTGAGTGGCCAAGAATGATCCAGACCTCAAATACTCTGGCACTAATGTAACTGAGGCTGTATCTTATCCAGGGGTGAGGCATGGTGTGGGGAGTGGAGGGAGAGGGGGGAAGGTGGAAGAGCTGATGGGGAAATATCTTCCTGGGTGCTGTTATACAGGAACAATGCAAAGTTTTGCAAGCCTGTGGATTTTTATTTTAATTATATTGATTGTTACTATTTGTTGAACATCAGATGCCTGACCATGCTTTTCTGATCCTCTTTTGCTGCATAACAAGCCAACTCCAAACTTAGCGGCTTATGGCAAAGGTTTGTAATTTCTGATAACTCTGTGTGGTAATGAGGGGTTCTTCTGTTTTCATCTTGCCTGAGCTCACTTGAGTTGGTGTGGTCAGAGGGCAACTGGAATGGCTGAAAAGTCCAAACTGGCCTCTTTCACATGGGAGGTGTTTCGTGCTGGCTGCTGGCTGAGATTTTTGCTGGGGCAACTTGGTCCTCCTGTTCGTCCTCCTCTTTTAAGTAGTATCGTTATATTTGTCATGAATAAATGAAGAAGGAGGAAGGAAGGGAGCAGGAGAGAGAGAGAGAGAGAAGGAAGAGGAGAGTAAGAAGGAGAGAAAAAGACAATGAAAGACAAGAGCCTTCCACCCTCCTCCCTTCCCATCCTGTTACCTTTCTTCTCCTCCTCCTGCTCTGTCCCTCTCCTCCCCTCCTCGCCCCTCCCCAGCCCCAGAAACCATGATGCACCTCCAGGATGCCCTTTCAGGATCCTCTGGAGGTGCACCACAGCTTTCTTCCTTTGCTGGGAAAGATGGCAGCAGATAACGCAGAACAAATGTCCCCCCTGGGCATAGCTCACCACCTGAGGGCGCTCTCTCACCCAAACTATGCCCACTCCCCAGGGGTAGCCCACATCTAATGGCTGGCCAGTGGGCGGATTCGGAGGTCTGCCTCCTTGCCAAAATTCAGAATAACTCTGCAAAGCCATGCCAGCTCCAGAGCTTCTCACAGGGCCACCTGAATCTTCTGTCACACAGCAGCTCTTCCTTTGCCCACTGCTGCTGGCTTAATTCCTGACAGATGTTAATTTTTAAAGCATTCCTCAAATTTCCTGCATGCAAATCTCCTCTCAGAGTTTGATTCTAGGCAATGCCACCTAAGACACTATTGCTCGCTCTCTCTCTCTCTCACTCTCTCTCTCTCAAAATATCTAGTTCCTTTTCATTCAGCTTTCAAGAAAAGCTTTGTCAGAGAAAACTTTGAGTGTATTTGCTGCCAAAAGACCTTACCTTAGGTTGAAAGCTTCTCATCTTTGTAATCGCCATATCATAAGGATCCTGCACAAGGTCCAGTATGAAACAAGATTACCAATAAATGTCAATACCGATATTTGATGGATTAATGTTTATAAGAAGGGAAATACATCATACATCTTTATAATGTTGCCACATAATTGACAGAAAATATATAGAGAATATGAATGCATTGTTTCCAGAAGCTTCCTGAAAAAGACTGGTGGAAAAAAAAAGATTTCTTAGAAGCACTAAAAATTACTCATTCACACATAGGTATAAAGAATGGTAATAAATATGAGAAAAATTAAGGGTGCTTAAATGATTGAATCCTCAGTTTTCTCATTTAAAGAGGAGCTTGAATTAGGAGGCTTGAGAAAGGAACTAACATTTGTCAAGAAACTACTTTGTTCCAGGTTAGTCTTTATTGCCTGAGAGATAGATATTATTGTACTGCTTTTACAGATGAGAAAACTGAGGGATGGAGAGGTTAAATAAATTGCCAAAGTCACGTAGCTAAAAATACTCAAAACTAGACTTGAAATGCAACTGCTTTGACTTGCACTTCACCACAAACTACAAAGAAATATCACTGGCCTCTCTTGCTGGAAGTGAATCAAATCAACTATTTTTCTCTTTGTTCAACCCAAGAGGTGGGTCAGAAATAATCATCACACATTTATGTGGTAGTGGAAACACATCCATTAAGAACACGGATTTTTCAGAGGGCAGGGGATGTTCTTGCAATTTCTCAATATTTAAGAAACTGGACTCTAGACTTTGTAGAAACAAAGTTTTACACCTAAACTCTATGTCTTTCTATGTCATTATTTCACTTTACATACTTGAAGTATGAATAATCCTTGTCATGAATATAATATTAATTTTGCTGACTAAAAGCCACTGAGGACCGTCAGCCAAAATCAGAATCACGTGCACTGATTCTGATTTTGGCTGGTGGTCCTCAGTAGTCAGGGAGGCAAATTGAAATCCCCACGTGTTTCTTCTCTCTGGTAAATTTCTCAATCTGTAACATCCAGGAAGGACTTTTGAAGTTATGAACAGCCTGAGAATTACCCACAGCAACTCTTTTCCTCATGCAAGAATTAAAACTATGATAGAAAAACAAAGCCACTAGTCATATTTTATCATAGATCCTGTCATGCCTTCAGGAACTGAAGGATTATGTAAATGTGTCACACCCAGAGGCAAACAAGAAAGTCTGGTAGAATGAAGGGCATTGATTGCACATAAAAAATTGTTTGGATTGGGGGAGTAACGTAGAGTAAATTTTAGCTGAGCATGTGTTCAATTCCCATTGATTTCATATATGAGAATGAATTTCAGAGGGATAACAGAGTGAATATAGTATTTAGGAATTTAGAGGAGGAAAATAGAAGGTATATCCTTAGAAGATATACATTAGTTTAATTTCCCCCGGATATGTTAGTCTTTGAGTTTGTTACTAGCAGGATTAATAGTAACAGAAGGATTGGTGAGTAGTAGCTGTCACTGAGGTTCTTGTATAGGTTATACTTTGGTAATATACTGTGATCTATTTTATTTGTAGAACAGCCAATTATGGCATGAGCATGACAAATACGATTTCAAGAATATTACAGTAAGGTCTTATTCTATGATCTATAAACAAACTAAACTTATAAATCTTGCTTCTGGGAAAAACAAACATCTTGAATTATAATAAAGAAGTAATCAGTATTACTTATTTCTTCACATAACTTTTGTTTTGTCCATCCCAAAGACATTTAATATGCTTTCATTTGTTATTATCAGGCACTTACTCAATGAGTATTTTGGGGCTGATACAATAAATCAGGGATTGCTTAAAACACTGAAATTTATAATTCAAACATTCAGAGTAACTCGTTTGTTTTTTTAGGATTAGTGTATAACTTATGGGTTCAAAGGGGAAAAATGCTATTTGAGAGAGCAATAAAATACCATAGAAGTTTAACAATTTTTTAAAAAAATTTGAGGTATTTTATGATTTTTTATATTGTTGAAAAAATTGTCAGCAAACTCATCTCTTTGAATCTACTCTAGGTTTTTTCATATCTTTGTATCTCTCTGTTTCTCTCACACATACATTCTCTCTCTATTACATAGATATATTAATATGTAATAATAGAACATTTATTAATCTAATTGATATTTGATATATATGGAAAGAGATGAAAAGATGTAAAATAACTTAGGTTAGATATAGATATGTTAATAATATATTAGCATATATTAATAAATACAAATACATGTTAATATAAGCATATATAACATAATTAATCCAATTGGGGGATGCGTGTATGTATACTAATTGGATTAGTCTCTTTCCTTTTGTTTTCTTGCTCTTCCTCAGAATGAGCTATTCGCATGAAATTGCTATTTTAATACCAGAGAGACAGTGGGACTTGTTTAGATCACTTATCTTTTAAAGCACCTACTATGTGCTAGGCACTGTCCTAGGAACTGAGGTGAACATCATAAACATAGCCCTGCCCTCATGGAGCTTACAGTGAAGGTGGAACAGACACTAAATAAATGACCACATGTACATAGTCTCTGTAGGCTCTACAGCCACGTTGGTGACAAAATGCTATGAAGGGAAAGAACAAAGTTCTATGACAGGATACAAAAGGGACTTTAATCTAGTGGGGGGAAGGGTCAGAGAGGCCATGAGTGACACGTAAACTGGCCTTGAAGGAAGCATGGGAGTTAGTCAGGTGAAAGTGAGGGGTCAGTGTTATAGGCTGAAGGGACTGCACATACCAAAGCTCTTGTTGGATGACTTGTAGGCAAGAAAGAGAAAAGACAGTAAAGGAATTAAAATTTATTCAGCACCTACCATGAACCAGGTGACTGATTTTATGACACTATCTGACAACCTGAGTTTCAGGATAATTTATTAATTCATTAAAGTTAATCTGTATCAGGTATTGGGGATGCAGAGATGAACGAAATATGGCAGATGCTCTGGGAGAACTCTAAGTAGAGTAGGGTAAAAACACTTATAAGCAAGTAAAAGCAATGCAATGTTGGCTATTCACATAAATTCAAATATTTAGAAGATACTATGGGAACATCAAAATGGAAACCACGAGTTCTGCTGGGAGTGCCAAGGAAAATTTCATGAGGGAGGTGTTGTTTGAACTGAGCTCTGAAGGATGAATAAGCTTCCTCCTATAGACAGAAAATGGGAAGGGCCTTCCCGGTAGAGGTAGAGGCCCTACCAAATGCAAAGGCCTGGACCTGGAAAGAACATGCCCTGTAAGGGAGCTAAATTCTTGACTGCAAAGATGCTAGGGAAAAATGAAGTTGAAGTAATAATCAGGAGTCATGAAACAGAACCTAATTTGTCATACTTTGCAACATGTATTTCATGTCTAGGAAACAGGCAGCAGTAAAGGATTTAAGGTAAGGAAGGCTTATCTATTTGTGTTTTCTAAAGAACCCAGAGATTGTTGGTGCTGGGAAGGAGGAACTGGAAGGGGAGTGAGCTCGGAAATAGGTTGAACTAATGCAAGGACACTAGGAAATGAGGGTCCTCTCTGCTAGCCAAAGAGGAGAGTGGTTAATTTTTATAATAATGTAGAATTAAAGAGGAATGACATTTTTGTAGCAGTACAATAAAGAAGAAAGAACTTGGGCTTCCCTGGTGGCGCAGTGGTTGAGAGTCCGCCTGCCGATGCAGGGGACATGGGTTTGTGCCCCGGTCCGGGAAGATCCCACCTGCCGCGGAGCGGCTGGGCCCGTGGGCCATGGCCACTGAGCCTGTGCGTCTGGAGCCTGTGCTCCGCAACGGGAGAGGCCACAACAGTGAGTGGCCCGCGTACCACAAAAAAAAAAAAAAGAAAGAAGAAAGAACTTGAGTAAATTTTTTAAATCTTTTATTGTTTTTCCCAGAGAACAAAGGAAGTAGCATAAACCATTGAGACCACATTTAACAAGTGCAATTTTAACATAGTAAATGTGATGCATATGTAATTCTTTGTAACAAAATGGTCAAAATCTTTAAAAGATACAGTATAAGCATCTGCAAATCTTAGCTGGGCAGTGCATTTTTTTTTTTTAAGCTGCATGATGAGTTTATATTCAAAGAGCTCAAATATGTTTTCAGAACTTTCAAAGTATAAATCATTGTTAAGTTTGCCTTTACTCTTTTTTTTAACATCTTTATTGGAGTATAATTGCTTTACAATGTGCCTTTACTTTTAAAGGATGTATTTTTATAAAAACTAGAAATAAGGAATTTACCTAGTTCCTAGCTTCTTCATCAATCCAAAACATATACTTAGAAATATAATACTAGAGATATAATACTCTTAATAAACTAGATAATAAATACCATAAAAATCAAAAGTTTAATGAGTAAGTTGTGACATTATGTCATACTAGGAAGACATCAAATATCTAAATGTATAGGAAATGAATACATTAGTCCTTATAGAACTCATACATTTAGAAATTCTAAATAAGGAAATATATTCTACACAGATAACTGTATAATACATACAGATTTCTAATGCAATATAACTTAAATAGCTAACCAGGGTCAAGAGTAAGAAAATTCTCTAACATATTCCTCAAGAAACAATACTAAAGTAGTTCCTATTTCATGAAAGAGTGAGAATAACAGTTATCTCCATATACAGCATTCTAATGAAATATCATTCCCACATTAAAGACACAGCTTTTTCCATAGCACTATAAGAACTATATTCTAGAAATACAATAGTCACTTTGAAAGATTAACAACCAGTGATTCTTGATTCACAATTTAGTTAATTGCCAAAGATTTCAGTAGCATAGCAGATAAAATAACAGAAATAAGGAGCAGGAAATACTATGCTAAACACGCCAAAAACTGAGCAGAAAGCTGCAGGGACAAACATAGTTTCCCTCCTCTCATCTCTCTCTCATAGTGGGGAATTCATACAGAAACCTAACTCACTGGAGAAAATCAGCCCTTGCTTCTTGTCTTCACTGGGTCCAGAGATCCCCAGAAAACTCTTCTGCTGAAGAACTGGGCAATTTTTCCAATGCACGGTCCTTTCTCTTAATTTTTCTTGTTTCCACTGTTGGGAAAAGAATTACATCAGTATAACCAAATTTCCACACACCTGTCTACCCCAACTTGTTTTCAAAACAGAGTCGAGGGTCAATAAAAAGCAAAGGGTGGACTTAAGGTCCCTAGTAAGAACAACAACAAATACATCTCAGCGGTGAGTTCTGTGTAACCTCCTAGGCAACTACACATGACACTTGTGATAAGGGTTTTCCCAGGACATTCTAGAACAACTTTCGCCCCTTCTCCCCGAACATCCTTTTTTTTTTCTTTTTTTTCTAAGCGTGGCTGGAATGTGGTTGCCAAATCCCACGTGGAGAATAAGGACTTTGAGGAGTCCGCACTCCAAGAGACATTCAGAAACCAAAAAGATCAAGGTGACAGGTACCTGCCCAACATTTTCTGGATGACCTTCTTGATCAGAGGAGCTTCTGGGTCCAGACAGACTTCCTTTCTGTTCTTCAAGGTGGCTCTGCAGAGAGAAAAGAAGGATGCGCCCATGAGCTGCGGGGGCTGAAGTCAGGGCTGGGGAGACATCACTCTTGCCAAGGTCACAGTGGACAGCGCTTACACCACTTCCACCTTGGAGCACTTACACCACTTCCACCTTGGAGCACTGCGGTCCTGGGGCGATCACCTGCAGATTACTGACCATTTTGGGATGAATCCCCGGTGTGGTGGTTAAGCACATGCAACGCAGCTCTCTCACTATGGCCGCGACAGGACCCGCTGGGGTAGAAAGAGAGACACGGTTATGGGCAGGTTGCTGGGAGATCTCTTCCCCAGCCAGTCCGCCCGGGACATTTCCCCACGCCCGGGGCGCCGCGGCCGCCTGGCAGGCGGGGCCGCTCCGCCTGCCGGGTGCGTCCGGCTGGCGGTGAGCTCTCACCGCTGGCGAGGGGCCCTGGCGGTGTGAGCAGCAGCAGCGCGAGCAGCAAGCACAGTGAGCCCGAAGGGCCGGGGATGCGGGCGGCGTGGCTGGATAGAAGTCTCATAGTGGCGAAGAGACAGCGAGAGGGGTTCAGGAGGGAGAAGGGGTGGGATTTGAAGCTCTAGAGCACCGTGACTTTTTCGGGTCCTCCGCATCCCTTTTATCTGCACTCGCCCCTTCCTCCCGGCAGGAAATTCAATCTTTGGGATGCTTGGGAAATTCCCTGGACTGAAGGGGGGCGGGGCAAAGGAGGCTGAGTGGAGCGGGGTTAGGCAGTGGGGTTTGGGGAGGGCGGCTGGAAGCCGCTGACTGCACCCGTTCCGCAGTGGACGAGTCAGCTCGCCCCGCGGCGGATGGAGTGCTGCGCTGCTCTCGCTGGAAGTGAGAAGCAGTCCTGCGGAGACTTCATCCTCGGGGCCAGCCTGGGCTAGCGAAAGCCAGCTTCTCCTGGGATACAGAGTCTTCTCAGAGATGCCCGTCGTCTCCATCTAAACAGGAAGACTGGGAACAAAGTAGCCCGGAGGTTTGACTTTAGAAAGATTTCTGAAATTCCTTTCTAATTATTATTAGTATTATTATTCAGGAAATGTAAGCCGTGATTAAAACTGTGCCAAACTGCAAGACCTTGCACTCCTGCTTGCAGACAGACCATTCTAGGTTCTTCAAATTAGTTTATAATTCTCTGGTCTTCAGCCAGCATTAGAAGCCAAGATAATACGATGAAGGTACCTCTACTCCCACTTGAAGTCAGTGGGAGGAACAGGCTCCAAAATCAAGTCTACTTACTGGAAATTCTATACTTAGTTTTGCAAACATGAGTGTCAAGATGGTTTAACAAAAATCTTCAAAAATCACCCAGCACGGCTTCCCTGGTGGCGCAGTGGTTGAGAGTCCGCCTGCCGATGCAGGGGACACGGGTTCGTGCCCTGGTCCGGGAAGATCCCACATGCCGCGAAGCGGCTGGGCCCGTGAGCCATGGCCGCTGAGGCTGCGCGTCTGGAGCCTGTGCTCTGCAACGGGAGAGGCCACAACAGTGAGAAGCCCGCGTACCGAAAAAACAAACAAACAAAAAAATCACCCAGCAAATTGCCCTGGGAAATGATGCCTTGCTTTCTGCACATCAATACACTATAGAAGTGGAAGATGTATGGTCTTGTTTGGGGGTGGAATGAGGAGGGGTGAGTGCAGACTAAAGCAATGCCACAGAGCCCAGCCTCTTAGCTATGGCTCCAGACCTTCCTAACTCCATGTGTAATTGACCCAAGTTGGAGAAGCCGCGGAGTCTGATGAGTTTAAGCAGCTCATCTGGAAGTTTGGTTTTAGGGATTTGAATCAATTTGACAGCAAGACAGCACCCACTCTGGCTTCATTCAAACAACTTCATGGGAGGGAAGGGTGACTCACACACACACAGGCTACTGGAACCATCCAGCTTCTTGATCAGTGGTGTGACCAAGCCTATTTCCACAGTACTGTTCTAGTCAGAGTGAGCCCACAGCTGCGCCCCGAACCTGAGGTGTGAGGTAGCTTCCAGCTTCCTCTCTTTCTCTTCTCTGTGGAAGCAGTTAGCACTCTGAAGTTTTAACGGCTGGGTCTTTCACATGTCTAGCTCCATGGCAGGCATGGCAATGATGTTAGAATGGCATGTAGGCTTTTTTTCATGGAAATCTAACTAGATCCTATTCTGGATTGTTCTCAAGACTGTTGTCCTCACAGTTGGCCAGCCAAGGCAATCGGTAAACATGATGGCAATTAGAAACCAGTCATGGAACAAAATTCTTTTCCTTGTCTCTCATGACCCTGGAACCTTTTCTTAACTCCTTCACACATCTTCCTTGGCAGGACATCACCTCCACTGGTGAGCAAGAAGGAGGTGTCATAGACCTTTAGAACTTTTAGTCCAGAAGAAAACTTTAGAAATCCCCTAGTTGAAGAGGGCTGAGAGGTTTGGCCTCACTTTGTGGGAAGTTAAATGGGAAGTTCTCTATCCTGCGCAGCTTCCTGATCCCATCAGCATCATATCTGACTCAACTAATACAATCCTTCATCCCTCTGGGAAGTGGTGACCTGGGAAAATAGCCTTCAGATTATTATTATATATTGCCTTTTTAGACATTAGACTGTATCTAAAGACAAAAGCCTCATTGATGTGGATAAGATAAAATTTCAAAAATGTAACTAAAAATCTTGGGCAATTAAATTCAATTTAACCACAGGGAATAAGCCATAGTATAAGATTTTGTGGGGGACAAAGTGTGTAATGAGGGCTTCCCTGGTGGCGCAGTGGCTGAGAGTCCGCCTGCCGATGCAGGGGACACAGGTTCGTGCCCCAGTCCGGGAAGGTCCCACATGCCGCGGAGCGGCTGGGCCCGTGAGCCATGGCCGCTGAGCCTGCACGTCTGGAGCCTGTGCTCTGCAACGGGAGAGGCCACAGCGGTGAGAGGCCCATGTACCGCAAAAAAAAAAAAAAAAGTGTGTAATGACTCAAGTAGGTTATTGACTTTTTATAAGTGTATATGTGTATGTATGTGTGTGATTGTGTGTACGTGTATGTGTGTTTAGGTTCCAAATAAGCTGTTTTAAATATAAAGGAACTTAAGAATTAGTTTTGGCACCCAATGGTAAGATCATAGAAGGGTCATGAGATGTGATTTCCAGTTCTTCTGGACACTCTTCTTACAGATGTGCATGCTTCACCTGGTTTGTACCCTGAATCAACTTACCATAGGTTGTTTACAGAATATAAGGCAAAAATAAATATTTCTACAGCTGGCAAGCAAGTAATAGGAAGCCCCCCCTAGAAATTAGCTGTTGGTCTGCCCAACCTAATCAGGAGGCAGCAGGTAACTTAATCTGAGTTCTGATTGAAACCATTCGGGTGCATTGCCCGTGTCTGGCTCCTGTCTAGGCATCCCTGATGTAGACCTTGTGCAAAGACAGATAGGAATGTGGATGGTCCAAAGATTCCCTGCAGTTGACAATGCACCAACTAGGAGGCAGAGCTCTTCAAAAGTAATTGCTTCTTTATTGCAAGTCTAAAGGGAAGCCATTTGCCCTGCCTGTACTGTGTACAGGTAGTATAGAAAGGCACTGTGTTATTTTTGTCCCAAGGTATAACAAAACAATCCACAAAATGACATCCTGATAGCCTGAAAAGTTGACTGTCAAAAGCAACTCAATTTTAGTCTTAATACCACAGAGTAATGTAAGAAGAATTAAAACATTCTTGATGGTTTGCAGCTCTGAAAACACTTTCATGTTCATGACCTTTTGATCCTTATATTGATTCTTTGAAGTAGGTAAGAAACATTTTCCTCTCCTCACTTTTCAGCTTGGGAAAGAAAAGCCAGAGAAAGAGTTAAGAAACAGAAAATCCAGGATTGGAAGTCAAGCACTGGAGAATCCACCCCAAGAAATTTTTAATGGTTTCCAGATTACAAACTGCTTTCTTCACAGTACTGGCAAATACCCCGTGGCTCTCCACATCTGGTTAACTTTACTTTACCACTTTACTTTATTGCCCAATAATCATATGTTAAAGTGTTGCAATCCACAGTCTATCTACTCCTGGACTTTGAGGTCACAATGATGTCAAACATCCAAGAGGTTTTCAGGTTAACCAGCCTAATACTGTCACCTGCTTTCTCAGTCCTTCTCTTTCTTCAAAACCAAAGTCTTGTCTTCTCTGAGAAGGTTTATTCTGACAAAGCCAACTGAAATGAATACCTTCCACTTTTAGTCCTTGAACAATCAATGTACTTGTAAAAACTCTCTCCTGAGACAGAGTTGATTATTAATTACTCCATAATTTTTGTTTTCTCTCCCAAGTTAACCATAAACTTTAAAATCAGCACTGGGGACTTCCCTGGTTGTGCTGTGGTTAAGAATCCGCCTGCCAATGCAGAGGCATGGGTTCGAGCCCTGGTTGGGGAAGATCCCACATGCTGCGGAGCAACTAAGCCCATGTGCCACAACTACTGAGCCTGCGCTCTACAGCCCTAGAGCCACAACTACTGAAGCCCTCTCCCATAGACCCCATGCTCCACAACAAGAGAAGCCACTGCAATGAGGAGCCCGCGCTCTACTATGAAGAGTAGCCCCTACTCGCCACAACTAGAGGAAGCCCGTGCACAGCAATGAAGACCCAACTCAGCCAAAAATAAATAAATTAAATAAATTTATAGGTAAATAAAAAAATAAACAAAATCAGCACTGATGTCTTATATTTCTCACATGACCTCCCATAAGTTCCAAGTTCAGTAGCAAGCAGTCTATGAACATTTGATGACAAATAATGTTAACTTTTAAATTTTGTAGTGTTCTTTAAATTTCAAGTGGATCTTAAAGTTAAGGAGGAAAGAATAGGGTGGTTTACTGTCATTAATCATTTGAACTTATCTATTTTGAATTGGATTTCCCAATGTTGGAAATTTTTTCTTGACTATTCTTAGGGACTGTTCAGATGATATTTTCAGTCTTTGGAATCTGAACCATTCAAAAGAATGTTCAGAAACCAGCAAGATATTTGTTATTAAAAGAAAAAATATATACAACTAAAGTGTCAACCAAAATACATGTTTTTTTTTTTTTTTTTGCATTGTGCGGGCCTCTCACTGTTGTGGCCTCTCCCGTTGTGGAGCACAGGCTCCGGACGCACAGGCTCAGCGGCCATGGCTCACAGGCCCAGCCGCTCTGTGGCATGTGGGATCTTCCCAGACCGGGGCCCGAACCCGTGTCCCCTGCATCAGCAGGTGTACTCTCAACCACTGCACCACCAGAGAAGCCCCAAAATACATGTTTTATGTGACTTAGAGATTGTTGGAGATAAGTGATAAGGGAAAATTCTGATTAGGTTATACTGCGTTGAATGGTAACAGTGTGGGAATGTTATTCTAAATTGATCTCTTCCAACAAATCAGAGAGGCCTTTAGTGATGTGATTTAGTATATGACTTAGGCCTTTTCAAATATTTTTTGAAGTTTCTATTTTCTCTTATATCCACTACTCTTTATATTACTTTTAAGAAATGCTGTATATTGCAGTAAGAAAAGATGTGGACATATCATTATCAGGTTAAGCACATCAAAGATATCAGTATAAGAGTTTATCAATCAATAAGAGTTTAAGTGGAAAATAGAGTTACTTGCTTGCATACAAAAGAAAAGGAAAAGGCCAGTTGCTTTTGGCTTAACTTTGCAATATCAATGCAGTCTGTCTCCTTCCTTATTGGGTTTGGCAGCCCAATGAAGAAGGAGCATCATTTAGGGAAGAACTTTGCTTCAAAGTTGCCCCAGATTTACTGTATGTCAGGAATGTTTTCTCTCTTTTGTTCATTATCTAATTTTCCTGCTACCCATTTCAGATTAAATCTGCTTGAGAAGTAAATGAATAAACTTTGAGTCTAAACTGGGCGACAGTTTAGACAACAGTCTAAACTGTTGCTCCTAGCAACCATAGGTAAGTTTTTCCTTGCCACTTCCTGGGTGTAAGGGGTAGCTAGTTATTTTTGTTCAGCTGTGCAAGCCTGGCCTGCAAAATGTTTTCGTTGACAAGAGATGATAGATGGAAAAAAACAAAAAAAGGGATGAGCATTAAAGTTTTAAATGTTGCCAAAAGCCTTGGGCTTCTCAGAAATGGGAAGTATTCATTACTCTCTTCAGAAATTTAGTCTGGGCTCAGCAAGAAAAGAAAATCTTTCAAAGAATTAGCTATCTTAAATAACTTTTTCTGAGAAGTCATTTGTCTGATACTACAGAGGTCCTTTGTAGAAGTTAGACCTCTAATGCTGTGCTTAATAATGGTCATTTACTGTACTGTTTTTGAATACCGTGATCTTCATAACTTTTTTTAGGAGAATATCCACCTCTACATGAACTTACAGTGTCTTTCATTCTCATTTAATATATATTAGAACATAATTGATTGCTGTTTTAATAAGGATAATTGCGATGTATTTATATGTGTGTGATTTATGCATTTCCTAGAGAATCAAAACTCTCTTTGGCCCCCCTTGTCACATTTGTTCACTACTTAAACAAATAGCAAAGACTCAGCATTTGACAAGTATCTAAGACAATGTTCATGAACTTAAAAATCAAACACACACACACACACCAACAACAACAACAATGCTATGGTCTGAATGTTTGTGTCTCCCCCAAAATTCATACATTGAAATCCTAACCCCCAATATGATGGTATTAGGAGGCCAGGCCTTTGGGAGGTGATTAGGACATGAGGGAAGATCTCTCATGAATGGGATTAAGGTCCTTATAAAAGAGGCCCCACAGAGCCCCCTTACTTCTTTCGATCATGTGAGGATACAGCAAGAAGGCACCATCTATGAACCAGGAAACAAGATCTCACCAGACACTGAATCTGCCAGCATCTTGATTCTGAACTTCCCAGTGTCCAGAACTGTAAGCAATAAATTTCTGTTATAAATTTAGGCCAAATGGACTGAAACAAACAATAACAACATCAACAAAACAAAGTTCAAAAGAGAAAAATAGGAATAGAACATATCTTATAGTGAATTTTTTGCCACAAAATTTTTTCCATAAATCTAATTATGAATCCCTAATAAATAACCGCTTTTATGTATTTTTGAAATGTTATTTTCATAACAACTGGGAATTAGGAAATTGATGCCAATGACATAAGAGGTGTTGCAATGCCAAACCAAAAGTCACAAAATCCTAGAAATTCTGGCTAATGATGGACTATGGTAGCTTACTAATCCTTTGGGATTTTAAAGCATGGCTTCCCCTGGAGAGTAAATTGACCAAGCCATTAAGAAAACGTTTTGCTTTGAATCATTTTGGTTTAAAAAAAATTCAATTTTAATAAATCAGACTGGAAATAATAGTCTTTGGAACAGAATGTTCCTTGGGACCAACTTTTATTTTTCCCTAATTTAAATTTGAGAACTAGACTGGTGAATGCTAAGACCAAAGACTATGTCATAGAAAGAGAAAAATAATAGTGGTTAATGTATTAGAAATAGACCAAAGCTGGTTTTGCTCACAGTGTGATTATGCACAAGTAGTTTTTTTAAATAACAAATGAAAGTTGTGAAGGTTTTATATGAAGTATATCCAATTAGCTTTCCATGATGGCTTGAAAATAAAATCATAACTTAGATTGAGGGAGTAAAATCCATGAAGGAAAGAATTGACAAGCTGGACTTCATTAAAATTAAAACTTTCTGTTCTGCAAAAGACACTACCAAGGGAATGAAAAGTCAAGCCACAGACTAGGAGAAAATATTTGCAAAAGATATATCTGATAAACGATTATTGTCCAAAATACCCAAAGAACTCTTAAAACTCAACAATAAGAGCACAAATAACATGATTAAATAATAAGAAAAAGATTTTAGCAAACACCTTACCAAAGAAGATATACAGATGGCAAATAATATGAAATACTGAATATTATGAAAAGATGCTCTACATTATATGTCATCAGGGTAATTCAAATTAAAAAAAAAAACACAATGAGATACCACTACACACTTATTAGAATGACCAAAATCCAGAACACTGACACCACCAAGTGCTGATGAGGATGTTAAATAACGGGAACTCTCATTCATTGCTCTTAGGAATACAAAATGGTACAGCCACTTTGGAATACAGTTTGGCAGTTTCTTACAAAACTAAACATATTCTCAGCATACATTCTGTCAATTGTGCTCCTTGAGATTTACCCAAAGGAGTTGAAAACTATGTCCACACAAAAAACCTGCACACAGGTGTTTATAGCAGCTTTATTCATAATTGCCAAAACTTGGAAGCAACCAAGATGCTTTTCAGTAGGCAAATGGATAAAGTATTATATATCCAGACAATGGAAAATTATTCAGTGCTTAAAGGAAATGAGCTATCAATCTATGAAAATATATAGAGGAAACTTAAATGCATATTATTAAGTGAAAGAAGGCAATCTGAAAAAACCATACATACTGTATAATTCCAACTATATAACATTCTGGAAAAGGCAAAACCATGAAGACAGTAAAAAGATCACTGGTTGCCAGGGGCTTAGGGGCTAGGGAGAGATAAATAGGTATAGCACAGAGGATTTTCAGGGCAGTGAGAATACTCTATGATATTATAATGATAGATTCCTGTCATTATACACCAGTCCATACCATAGAATGTACAACACCAGAATGAACCCTAATGTAAACCAAGGACTCTGAATGACAATGATGGGTCAATGTAGGTTCATCAGTTGTAACATATGTACCACTCTGGTGCAAGAATCTGATAATGCGGGAGGCTATGCATGTGTAGAAGCAGAGCATATACAGGAAATCTCTATACTTTCAGTTTTGCTGTGAACCTAAAACTGCTCTAAAAAGTAAAGCCTATTTTTTAAATTTAAAAAAAATTTGAAAAGATGTTTTTTTCAGCCATGAATTGCTGGCTTATCTAGATTCCATTTTTTCCAATGCTACTAACCTTCTGTGAAATCTTAACTTATCACTTCTTTAAAAGAAAATACCAATACCATTTTCTTCTCTATATGACGACTGAGAGGAACAAACAGGATAGCTATGAAAACTTTCTATTTTTTATGTTTCAAATTGAGATAAAATTTACATAGTGAAATGCATACATCTTAAGTGTACAGTTCAATAAGTTTTGAAATATGTAAACAATTAATCAAGATATAGAACATTTCATCTTCTCAGAAAATCTGTGCTCTTTTCCATTTAATCTCTTTCCTCCTGAGGAAACCACTATTCCTAGTTTTAGTTTTCCTATACTTGAATTTCACATAAATGGAATCATTCAATATGTACTCTTTTGTGCCTGGTTTCTTTGGCTCAACTTAATGTCTATGAGATCCATCCAGGAGCATATTCCTTTTTATTCAATTGAATATGCCTTAAATAATTCAAATGAGATTCAGTTGTACAAATATACCAAAATTTGTTCATCTATTCATCTGCAGACACTTGAATCATTTTCAGTTTTGGGTTCACAATTTGACTATTATGAATAAAGTGGCCATAAACATTATATAAATATTTTTGTGTGTTCTCAGAATAAAGAGAGACATAAATTATTGCCATTCTTCACATTGAAATGTTGCATCTATTTTTCATACCCTTGTATCTGACCTGTTTCTCTGACTGGTTTTTAATTTTTTAATTTTTTAATTTAGCTGTACAGCATGTAGGACCTTAGTTCCCCAACCAGGGATCGAACCTGTGCCCCCTGCAGTGGAAGCACGGAGTCTTAACACTGGATGGCCAGGCAAGTCCCTCTGTGACTTGCTTTTTTTTTTTTTTTTTTGAGAAGCCTGCCCACCACAACGAAGAGTATCCCCTGCTCGCCGCAACGAAGACCCAAAACAGCCAAAAACAAATAAATAAATGTATTTATTTTTTTAAAAAGCACAGGTATTTGGGTCCATATCTCTTCTTTAAGGTCTTTTCTTTTTTAAACACACACACACTGTATTTTACTTTTACAAGAGAGAAATAAACTGATACCAAGCATTGTAAATGGATGACCACAACAAAAGCAACAATGACTGCAATTACCAAACACGAAACACACTCATACTGTGTCATAATATTGACATTCAGTACAGTAATCCTCCACTGTAACAGCTCCTTTACTTTGCAGTGAAAATTGATTTGTATATTTTTTGCCTCTGAGTCCTTGTGGGATTATTTTTTATTCAAACAGAAAGTCACAAAAATTATAATCATCCTCATCAGTTCACTCAGTCCCATGTAATTAATTTTTTTTATCTTGATCTTTTGTTAGCACTTTTATGAATTCATCAGTTTTCCATTAGAGTTCTGAAAATGCCTATTCATTCAGTTCAGCAGTACAGTCATTTACCAGAAACCTGTACTTGTCAAGAGTCTTTTCCATGAATTCCTTGAAGATGAAACCCTTTCATAGGAACATTTTGGCAAAAGCATCAGAGTACACCCAGAACTGTCTGTAAATGACAAAAGACTTAAAAATGACCACTGTTAAAGATTTGATGAAAGTTCATAATAATGATATTGACAAGGAAATTTAGTTATTTCTGAGATACACATTTTAAAGTAATAACTAGAATTATGACTTATAACATTATACCAGAAATAGAAGATTTTTAGAAATTTCATGTAATGTATGAAACATTTATATTAACATATTTCTATACAAATAACTCAAAGAAAGTTTAGTATTAGTTGTATGTTTGTTTGTTTGTTTATACTGCAGGTTCTTATTAGTCATCAGTTTTATACACATCAGTGTATACATGTGAATCCCAATCACCCAATTCAGCACACCACCATCCCCACCCCACTGCGGTTTTCCCCCCTTGGTGTCCATACATTTGTTCTCTACATCTGTGTCTCAACTTCTGCTCTGCAAACCGGTTCATCTGTACCATTTTTTCTAGGTTACACATATGTACGTTAATATACTATATTTGTTTTTCTATTTCTCACTTACTTCACTCTGGATGACAGTCTCTAGATCCATCAACGTCTCAACAAATGACTCAATTTCTTTCTTTTTTATGGCTGAGTAATATTCCATTGTATATATGTACTACAACTTCTTTATCCATTCGTCTGTCAATGGGTATTTAGGTTGCTTCCATGACCTGGCTATTGTAAATAGTGCTGCAATGAACATTGGGGTGCATGTGTCTTTTTGAATTATGGTTTTCTCTGGGTATAGGCCCAGTAGTGGGATTGCTGGGTCATATGGTAATTCTATTTTTATTTTTTTAAGGAAGCTCCATACTGTTCTCCATAGTGGCTGTATCAATTTACATTCCCACCAACAGTGCAAGAGGGTTCCCTTTTCTCCACACCCTCTCCAGCATTTGTTGTTTGTAGATTTTCTGATCTGTGATTGCTTTTTTTTTATTAGTTTCTGCTTTATAACAAAGTGAATCAGTCATACATATACATCTGTTCCCACATCCCTTCCCTCATGCATCTCCCTCCCTCCCACCCTCCCCATCCCACCCCTCCAGGCGGTCACAAAGCACCGAGCTGATCTCCCTGTGCTCTGCGGCTGCTTCCCACTATCTATCTACCTTACGTTTGGTAGTGTCTATATGTCCATGCCTCTCTTTCGCTTTGTCACAGCTTACCCTTCCCCCTCCCCACATTCTCAAGTCCATTCTCAAGTAGGTCTGTGTCTTTATTCCCATTTTACCCCTAGGTTCTTCATGACATTTTTTTTTGATTCCGTATATATGTGTTAGCATATGGTATTTGTCTTTCTCTTTCTGACTTACTTCACTCTGTATGACAGACTCTAGGTCTATCCACCTCATTACAAATAGCTCAGTTTCGTTTCTTTTTATGGCTGAGTAATATTCCATTGTATATATGTGCCACATCTTCTTTATCCATTCATCCGATGATGGACACTTAGATTGTTTCCAGCTCTGGGCTATTGTGAATAGAGCTGCAATGAACATTTTGGTATATGTCTCTTTTTGAATTATGGTTTTCTCAGGGTATATGCCTAGTAGTGGGATTGCTGGGTCATATGGTAGTTATATTTGTAGTTTTTTAAGGAACCTCCATACCGTTCTCCATAGTGGCTGTACCAATTCACATTCCCACCAGCAGTGCAAGAGTGTTCCCTTTTCTCCACACCCTCTCCAGCATTTATTGTTTCTAGATTTCTTGATGATGGCCATTCTGACTGGTGTGAGATGATATCTCATTGTAGTTTTGATTTGCATTTCTCTAATGATTAATGATGTGGAGCATTCTTTCATGTGTTTGTTGGCAGTCTGTATATCTTCTTTGGAGAAATGCCTATTTAAGTCTTCTGCCCATTTTTGGATTGGGTTGTCTGTTTTTTTGCTGTTGAGCTGCATGAGCTGTTTATAAATTTTGGAGATTAATCCTTTGTCAGTTGCTTCATTTGCAAATATTTTCTCCCATTCTGAGGGTTGTCTTCTGGTCTTGTTTATGGTTTCCTTTGCTGCGCAAAAGCTTTGAAGTTTCATTAGGTCCCATTTGTTTATCTTTGTTTTTATTTCCATTTCTCTAGGAGGTGGGTCCAAAAGGATCTTGCTGTGATTTATGTCATAGAGTGTATTACCTATGTTTTCCTCTAAGAGTTTGATAGTTTCTGGCCTTACATTTAAGTCTTTAATCCATTTTGAGCTTATTTTTGTGTACGATGTTAGGGAATGATCTAATCTCAAACTTTTACATGTCCCTGTCCAGTTTTCCCAGCACCACTTATTGAAGAGGCTGTCCTTTCTCCACTGTACATTCCTGCCTCCTTTATCAAAGATAAGTTGGCCATATGTGGGTGGGTTTATCTCTGGGCTTTCTATCCTGATCCACTGATCTACCTTTCTGTTTTTATGCCAGTACCACACTGCCTTAATTAATGTAGCTTTGTAGTATAGTCTGAAGTCAGGGAGCCTGATTCCTCCAGCTCCGTTTTTCGTTCTCAAGATTGCTTTGGCTTGTCGGGGTCTTTTGATTTTCCAAACAAATTTTGAAATTTTTTGTTCTAGTTCTGTGAAAAATGCCAGTGGTAGTTTGATAGGGATTGCATTGAATCTGTAGATTGCTTTGGGTAGTAGAGTCATTTTCACAATATTGATTCTTCCAATCCAGGAGCATGGTATATCTCTCCATCTATTTGTATCATCTTTAATTTCTTTCATCAGTGTCTTATAATTTTCTGCATACAGGTCTTTTGTCTCCTTAGGTAGGTTTATTCCTAGATATTTTATTCTTTTTGTTGCAATGGTAAATGGGAGTGTTTTCTTGATTTCATTTTCAGATTTTTCATCATTAGTGTACAGGAATGCCAGAGAGTTCTGTACATTAATTTTGTATCCTGCTACTTTACCAAATTCATTGATTAGCTCTAGTAGTTTTTCGGTAGCATCTTTAGGATTCTCTATGTATAGTATCATGTCATCTGCAAACAGTGACAGCTTTACCTTTTCTTTTCCAATTTGGATTCCTTTTATTTCCTTTTCTTCTCTGATTGCTGTGGCTAAAACTTCCAAAATTAGGTTGAATTAGAGTGGTGAGAGTGGGCAGCCTTGTCTTGTTCCTGATCTTAGTGGAAATGGTTTCAGTTTTTCACCATTGAGGACAATGTTGGCTGTGGGTTTGTCATATATGGCCTTTATTATGTTGAGGAAAGTTCCCTCTATGCTTACTTTCTGCAGGGTTTTTATCATAAATGGGTGTTGAATTTTGTCAAAAGCTTTCTCTGCATCTATTGAGATGATCATATGTTTTTTCTCCTTCAACTTGTTAATATGGTGTATCACATTGATTGATTTGCGTATATTGATGAATCCTTGCATTCCTGGAATAAACCCCACTTGATCATGGTGTATGATCCTTTTAATGTGCTGTTGGATTCTGTTTGTTAGTATTTTGTTGAGGATTTTTGCATCTATGTTCATCAGTGATATTGGCCTGTAGTTTTCTTTCTTTGTGACATCCTTGCCTGGTTTTGGTATCAAGGTGATGGTGGCCTCGTAGAATGAGTTTGGGAGTGTTCCTTCCTCTGATATTGTTTGGAAGAGTTTGAGAAGGATGGGTGTTAGCTCTTCTCTAAATGCTTGATAGAATTCGCCTGTGAAGCCATCTGGTCCTGGGCTTTTGTTTGATGGAAGATTTTTAATCACAGTTTCAATTTCAGTGCTAGTGATTGGTCTATTCATATTTTCTATTTCTTCCTGAGTCAGTCTTGGCAGGTTGTGCATTTCTAAGAATTTGTCCATTTCTTCCAGGTTGTCCATTTTATTGGCATAGAGTTGCTTATAGTAATCTCTCATGATCTTTTGTATTTCTTCAGTGTCAGTTGTTACTTCTCCTTTTTCATTTCTAATTCTATTGATTTGAGTCTTCTCCCTTCTCTTCTTGATGAGTCTGGCTAATGGTTTGTCAATTTTGTTTATCATCTCAAAGAACCAGCTTTTAGTTTGGTTGATCTTTGCTATCATTTCCTTCATTTCTTTTTCATTTATTTCTGATCTGATCTCTGATTTCTTTCCTTCTGCTAACTTTGGGGTTTTTTTGTTCTTCTTTCTCTAATTGCTTTAGGTGCAAGGTTAGGTTGTTTACTCGAGATGTTTCCTGTTTCTTAAGGTGGGATTTTATTGCTATAAACTTCCCCCTTAGAACTGCTTTTGCTGCCTCCCATAGGTTTTGGGTCGTCGTGTCTCCATTGTCATTTGTTTCTAGGTATTTTTTAATTTCCTCTTTGATTTCTTCAGTGATCACTTCGTTATTGAGTAGTGTATTGTTTAGCCTCCATGTGTTTGTATTTTTTACAGATCTTTTCCTGTAATTGATGTCTAGTCTCATAGCATTGTGGTCGGAAAAGATACTTGATACAATTTCAATTTTCTTAAATTTACCAAGGCTTGATTTGTGACCCAAGATATGATCTATCCTGGAGAATGTTCCATGAGCACTTGAGAAAAATGTGTATTCTGTTGTTTTTGGATGGAATGTCCTATAAATATCAACTAAGTCCATCTTGTTTAATGTATCATTTAAAGCTTGTGTTTCCTTATTTATTTTCATTTTGGATGATCTGTCCATTGGTGAAAGTTGGGTGTTAAAGTCCCCTACTATGAGTGTGTTACTGTCGATTTCCCCTTTTATGGCTGTTAGTATTTGCCTTATGTATTGAGGTGCTCCTATGTTGGGTGCATAAATATTTACAATTGTTATATCTTCTTCTTGGATCGATCCCTTTATCGTTATGTAGTGTCCTTCTTTGTCTCTTCTAATAGTCTTTATTTTAAAGTCTATTTTGTCTGATATGAGAATTGCTACTCCAGCTTTCTTTTGATTTCCATTTGCATGGAATATCTCTTTCCATCCCCTTACTTTCAATCTGTATGTGTCTCTAGGTCTGAAGTGGGTCTCTTGTAGACAGCATATATATGGGTCTTGTTTTTGTATCCATTCAGCCACTCTGTGTCTTTTGGTGGGAGCATTTAGTCCATTTACATTTAAGGTAATTATTGATATGTATGTTCCTATTCCCATTTCCTTAATTGCTTTGGGTTCGTTATTGTAGGTATATTCCTTCTGTTGTGTTTCTTGCCTAGAGAAGTTCCTTTAGCATTTGTTGTAAAGCTGGTTTGGTGGTGCTGAACTCTCTCAGCTTTTGCTTGTCTGTAAACGTTTTAATTTCTCCATCAAATCTGAATGAGATCCTTGCTGGGTAGAGTAATCTTGGTTGCAGGTTTCTCTCCTTCATCACTTTAATTAGGTCCTGCCACTCCCTTCTGGCTTGTAGAGTTTCTGCTGAGAGATCTGTTGTTAACCTGATGGGGATTCCCTTGTGTGTTATTTGTTGTTTTTCCCTTGCTGCTTTTAATATGATTTCTTTGTGTTTAATTTTTGACAGTTTGATTAATATGTGTCTTGGTGTATTTCTCCTTGGATTTATTCTGTATGGGACTCTCTGTGCCTCCTGGACTTGATTAACTATTTCCTTTCCCATATTAGGGAAGTTTTCAACTATAATCTCTTCAAATATTTTCTCAGTCCCTTTCTTTTTCTCTTCTTCTTCTGGAACCCCTAAAATTCGAATGTTGGTGCGTTTAATGTTGTCCCAGAGGTCTCTGAGACTGTCCTCTGTTCTTTTCATTCTTTTTTCTTTATTTTGCTCTGCAGCAGTTATTTCCACTATTTTATCTTCCACCTCACTTACCCGTTCTTCTGCCTCAGTTATTCTGCTATTGATCCCATCTAGAGTATTTTTCATTTCATTTATTGTGTTTTTCATCGATGCTTGATTCATCTTTAGTTCTTCTAGGTCCTTGTTAACTGTTTCTTGCATTTTGTCTATTCTATTTCCAAGATTATGGATCTTGGAAATAGAATCTTGGATCAGCTTTACCATCATTATTCTGAATTCTTTTTCAGGTAGACTGCCTATTACCTCTTCATTTGTTAGGTCTGGTAGGTTTTTATCTTGCTCCTTCACCTGCTGTGTGTTTTTCTGTCTTCTCATTTTGCTTATGTTAATGTGTTTGGGGTCTCCTTTTTGCAGGCTGCAGATTCGTAGTTCCCGTTGTTTTTGGTGTCTGTCCCCAGTGGTAAGGTTGTTTCAGTAGGTTGTGTAGGCTTCCTGGTGGGGGCGACTAATGACTGTGTTCTGGTGGTTGAGGCTCGATCTTGTCTTTCTGGTGGACAGGTCCACGTCTGGTGGTGTGTTTTGGGGTGCCTGTGGCCTTATTATGTTTTTAGGTAGCCTCTCTGCTAATGGGTGGGGTTGTGTTCCTGCCTTGCTAGTTGCTTGGCATAGGGTGACCAGCACTGTAGCTTGCTGGTCGTTGACTGAAGCTGGGTGCTGGTGTTGAGATGGAGATCTCTGGGAGATTTTCGCTGCTTGATATTATGTGGAGCTGGGAAGTCTCTTGTGGACCCGTGTCCTGAAGTTGGCTCTCCCACTTCAGAGGCACAGCACTGACTCCTGGCTGCAGCACCAAGAGCCTTTCATCCACCCGGCTCAGAATAACAGGGAGAAAAAGTAGAAAGAAAGAATTAGTAGAAGAAAGAAAGAGAGAGGGAAAGAAAGGAAGAAGGGCAGAAAGGAAGGAAGGAAGGAAGAAAGAAAGAAAGGAGGGAGGCAGGGAGGAAGGATGGAAAGAAAGAAGGAAAGAAAGGAGGGAGGGAGGAATGAAAGCAAAAGGAAGAGTGAATGGAAGAAGGGAGGGAGGGAGGAAGGAAAGAAAGAAAGAAAGACAGGAGGGAGGGAGGGAGGAAGGAAAGAAAAAGAAAGTGGAAAGAAGAAGGGTGGGAGGGAGGGAGGGAGGAAAGAAAAAGAAAGAAGGAAAGGAGGAGCGGAGGGAGGGAGGAAGGTAAGGTAGGAAAAAAAGAAAGAGCAGGTAAAGTAAAATAGAATAAAGTATGAAATATAGTAGCGTTATTAAAATTAAAAAGTAATTATTGAAAAAAAACGGACGGATAGAACCCTGGGACATGTGGAGGAAGCAAAGCTATACAGAGAGAATCTTACACAGAAGATTACACATACACATTCACAAAAAGAGAGCAGGGGGAAAAATCAAAAATCTTGCTCTCCAAGTCCACCTCCTCAATTTGGGATAATTCGTTGTAAAAAGAGGAAAAGGGCGAGAAGTCTGAAATCTTGCTCTCTAAGTCCACCTCCTTAATTTGGGATAATTCGTTGTAAAAAGGGGAAAGGGGGGAAAGTCTTAAATCTTGTCCTCAAAGTCCACTTCCTCAATTTGGGATGATTCGCTGTCCATTCATGCACTCCACAGACGCAGGGCACATAAAGTGGACCGTGGAGCTTTAATCCGCTGCCTCCGAGGCTGCACAGAGAGATTTCCCTCTCTCTGCTCTCACAGCTCCCGGGTCTCAGCCTTGGACCTGGCCCCGCCTCTGCGCGTAGGTCGCCGGAGGGCATCCGTTCTTCGCTCAGACAGGACGGGTTTAAAGGAGCCGCTGATTCGGGGGCTCTGGCTCACTCAGGCAGAGGGGAGGGAAGGGCGCGCAGTGTGGGGCGGGCCTGCGGCGGCAGAGGCCGGCATGACGTTGGAGCAGCCCGTGGCGCTCCGTGTGCTTTCCCGGGAAAGCCGTCCCCGGATCCCGGGACCCCGGCAGTGGCGGGGTGCACAGGCACCCCGGAAGGCGGGGCGGACAGTGACCCGCGCTCGCACACAGGCCCCGCGGCGGCGGCGGCGGCAGCCTCAGCGTCCCACGCCTGTCTCCGAGGTCCGCGCCTTACCCGCGGCTCACGCCTGTCTCCGGCGCTTCCCCAAGCAGCCCTCTTAATGCCCTCTCCTCGCGCACCGGGAAACAAAAGGGAAAAAAAGGTCTCTTGCCTCTTCGGCAGCTCCAGACCCTTTCCCCGGACTCCCTCCGGGCTAGCCGTGGTGCACTAACCCCTTCAGGCTCTCTTCCTGCCGCCAGCCCCAGTCCTCTCCCTGCGCTCCGACTGAAAGCCGATACCCGAGCCTCAGCTCCCAGCCCCGCCCGCCCCGGCGGCCGAGCAGACAAGCCTCTCGGGCTGGTGTGTGCCTGAGGGCACCGATCCTCTGTGCCGCAATCTCTCCGCTTTGCCCTCCATACCCCTGTTGCTGTGCTCTCCTCCACTACTCCGAAGCTTTCCCCCTCCGCCACCTGCAGTCTCCGCCCGCGAAGGGGCTTGTAGTGTGTAGAAACCTTCCCTCCTTCACGGCTCCCTCCCACTGGTGCAGGTCCCGTCCCTATCCTATTGTCACTGTTTATTCTTTTTATCTTTTGCCCTACCCAGGTATGTGGGGAGTTTCTTGCCTTTTGGGGGGTCTGAGGTCTTCTGTCAGCGTTCAGTAGGTGTTCTGTAGGAGTTGTTCCACGTGTAGATGAATTTCTGATGTATCTGTGGGGAGGAAGGTGATCTCCGCATCTTACTCTTCCGCCATCTTCCTCCGGGCCCCCTGTGATTGCTTTTGATCAATATAATTTGACAGAAGTGACGCTGTGTAACTTATGAGTGTATATCTCCTGCATCCACCTTTGTCTTCTGGAATGTTCCCTCTTGGAACCCAACTACTATGCTATGAGAGGCTCAAACTATGTGCAGAGACCACATGGAAGAGAACCCAGGCACCCCAGCTGATATTCCCAGTTGAGCTCCCAGCTAAAAGCAAGTACCAGTGTACATCCATGTAAGTGCTTATCTTGTGCATTCCAGCTCAGCCAAGTTACAAAAGATTGTAATTCCAGCTATATGGAGCAAAAGAATGACCCAGATGAGTTCAGTCAATTCAGATAATCCTGAGACAAAAAAGAGTTGTTTGAAGCTGCCAGATTTTGAGATGTTTTTTACACAGAAATAGATGAATAAAATAAATATTTTTATTTTTTGGATAAGTATGTAGGAGTGGAATTGCTAAGTCATAGGATATGTATATATCTGACTTCATAAAAATCTTCTAAATTGTCATATTCCCACCAGCAAAGTAAGAGTGTTCCAGTTTTCCCATATCCATTTTTTTTTTTTTTAATTTTAGCTTCTGGGGAGACATTTAGTGATAAATCATTGTACTTCTAATTACTATTTCATGATTATTAGTGATGTCAAACACCTTCCCATGTGCTTTGCTATTTGTAAATTTTCATTTGTGAAGTATATTTTCAAATATTTTGCCTATTTTGTTTCAAATTGGTTTGCGTGTCTTTTTATTATTGATTCATAAGAGTTAATTATATATTCTAGTACAACTCCTTTGACTGATAGATCAATGTATTGTGACAATTTTGCCCAGTCTGTAGCTTAAATTTTAATTTTCTTAAGAGTGTCTTTGAGGAGCAGAAGTTTTAAATTCTGATGGAATTCAATTTACCACATTTTTCTTTAATGATTACTAATTCTTTGATGTCCACTCTAAGAAATCATTCTCTACTCCAAGGTTGAAATATATTCTCCTGTGTTTTCTTCTAGAAGCTTTACCCTTTTAGGTTTTATTTATTTTTAATTGGAGTATAGTTGATTTACAATGTTGTGTTGTAACCTTGGTAACCATAAGTTTGTTTTCTACATCTGTGACTCTATTTCTGTTTTGTAAATATGTTCATTTGTACCATTTTTTTAGATTCCACATATAAGTGATATATGATATTTGCCTTTCTCTGATTTATTTCACTCAGTGTGAAAACCTCCAGGTCCATCTATGTCACTGCAAAAGGCATTATTTCTTTTTTTTTCATGGTTAAGTTATATTCCATTGTATACATGTATGACATCTTCTTTATCCATTCTCCCATTTATGTACATTTATGTTGCTTCTATGTCCTGGCTATTGTAAATAGTGCAGCAATGAACACTGGGGTACATGTATCTTTTCCAATTACGGTTTTCTCTGGATATATGCCCAGGATTGGGATTGCTGGATCATATGGTAGCCCAAATTGCAGAATCGTGAGCAAATAAATAAGTGATTACTATTAACCACTGAGTTTTAGGGTGGCTTGATTTGTAGTAATAAATTACAAAGATAGAAATGATCAAGATCTTTCTCCTTAGCACTATTTATATGATCAATTTTATTGTTTCCTGTCTAATTCTACTGTATTATACTTCCCTTGTATTCTTAGGATAAGCTGCAATTAATCATGATTATTATTTTTTAAATTAATTTTGATTGTAGTATAGTTGATTTGCAATGTTGTGTTAGTTTCTGCTGTACAGCAAAGTGAATCAGTTATACATATACATATGTCCACAGTTTTTAGATTCTATTCCCATATAGGTTATTACAAAGTATTGAGTAGAGTTCCCTGTGCTATACAGTAGGTCCTTATAAGTTATCTATTTTATGTATAGTAGTGTATATATGTCAATTCCAGTCTCCCAATTTTTCCTTCACCCTTCCCCCCGGTAACCATAATATTGTTTTCTACATCTGTGACTCTGTTTCTATTTTGTAAATAAAGTTAATTTGTACCCTTTATTGATTCCACATATTAAGTGATATGATATGATATTTGTTCTTCTCTGTCTGACTTACTTCACTCAGTATGACAATCTCTAAGTCCGTCCATGTTGCTGCAAATGGCATTATTTCATTCTTTTGTATGGGCTTTTATGTTTAGGTATATGGACCATTTCAAATTAAATTTTTGTGGATTTTCAAAGCAGTGGTTGGGATTTATTGCTTCAGTTTTGTTCCCATATAGATATCCAGTTATTTCAGCAAAATTTTTTGAAATTTTTTTCCCATTGAATTTCCTAGGAGTCATTATCAAAATTCAACTAATGGTGTGTATGTGTGCTTATTTCTGTACTTTATTTGGTTTCATGGATCTGTTCCTCTTTCCTTACACCAGTATCACAGTGTCCTTATTAATGTAGCTTTGTAAGTCTTGAAATCAAATAGTGTGATTCCTTCAACTCTGTTCTTCTTTTTCAAAATTGTACGGACAGTGATAATTCCTTTACTTATCTATATAAATATTATAACGGATGTGCCAGTTTCTCCAGAAGGAGCTTGTTGGAATTTTTGTTTGACATTACTCTGACTGTATATATCAATTTGAGGAGAATTTTTATGTCCATAATATTTACTCTTCCAATCTGTGAACATGGTATATATATCTTTTCATTTATTTAGATCTTCTCTTTTTTGCTCTCTGCTATGTTTTATAATTTACAGTACAGAATTCTTGTACTTCTTTGGTTAAATGTATTAAATATTTTATGATTTTGATATTATTGTAAATGATATTTAAAATTTAAATTTATAATTATTTGCTGCTGGAATACAGGAAAAATAGCTTTTAATACATTGACATTGTATCTTGAAATCTTACTGAATTCACTTATTAGTTCTAGTAAATTTTGTTGTTTTCTGTTTCTTTTTCTCATTTTTTTCTTTTCTTTTTTCTGTATATTAGCTCCCTCAAATTTATCTTATAACTGGAAATTTGTACCCTTTGACCAACGTCTCTCCACTTCCTCCACCCTCCCAAACCATGATAACCACCATTCTACTCTTTGTTTCTATGAGTTTGGCTTTTTGTAGATTCCACAGATAAGTGATATCATACAGTATTTGTCTTTCTCTGTCTGACTTATTTCACTTTGCATAATGCTCTCAAGGTCCATCCATGTTGTCACAAATGGCAGGATTTCCTTCCTTTCTTATGGCTGAATAATATTCCCCTGTGTGTGTGTGTGTGTGTGTGTATACAAATATATCACATCTTCTTTATCCATCCTTCTGTCAATGGACATAGACTTAGGCTGTTTCTATGTCTTGGCTATTGTGAATAATGCTGCAATGAGCATGGGTTATGCAGATATCTCTTTGATAGAGTGATTTCATCTCCTTTGGCAGAAGTGGGATTGCTGGATCATATGGTAGTTGTATTTTTCATTTTTTGAGGAGACTCCATACTGTTTTACATAGTGGCTGCACCAATTTACATTCCCACTAATAGTGCAAAAGAGTTCTGTTTTCTCCAGATCCTCACTAACTTAACTCTTGTCTTTTTGGTAATAGCCATTCCAACAGGTGTGAAGTGATATCTCATTGTGATTTTGATTTGCATTTCCTCGATGATTAGTGATGTTGTTCCTCTTTTCATGTATCTGTTGGCTATTTGTATGCCTTCTTTGGAAAAAATGTTTATTCAAGTCCCCTGCCCATTTTTGCATCAGATTATTTATTTTTTGCTATTGAGTTGTATGAGTTCCTTATATATTTTAAATATTAACTCCTTACCTGATATGTGGTTTGCAAATATTTTCTCCCATTTTATAGGTTGCCTCTTAATTTTTTATTGTTTTAGAGTTTTCTACATAAAAGATTATTTAATCTGCAAATAAGAACAGTTTTACTCCTTCTTTTCCAATATTTATGCCTTTATTTCCTTTTCTTGCCTTATTGCACTAGCTAAAACCTCCAGCATAATGTAAGATTGAAATTGTGAGAATGGACATAATTTTCTCATTTCTATTCAAGTAGGTGAAGTTGGTTAACAGAGTTGTTTAAAAATCTGTATATTAACTGATATTTTTGTCTACTCTCAATTACTGAGTAAGTGATATTAAAATCTCTAACTGTGATTGAAGATATGCCTGTAATCAGTTTTATTTCATGTAATTTAAAGCTCTGTTATTTAGGTGCATACATATTTAGAATTGTACATTTTCTTTTTTTTAATTTATTTATTTATTTTTGGATGCATTAGGTCTTCGTTGCAGCATGTGGGATCTTTCATTGTGGCATGCGGGCTTCTCTCTATTTGTGGTGCATGGGCTCTCTAGCTGTGGCATGGGCTCCATAGTTGTGGTGCGTGGGCTTAGTTGCCCTGTGGCATTTGGGATCTTAGTTCCCTGACCAGGTATCAAACCTGTGTCCTGTGCATCGGAAGGTAGATTCTTAACCACCAAACTACCAGGGAAGTCCCTGTTATGTTTTCCTAATGAAATGACCCATTATCATTATGAAATGTCTTTCTCTATCTCTGATATTCCTGTGTTTAAAAATACCTCTTTTTCTTGAAGTCTATTTGTCTAATATCAATAAAGCCACTCTAGGCTTCATATGCTTACTTATTACATGGTCTGCCTTTTTCCACCCAGTGACTTTCAATCTATATGTGCCTTTGTATTTAAAGTGCACAGCTTGTGGACAGCTTATAATTTTGTCCTGATCTGTTTACCCAGTCTGATAATATCTGCCTTTCTACTGAGATTTTTAGTTGATTTAATTGTAATTATTGATGTGGCTAATTTTAAGTGTACCATGTTGCTTTTTGTTTTCTAATTATATTTTCAGTTTTTTGTGCAGTATCTGTGTTCTACCTCTCATGCTTATTCAGTGAATTTTTTCATTTCCAGTGTTGTACTTTCCAGTTCTAAAATTTCCATTTTTTATAGTTGCCATTTTCTTAATAATATAACTCATCTATTTACTCATTATGGTTATATTAACCTTGAAAGCCTTGAAAATATTAATAATAGGTGCTCTAAATTCCCAGACTGCTGATTACAATATCTTGTTCACCTTGGGTCTAGTTTGAATGACCTCTTTTTTTCTCTTGGTTTAGGTTACATTTTCATGCTTCTTTATATGTCTAGTGATTATATGCAGAGCATTGTATATGAAATCTTGTCAGGAGTTGGAATAATGCTTTCTTTCAAAGGGAATTAGCTTTTATTCTGGAAAGTATTAGATTAGTGTTAGATTATTTTGGTCCTTGCATGATGACTTGTTTTTTTATTTGGTCTTGAATTTAATCCTAGTGTATGTCCTTTACTTTAGGGCATATATTACAGGGTTTTTGTTTGTTTGTTTGTTTGTTTGTTTGTTTTGCATCTCATCTAAACACTGGAGATATTCAGCAAGGTCTTTTTTACCCGTTCTAGACCAGAGCTGCAGCATTCTTAGCATGCTATGCCCTCTGCTATCACTATCCAGCTCTCAGTCACATAGCAGGCCATATTTTCTAAGCCTCAAAGAGTCTCACCCTGTACCTGGATAGCCCAGCCTTTGGCCAAAGAACTACAGTAATTCCTGTGCAGTACTCCATTTTCTCCAGTACTCTGTCCCAGCAACTTCAGCTCTTTCGGGAGTCTACTCTTTTTGAGCTCTACTTAGGTTCCTCCTCCTTCCATGTTGAAGATCCCCCAAGGCAGAATGTCAGGATGGTTGAGGAGCTCACATCATATGTTTCCCTTCCCTCAATGATTATAGTGCAATGACTATTGTACAATGACTGAAAACCATTATCTAATAAATTTTGTTTAGTTTTTAATTGTTTTTGGCAGAAGAACAGTTGCTCCATCGTGGCCAGGAAAGGAAGACCTGGAAAGCTTTTTGTAAAGTGTAAAGAGCTAGGTAATGTAAAATATTATTGCTAATATTACTGTGTGTTAGTAAAGTTAAATAAGGTAATATTCACTACTATATATATAACAGTTAACTAATAAGAACCTACTGTATGTATAGCACAGGGAACTCTACTCAATACTCTGTAATGACCTATATGGGAAAAGAATCTAAAAGAGTGGATATAGGTATATGTATAACTGTACCTTGCTGTACAGCAGAAACCAGCACAACATTGTAAATCAACTGTACTCCAATAAAAATTTATTTAAAAAATAAGGTGATATTTAAGGAAGAGTCTTACAGGGTAACTTTATGGATTCAGAAAGTTAATATTTTCATTCTTCTGGGGGTGTACCTAAGCATTAACTTTTTTTTCTTTGCCCCCTTCAGTCTTTTCATTTCTCAACTCTGTGCCCCAAATTCTAGGAGGAATGACTCATTTCCTTGCCTTAAACTTAAGTCCTGTCACTGGCAAGAGATTTTCATTATATGTATAACTAGGCTCATTTCATTTTTTTCTTCTTGCACATTGTACATAGATCATATGTCACACCATGTCATGGCTAAGGGTGAAGTTTTTCCATAGTCAGCTATTTTATGCCTGTTTAAGAGTCTTGAATTCCATAACTGTTCCAGGGTAAAAAATGTTGGGTTTTACTAAGGAAAGAAAAAAATTGCTGTGTCATTTTGTAACAAGTATTGTACTCTGTTGGAACCATCTACAGGTCTTAAGAAACAAAACCACAGTGGATACTAAGCCTTATAAATGTGGGGATGTAGAAAAAGCAGACAGTTGCAAAGAAAGGAAAAAGCACATTTCAGAAAGGAAGTTACAAAGAGGTGATCTCTAAGTCTAGTGAAAATGCATTAATAAAAATGTTTGAGAATTTATAAGAATTTAGATATTTAAAAGTTTGTTTCCTCAGTAAATTTTTTAAAGAGCATCCTCATCTGACCTGAGTATCCACTTGGAGAATGTTTCTGTGGTCCGTGGTGATAATAGATTTAAAAAGTAGTCTAGATTTCTTTTTTTTTTTTTTTAATTTTTTTTTTTTAAACCCACATTTGTTTATTTATTTATTTTTGGCTATGTTGGTTCTTCACTTCTGTGCGAGGGCTTTCTCTAGTTGTGGCAAGCGGGAGGTTCTTCACTTCTGTGCGAGGGCTTTCTCTAGTTGTGGCAAGCGGGGGGTCACTCTTCATCACGGTGCGCGGGCCTCTCACTATCGAGGCCTCTTTTGTTGCTGGAGCACAGGGTCCAGATGCTCAGGTTCAGTAGCTGTGGCCCACAGGCCCAGTTGTTCCGCGGCATGTGGGATCTTCCCAGACCAGGGCTCGAACCCGTGTCCCCTGCATTAGCAGGCAGATTCTCAACCACTGCGCCACCAGGGAAGCCCAGTAGTCTAGATTTCTTAAGCTATGTCCTTAACACTCTCTGTGAGCCAAGACCAGTTATAGGACAAGTTTATATGTAAAAAGTAAAGTCTTATTTATGGAAGAAATTACTCTAGGGAAAAAAATCCAGGGTCAAGTTGTATCTTTTTCTTTTGTATTGCATGTCTGAGTAGGGTATACCATTTGTTGTTATGCTAACTTCAGAGAACCTGTCTGAGATATAAAACATTGATACAAAATATTTGAGTATAATCAAATGTACTACAGAATTCTCTATGTACTACAGAATTCTCAAACAAATTCTTAGATTATTGGTCTGTTCTCAATAAAAAATTGTAAACAAAGATTTTTCTTTACCTTTTAAGTAATCTGCCTAGAACAAAGATTTTGTGTCTTGTCCAAAATTATTTTTCTGTGTTTCAGGTCTTTGATTACTTGAGAAGGCTGTCTTACAACAATATAACTGTCCATATTTGCCTACAAAGTCTTCAATTATCATTTTGGTTAAATGGATAACTAATTGTTATTTGTATAGTGACTTATGATCCTATTTGGCCAAACCTTTTGATATTTTTGACAAACTTCCTAAATTCAATTTTTCCTTATAAAAAAGGAGATATTAAACTAATTAAGATTATTTGATAAATTACATGAGAAGCATTGTCAAATAAGAAGTCATACTAAGACTTCTTATATCTGTATGGGTATATAAGTGTTCCAGAAATTATGTAAAATTCCTGGAAAATATGATATGTTCTAATATAATGTTAATTTTGACAAGTATAGTTTTTCTGATAACTTAAAATCATAAAACTGAACTGGGTAAAAATTTCCAGAACTAATGGAAAAATTGGATTCAAGCAGAAAAACAATAACACAGGACTGAATAAACTGAGGACCTAAATATAAGTGCTAACACTATATAACTCTTAGAAGAAAATGTAGATGCCCAAGGTGTTAGTCTTTATGACTTTGGATGAGGCAATTGTCCCTTAGATATGACATCAAAAAGACAAACAGCTAAAGAAATTAGGTTAATTGGACTTCATTAAAATTAAAGACTTTTGTGTTTCAAAGGACATTATAAAGAAAGTAAAAAGACAATCCACATAATGGAAGAAAATATTTGCAAATTGTATATATGATAAGCACCTAGTATCCAAAATGTATAAAGAACTCTTACAACACAACAGTAAAGAGACAAATAATCCAATTAAAATGGACAAACTATTAGAATACACATTTCTTCAAAGAAGATATACAAATGGCCAGTAAGCACATGAAAAAATGTTCAACATCATTATTGCTTTAGGAAAATACAAATAGAAAATCACAATGAGATACCACTTTACACCTACTAGGATGGTTATAATACAGTCAGATATATCAGGTGTTATGAGGATGTGAAGAAATGGGAATCTTTACACACTGCTAGTGGGAATGTCAATAGTGCAGCAGCTTTGGAAAACAGTTTAGCAGTTCCTTAAAATGTTCAATATAGAGTTACTATATGACCCAGCAGTCCCACTCTTAAGTATGTAACCAAAAGAATTGAAAAAAAATATTTTCACACAAAATATAAATAGCCACTCAAAAACTTGTCCATGTATGTTCATGTCAGTATTATTTGTTATAGCAGGAAAGTAGAAACAAACCAAATGTCCACCAATTGACAAATGCACAAACAAAATGTGATATAATCTAAACAGTGGAATATTATTCAGCCATTAAAAATGCTGATTTATGCTACAATGTAAATGAACTTGGAGAACATGCCAAGTGAAAGGAGCCAGACACAAAAAGCTGTATATTGTATGATTCCATTTATATAAAATGCCCAGAATAGGCAAATCTGAAGGACAGAAATAGTAATGGTTTCCAGAGGCTAGGCAAAGGGCAGAATGAAGAGCGATTGCTAATGGACATGGAGTTTCTTTTTGGGATGATGAAAATGTTTTGGAATTAGTGGTGATGGTTGCACAATTTTGTGAACATATTAAAAACCACCAAATTGTAAACTTTAAAAGAGTGAATTTAATGGTATGTGAAATATATACCAATGAAAACAATAAGTAAAAAAATTATTGGGCCCTGCCATAGAACTATTAAATCAGAAAGGGGAAGGGGGTTGTTTGCTAGGCATCTGTATTTAACAAGCTCTCCAGGAGATTCCTGTGCACACTGTTTGAGAAGTACTCTTTTAAAACATTAAATAATAAAAAAAGACTCTAGCCAACTAGTGCTTAGAATGGACTTTCTGGCTTCTTTCATCAAGGATTCAGAGAATACCTTTATAGAGCTTCATAAATAATAAAATATCAGTTTATAACAATAATAACAATAATGGCTACCATATGTGCCATGCAGATTTTAAAAAATCATATAGTCATTCAGAGTACAGCACCTCACATTCTCCAAGTTCTTTCTACTGACTCAGTGCCGTGTAAAGGCTCTTATTTTTTCTTGGTCAGGTCTTTCTCCTGTTCCCTTCAGCAACAGTTTGAACTTTCCCTGGTTTGGTCTCTTCAACTGCTCAATCTCTGTCTCTGGTAGAAATTTTCTCAGTTTATGTCTTCCTGTCTTCAGACATTTATATTTGTACCTGGCTTTGTCTACTTCCAATTCATTCATTCATATACTCAATTTCTATTTGTTGAAAATATTCACTGTGCTAGGAGCTCAATATACAGTGATGAACAGGGCTGTCGGCTTATAATCTAGTGGGAGAGGTCAAAATAAAACAGGCAAAAGAACAAGATAGAGGTAGTGATAGATGCTGTGAAGAAGGCAGAGTATTTTCATAACTTGATAAAAAGAACATAGGCTGGGAATGCTTACATTATAGAGTACTGGGCATTGAGACAATATCATTTAAGCTGACACCAGAAGCATAAAAATGACACAGCCCTGCAAAGAGCCTAGAGAAGGGGGCTCTAAGCACAAAGAGCAATAAGGGCAGAGTTAGGAAAGAGCTTGCTGTGTTTTAAAAAGAAGTTGGTGATGGCTGGAACTTAGTTATAAAGAGGGAGAGTGCCATGAGTGAGGTTAGATAGAGAAACAAGAGCTAGATCATACAGCTGGCCAAGGTACAGAGCTTATATCTTGTTTTACTGGCAATGAAAAGCCTTTCAAGGATTTTATGTTGCAAGAAGATACAATCTGTTTTATGTTTTTAAAAACCTCTGACTTCTGCATGGAACTCTAGTAGTGTAAAATTTGAACACAGAAACACAATTTAGAAGGCAATTCTAACAGTTTAGGTGAAAGGTAGGCAAACTGTCATCCGTGGGCCTGTCACCTGTCTTTGTAAATAAAGGTTTATTGAAACACAGTCAACAGTGATTTGTATGCATATTGCCTATGGCTGTTTTCAAGCTACAATGGCAGTATTTGAATAATTGTGACCGGGACCATTTGACCTACAAAGCAAAAATATTTACTATCTGGTCCTTTATAGAAAAAACTTTGTCAACCCCTGGTCTATGTGAGAAATTATGATGGGTGGACTACGATGATATCAGTGGAAATGTAGAGATGTCAGAAGATGATGAATATAGTTTGTAGATATAATCTTCAGAACATGTTGCTGAGTTGGATATAGGCAATAGAAAATTAAGAATTATTCCTAGTTGTTTAATGAAAACAACTAAGTGTATGGTGATGCCATTTATTGAGATGTAAAAGACTGGGGAAGGAACATGATTAGATGGTAGTGAAATGAAGAATTCTCTCTTAAACATAAATGATTTGAAATGCCTGAGAAATATCCAAGTGCAATTGTCAAGGAGGAAATTGTATATGAGTATGGAACTCAAGGAAGTGGTCTGTGCTGTAGCTATTGTGAGAGACATAAACATAGAGAATTACTTATGGATTCTACCTAGTGAGAGATTTAGAAAGAAATCGTGGTCTAGAACAGTGCCTTAAGGACTCCAATATACAGTGGTCTCTGGTCTCAGAGTATTTATCCTCATGTTTAAGTGACTTCCTTCTCTCTGCATTACCCAACCTTTCTCATCTTCTCTAGGATCTGGCACATTACTTCATATCAATTTTCTATAATTTTTATAATAGCACTGCAAAACAAATGCTATTATTCTTTGTATACATATAAGGCAAAAAAGAAAAAAGAAAAAAAGAAAAGAAAACGTCCCAGAGAGGTTAACCGACTTGTTACAGCTCTTATAAATGATAGTTTCTGATTCCTCTCTGCCACATTGCTTCCCAAAGAAAGTCTTTAGGCTGATATTCGGTGGGATGCAGCTAGCAGATGACGTCAGGTATCACTTCTGGTTGTTGTTCACTCCCTCCTGGGGTGCAATCTGTCCCACGTTGTATATAAAAGCCTCACAAAACTGGCCTTTTCCAGAGATATTTTCAAAGAGACCTCAAGTAGGCTCTCATGTGATCCTAACGTCTTGCTTAAGACAATGATGTCATTAGTTACAAAGGACAAATAACAATATAATCAAAAGATAAATATATTAAAAAGATACGGGGGGACTTCCCTGGTGGCACAGTAGTTGAGAATCCACCTGCCAATGTAGGGGACACGGGTTCCAGCCCTGGTCCCGGAAGATCCCACATGCCGCGGACCACTACTACAAGCCTGCATGTCACTACTACTGAGCCTGCGTTCTAGAGCCCGTGAGCCATAGTCAACAGACATTCACATACTTTTTTCCCAGACTTCTTTTTCTGTTGGTGAAGCATTTTGATTATGGGATCCTATAATAACTCTCTGGCCAGCTGTTAGCCAACAGCTTCATAACAGATGTCTTTAGATCACTAATCTCTAATAAAGCAATTATCCAAGATTTATTCCAACACTTCCATGAATCATTTAACATTTTGATGTCTTGTTTGCCTTGTGAATAGCCAACATTCATTTCATGTATCAAAAGTACAGTAACTCGGGCTTCCCTGTTGGCGCAGTGGTTGAGAGTCCGCCTGCCGATGCAGGGGACATGGGTTCGTGCCCCGGTCCAGGAAGATCCCACATGCCGCGGAGCGGCTGGGCCCATGAGCCATGGCTGCTGAGCCTGCGCGTCCGGAGCCTGTGCTCCGCAACGGGAGAGGCCACAACAGTGAGAGGGCCACGTACTGCAAAAAAAAAAAAAAAAAAAAAAAGTACAGTAACTCTAGCCATGAATTTCCCTTCAATATATCCTACTAACCACAGGTAATGAAACTTTCTTCAGTTAAAAGCTGTTTGGACTCAATCCGTAGGGTCTTCTATAAAGATACTCAAGGGAAAAAGGAATTATTAATTTTTTTCTTTTCTCCCCATCTCTAGTTTCTAGCAGTCAAGGTGATTAATTTTAGCTAGACTACTCTTGTGATAATGTATCAGAACCTTAGAGAAGATAAAATAGTCTTGTCAATGTCACTACTACTATAGTTCATATTGAATTCCCATGAAATACAACACCCAGGGCCATCTGTTCCTTTAATGTTACAATTTCACAATTTCTTCAAAGAATTTCAACCTTTCCTTAATGTACCCTAGGTGGAAAAAGCACCAGGACTCAAACCACAAAGGCCCATTGTTGTTAATTTATTAATGCATTTATTCTACAAACATTTTTGATTACTAACTTTGTGTGAGAAGCAAGACTGTTCCCTCATAATATTAAGTGATAGGAGGGGCAGATAATAATGAGAAAAGGTCTTTAAAATGATCCTTCCTTCTAGCCTTGGTTTGTTTTCTAACTGATAGAGGCTTATCAGTTAGAGAATAGACTTTAGTAGTTCAGAGTCTAGTTTGTCATTAGGAGACTAAAGGACTGTACCATTTCTATCCCTATGGCACTTCTCTGACTGGTTCTGAGAGGCCGTGTTTTTAGTGGTTCCTCTGGTAGGTAACTGGGTTACCTCGTGGTGATAGCAGAGACACAAGTATGCCACTGGACTTTGGTCTTTCAAGGACTGAGTATACATAGATTCTACTTAGGGAAGGAACCCTGGTTACTCACAACCGTCAAAGATTTTAATGTGGAAGGCATACCTTCAACATGCTGCCATGATATCAGAACCTATAACCAAGTTATGAGCTGAGATCCCAGAGCTGCCTTTGTGGTTTTCTCCTTTTGTCCCTGCTTTAAGATTCTAATAGCACTTCCCTCTCTTGCTTCTCCCAAATTCTAATTACTACCACCAAAAAAATAGGGTGAAGGGGTGGTCACTCACATTCTCAATTCACATATGTCCCCACAGAAGCACTTAGCAGCTGCTAGCATCTGTTCTCATATTTTCTTAGTGAACTTTATCTGCCAGAATCTGCTCTGTTGCTCCTCTCTCCACTATCCTCAGAAATAGCTTTTTCAGCATCAGCACATAAGAGGTTTCTATTTCTCCCTGCCATTTGGTGGATATTTAAGAATTTAATATACATATCCCTTCTTTTGTTCATTTCCTTTCTCTTCCATTTTCTTTCCTTCTCTTCTCCAAATTCTAAATATCCATTCAATATTCTTTAATACTCAAGCCAGAGTCTCAGAGTTATTGGTAATCTTTGGTCATTGAACAACTTCTATAGGAGGACTTTTTCAACAAATTTGCATCAGTGTCCTTCTTTTTTGATTATTTTGTCTATATTTCTCTAGGATGACTGAGCCCCTACCAGAAAGATATAGTTCCGTAACGACAACTACAGTTTTTGACACATAAGAGATTCTGCCATGAACATTAAGACCTATCCAATCACTGCTCCTGAACTACTATAGCACAAACTTCATAGAAGCCTGCCTAAAAAGCTAAGAAAAATTTGAGGCTTCTAGCTAGAGAAAACTTTCCTCTTTTTGGTCTGTTTTTAAAATTTGGTGATTGTTGGTACAGACCCATAGGTTAGTCCCAGGGAATCTTCCTCCCCTGACACCTTGGACAGTTCCCACAAAATCTAGCCTCCCTCTCTTTCAAATATTATGTATTCATCTAAGGGCTCTGATATAGGGAAAAAAGTGGTTTAATAGCTGCCCCATCATCTCTAGGTGGTACTGCCAAGACCAGCAGATATAGGAGGGGTCAATATGAACCTTTTAGCTCTCTCAGCTCATAGAACCTCTTGGGTCACAGTGTGGCAACCATGGGAAGGATGCCCCCACTAATTCTATCTAGGGATAGTAATGTCTGAGATGGGGAAATGTTACTCCTCTCTCCTCCTCTATGCCTGAGACATCATGTGAACCTGTAATACACAATGTTTAAAACCTTAAACGTAAGCATCAAGGCCATAACAGGCTAGGTGGACATTTGGCATGTTGGATGTTATTACGTTAAAAAGTCTGTTATTCCCTAGAAATGATGAATGAATTTACATCCTCTGTTATCATTTTCAGGTGTGTTCATTTCCAGGCAGTTGAGAAGTTGCCTTAGTTATATTTGATTTTTCAGGATCTGGAACAGCACTGCCTAAAGATAATCTGCTGTGGCAGTATGTTTCATGCTTGCCTTTTGTCTTGACCTTCCTCAATATCTAGGCCAACACTTTGCCTTGTGTGAGGAGTTAAAGAGCACCAGAGACTTCTTCTCCTTACTTATCATCAAGGTGACCTCATTCACTTCTTTCTTTGTCCTCTTCTTGTCTCAGAAAGACCTTCCTGAGGTGTTGATCCTCTTAGTTCAAGGCTGGGGCCAGACCTCATTCTGCTGCAGCTCCTGTTGGTCAATGATTCTTTCATTTAAACTGCAGTTGCCCATCTCAAGATGGGGTTGTATTAGCTCTCTTTCTCTATGGTGGACATGCTTAGAGGAAGACTTTCTATGAACTTCATTCCACCCATTTTCAAAGCAGATGCCTTTCCCCAGAGTCCCACAGCAGATGTGATTTACATGTTGAATTTTACATCGAAACATTTGTTTCATGTTCAACGAGTCTGTTCTGCTTCAATATCTGACTTAAGGATTCGTTACTGGTCAACACCTCCAATTTGGGGGTTTGTGGAAAACCCCTAATACTTAACAACAGAGGTAAGAATGAGCTGTCTGTTGATTTAGCAGCATGATATATTGCAGTGACAAATCGAGAGCCCTAATTAAAAACAACATTAATGCTCAATTGCACACTTCCGTGTCTGTGATCAGTCATTTCTGAGAGAGTTTTCACCAATCTGGTTGCCTTAATCATGTTGATATCTGTGATACGAATCTTAGCATTAACTGTGTTCGTACATATTAAAATTGTGAATTGACTCCAAATCTATTCAAGCATGCTTATGAATCATAGAAATCTTAAATGGTACAATTGAATGTGAGCCAATATTTAGGAGATTTACCAACCTATTAAAGGTATGTATATTGGGGAAATGGGGAAAAAAATAGAAATAGTAGAGTCAATATAAAAAAAACACGTTCTTACAAAATTTGGGGTCTTTTTTATTATTGTGATTGAATGTAGAAATAAAATTCCATATCTACATAATACTATAATTAATCTATCATTTCTCCAAATGCTGGAATTATAAAGATATTTCTCACTTGTATTTTTCTAGACCATTTGATGGCCATATTGACTAAAGCAGGAGCTGGTTGCCTCTGGCAATGGTTGCTGATGTTGGTTAACATTAGTCTTAACCTTATGCTGCTGGGCCACATGATACTGGTTAAGGGTCTACAAAAATAACAGGATGTGGTGTAACATGACTCACTAAATCTTCTGCTGAATCAGTTTTTTGTTTTTCTCAACTACCTTCCTCTTTTCATCTGGCATTTGACCTGATTATGCCTTACCTCTATTCATGAAATCTAAAGGTCTAACTAGGTCAACACTAGAAAGATTGTGACTATTGGTGTTCTATTTACCTCTTACTCTCAATAATCATTTTAAAGGGGGAGAAAGACCTTAGTTATCTAAATATTTGCTGCAGAGTAAGCCCAATGTCTTGTCTTTTTTGATCCTCTTATTTTCTCTTTCTTTCATTATCCTACCACTAACTAGCCCCATGCTACCATATGATAATAAACAACAGTTAATATTTGATAAATACTTTGTGCCAAGTGCATTTTTTTTTTTTTTTTTCTTTTTTGCGGTATGCGGGCCTCTCACTGTTGTGGCCTCTCCCGTTGCGGAGCACAGGCTCCGGATGCGCAGGCCCAGCGGCCATGGCTCACGGGCCCAGCCGCTCCGCGGCATATGGGATCCTCCCAGACCGGGGCACGAACCCGTATCCCCTGCATCGGCAGGCGGACTCTCAACCACTGCGCCACCAGGGAGGCCCTGTGCCAAGTGCATTTTATGAATTATCTTCATTTAATCCTCTTTCAAACAAACCCATTTAGTCCATTTTTTGGGTAAGTATATAAAGGTTTGGAGAGGTTGACTGACTTGACTAAAGTCCCACAGGAACGTGGTGGAACTGGAATTCAAAATCAGGCTTTCTGACAGCAGAGTCAATACAGGGAACACTGCCTGATAGTCTTCCTTGCCTCTTCTAAGATTCTATTTGCATATGCATAACGGTACCTGCCAAGTAGGATGGGATTTGACTATTGCCAATGGCAGGCAGGTGTGTCAGAGATGCCACTGTGAACCTTTCATGCCCTTGCCACCCATCCCCATCCATTTCTCCATGTCTGTCTCACCATATTTTCCTTTTCTATGCCATTCATTCATTCCTCAAATATTTATTGAGCTTCTACCAAGGAATTCTCCCATCACTGAAGATACAGCAAGAAACCAAAGTTTCCCTCTCAAGGAACAGTCATTCTATTGGGAGTGACAGCTGACAAATTTTATATACATACATACATATATATATATATATATATATATATATATATATATATATATAGTATATATATAAACTATATATATATAGACATACATATATACAGATAGTTGACAAATTATACATATATAGAAAATATATATACACATATATGTGCATATATATACATACATAATGTGTGTATATATATATTATATAGACTGATATAAGAAGGACCTAACATAATTGTATTTGAGCAAGGCACTGAAAGAAGTGATGGACAAACTTTACAGGTTCTAGGAAAAGTAGTATTTCAGGCAGAGGTGCAAATATCCCAAGATAGGAGTTTGTGTGGTATATTTAAGGATGAATGTGGCTGAGCGTTTTTAGTAAAAAGCAGTTAGAGGTGGTAAGGTTGAAGGGTTTGTGCCTTGTAGGGTATGAGGAGAACTTTTAATTTCCTCTAAGTGAATTATAAAGCCATTTGGAAGATTTTTGAACAGAAGAGTGAAATGACCTCTCTTTTTCAAGGTTTACCATGCACTGTGTGAAATAGAACATAGGAGGCAAGCAAAGATGAAAAGAGACCAGTGCAAAGGATTTTACAACAGTTCAGGTATGAGATAATGATGCTTTCATTTGCAGTGGCAGCCTTGAAGCTGGTGAGAAGTCGTTGGGTTGGGGGTGTCTTTGAAAGGTAGAGCTGACAGGACTTGCTAGTGAATTGGATGTGTGGCATGAAATACATGATGTATTATGGATGGCTCTGAGATTAGCTTGAGCAAGTGGAAACATGAAGTTAACATCACAGAGATAGGGAAACTCAAGGAGAAGATTGAATGGGGAATGGCTTGGGATTTAAAATTTTATATTGGTCTTGTTAATGTTAGAAATTCCTATTAGATCACCCAAGTAAAGATATAAAGTATTAAACAGTTGCATATAGTAGTGCATAGTTCAGCAAAGAGGTTTGGCTTAACTTATATAAATTTGGGAGTGATTATCACAAGGATAGCATTTACAGTAGGTCACTCATGGAAGTGAGTGTAGAATAAAGAAGAGAAGCATCCCCTTAATAGTTCTATATCTTAGTTATACATCAGAATTTCCATGGGACTTTAAAATATACACATATCAGAGCTCTACCACAAACTCATCAAATCAAAATCTTTGTGAGTAGAACCCAGGAATCTACATTGTCAATCAGCTTCCCTAGGTGATTGATTATGTAGAAACTGACGTGTTTGAGAATTAGTACTATAAGTGTCTGTTTATGTTATACTAGGAATTAATTTTTAATGCTAAGATACTTCTCTCCATATAAATTGCCATCTACTCAAATCCAAGCTGTGATTTTTCCTTACCCTAAGTGTTCTACCTATATCCATCCTTACCTCTATTTTTGCACAATTAGCTCACACAGTCTTTTTAAAGAATAAAAGTCTTCAGTGCCATCTTATTGTTCTCAAAGGCAACAATCCTTAGCATGGCCTGAAAGATCCTACCTGGTGTTGGCCACCTGTCTCTCCATGTCATCAGGCACCAATCCCCTACCTCCCACCCCCTTGCTCACTGCACTGCAACCAAACTCTGGCTTTCCTCAGTCCCAAGGATACATCTACATCCTCTTGTCCCCAGGTTTTGCACTTGCTGTATCCTCTGATGACTCTTTTCTCCCTTCTTTAACCTAATTAACTGTTACTCATCATTTGACCTCAGCTCAATAATCATTTCCTTAGGGAATACTTCTCTGACTTTTCTGACTAAGCCAAATCCCCCCATGGTAGTAGGTTATGAAATAAATTTAGGTAATTATGACCAGCATTTTTTTAAAAAAGGAAATGGAATAGAATATTATTAAATATGTCAGAGTGGGTTGCCCATAGTAAGGATAAGTATTATCTAATAAACTTTTGTTTCTGTGTGCACTCAGAAGAAGATGTATTCTGCTTATAATACTTTTACAGTTGCAATATTTTGCATGTTTACTAGCTTACTGACTCACTCTCTTACTAAACTGTAAGTGCCATGAGGGCAATGGACTGTGTCTGCTTGCATTTCATTTTATCTGTAGTCCTTGATCAAATGGCTAGCCCTTATCTAAGCAATCAAAGCATATTTGTGGGAAGGAGGAAGGAAAGAAGACAGATGTGGGAATTTATACTGGGAGCAGGGTAAGCCTGTACCATCACATTTTATAGCACGGCCATAACTAACTCCGCCAATGCAGATTCTGTGGGATCGAACTCATAAGTGAAAAACACAAAGCTTTCCATAATGTTTATATTTATTTTTGATGATGTTTAAATAAACAGTGAAACACCTTCATTTACAAGATTAATGGTAAGCTCAGGAAATCAGAAATTGCTGTAGTTGCATTGTTTCTTGAGGGGAGACTTAGAAACTCAAGTCTTTCTGAGAACTGCAGTGAAAATCTTCACTTTTTTAATTCTGGAAATTTATGGAAAATTTAGAGATGATATCAGACCTAATGAATGGGTATCTTATTTCTGCCTGGGACTACTTTTTTCTTCCCCTTGGCAGCTCTTTTACTCACTCCATAATCACTGTTTCCAACCTTTCCGACTCTGTCAGTTGTAATTTTTCTGTTTCAAGTGTCAAAAAACTCAACCAAACTAGGCTCCCGAGAAAAGGGAATTAATTGGCTATTTAACTGAATATTTCAGTTGAGAATTAGTTTCAAGTCTAGCTGCACCCAGGACTCAACCACTGTCAATCACCTAGCCTGTTTTCTTGGCCCCATCCTCCTGGTGCTGGCTCCATTCTTGGGTTCCATGTAGTTGCAAGTTGGTGGCAGGTGATCTCAGTCCCTCTATCCTCCTAAGTTCATCCAGTGTATTTCCTAGCAGAATTTCCCTTTTTGTTCCATTAAGGTTCAAATCTGTCCCTGAGCCAATCATTTTTGTGCAGGGGAATGTGATATTCTGATTGACCAGACCTGAGTCACGTGCCTAGAGCAGATTCAATTTTCGTAAAGTGCATGGACTGAGAATGGGGAGGTGATGGTTTCTCAGAGGGAAATCAAGGTCTGGGAACCAGAAGGAAAGTGAACTAATAGCAACCATTAAGCACCCCACCTGCCGTGAACCCTCCCTCTCATTTTCAGCAAATGATCTTCATTTCTACCTCAAGAGACCATAAAGTTAACTGTTTTCCCTCATCTCTATATCTAGCTATGCCAGCCCCTACCCTTACTTTAGTTCCTGTCAGAGCAGGGCTTTGGTGTCCGAGACACCATCAGTGTGGGTGATTATTAGCTTGGATCCTGTTCTTTCTTAACTTCTCTGGGACTTTACTTCATCAGTTATCTTATTTCTCCAGTTTATTTACTCTTTTCTTTTTCACACATAAACCTGTTCAAAGTTTTCCATCTTTACTAAAACGTTTGCCTCTTGAACCTACAATTCCTTTAGGTTACCAGCTAATCTTGCTCCTTCCCTTATAACCAGGTTTCTCAACAGTTTTCTTTTCTCTATTACTTTCTCTTTCATTTGCTCCTAATTTTATGACAATATGTCTTCCATCTTTATTAAAATTGCTATGGCTAACATTACCAATAGCCTTAAAGGGCCCCAAAATACCTCCTTTTTGTCACTCTCATTTATTTTCTATTCACCTCTCAAAAGAAACAGGGGCCAACATATGTTTTTCAAATTTCCTCTCCTGTATAATTCCACTACCACTGCCATTCAGGATTCCATCATCCCTCCCCAAATATTTCAACAGTTTTCTATGCGATTTTCTTGCAATCAGCCTCTCCTCCCTTGAGTACAGCTGACCACTGTCACCAGTTAAATTTAAAGAATTAAATGTGATCACCTTACTCTCTGTTTAAAACCTGTATTGAAACCCACAAGATTAAACAGTTTTCTACCCTACCATTAGAGCAGGCTGTGAATCGTGATCAGTGGTAAGATGTGGCAAAGTAAACTATCTACAGTTTTCTCTTTTTTTTGCATTTTTATTTTTGAATTAAAAAATTGATCTCAAGATGATAATTTTATTAAAAAAGAAACCTCACTCATTTGCATCCTAACATACTACCTTAACTGTAAGAGACCTAGAAGAATGTATAGGCAAAATATTAGGGCTTATAGATAACTTTCCTTATATCCATGAGTGTGTCTTATACATATGAACATGATCCATCACTAAAAAAAGGGTTGAAAACCACAGCTTAGCACACAAAGTCCCTCATAACCTGAACCTCTTCTCCTAGTTTTCTCCACTGTCCCTGTCAAGTCCATTATACTCTAGCCACACCAGTTTCTTTTTACAGTTCATAAAATGTACTACGTTCTCTCATGGCTCTGTTGAGCTCTTCTATCATCAATGTACTCACATCACAAACTCCTACTTACCCTTTAAGATTCAGTTTAAATGTCACTTCCTCCATGATGCCTTCTCAGCCTCTCAGGAGGCATCTCTTTTCTGCTAGGAAGGGAGGAATCTGTGAGCCACAGGACAGGAGAAGTTAGAGAGGGAGTAGTACATTATCAGTTTCCATATACTTGGCCTAACCAAATTGAAAACACAGCTTAGCAGTGGACCAGCTGATATGGGAAAGACTAGGAGCTGAACCCTCTTAGGAGGTTGACTCAAACTATAAACCTAGCCCGCTGCAGTGACCTGTTACTGCAGTATTGCTAAAGGCTTTAAACCCATAGCACATAATTTAAGAAGATGGCTCAGGTGCACTTTAGGGGCTACCTGACAAACCAATTTATGCTAATGAGCTATGCCCCTTAATTTGTCATCTTCTTTCCAGACTCTTCCAAAATGAAAGTGTAATGAATCAATACCAGGTGAATGGGTGGAAGCCCCAGTCATCTGTAAGTTGTATGACGAGGATAACTCTCTGTCGCATTCATAGATAACATCAGTCCATGCCTTTTATGTGTGTTATTCAATGGCTTAGAATCTTTGGAGCCTGGTTCTTTCTAGTTGAAAAATGAGTTTTCTCACTCTGTTGGTGTATACTATAGTGTACTTTCTATTCTTCCGGAAACCATGCCTAACTTTCTTATGAAGTTGGGAATTTCCTCAAGGGCATCTAAGAATTCAACAGCAGAGATGTGACCCTATGTGTTATTGTGGCCATTATGGTAACCATCAGCATAAACAAGAACCACATCCACAACCTCCATTCTCAATCCATTCTCAAAAACACAAAAGATATATTAGGGGCATAGCCATACCTAATGTGAGATTAAATATATTTGGGGCTGGGAGTTCTAATAAAGATCTTTACTGCCTCTTTGTGATATGGTAAATGCAGAACTGACTCTTCTGTGTATCGAATTGATAATCCTACTACAGGAGTTTGCAGAGGAATGGCCCTGAAATTGTTTAGATATACATATACCTGTTTGTTTTAAAAAATAATCCTATTTTTTTAAAACAATAGAAAACTCTAAAGTGGGAAATAAATAAAGGAACACACAAAAATGAGAGTTTCTATAGCAATTCTGGCATACTGGGGCACAAAGATCTTTTCCTACTGTCTGGCTCACACCTCATCATTTTCCTCAGTTTTTCATAGTCATTTTGTTATCTTGATCATGTAACAAAACTGTCTTGACTTCAAAGAAAATATACTGTTTGGTGTTTTCTTTAAAAACACAGATGATGGGCTTCCCTGGTGGCACAGTGGTTGAGAGTCCGCCTGCCAATGCAGGGGACACGGGTTCGTGCCCCGGTCTGGGAAGATCCCACATGCCACGGAGGAGCTGGGCCCGTGAGCCATGGCCGATGAGCCTGCGCGTCTGGAGCCTGTGCTCTGCAATGGGAGAGGCCACAACAGTGAAAAGACTGCATACTGCAAAAAAAGAAAAAGAAAAAGAAAAGAAAAAGAATTAACGCTTTAAAAATTATGTAGTTCTCGGCTTCCCTGGTGGCACAGTGGTTGAGAATCTGCCTGCTAATGTAGGGGACACGGGTTCGAGCCCTGGTCTGGGAGGATCCCACATGCCGCAGAGCAACTAGGCCCGTGAGCCACAACTACTGAGCCTGCGCGTCTGGAGCCTGTGCTCCACGACAAGAAAGGCCGCGATAGTGAGAGGCCTGTGCACCGCGATAAAGAGTGGCCCCCGCTTGCCACAACTAGAGAAAGCCCTCGCACGGAAACGAAGACTCAACACAGCAAAAATAAATAAATTAATTAATAAACTCCTACCCCCAACATCTCCTAAAAACAAAACCTAACTTCTAAAAAAAAAAATTATGTAGTTCTTCCCTTAAATAGAATTCAGCAGGTAAAGCACCTAGCGTACTTCCTGGCATAAGGTGGAACTTAATAAATGACTAAGCTGCATGATTATGGCTATCTATCATGTGGAGTTTTTGACTTATGTTGTTGCTGTAATAATGTTCATATGGAGTTCAGTTACTGTATGAAGTGTGTCTGTGTAAAGCTCCAATCTCTGTTGCTACCTGTTGTGTCCACCCATTTCTCAGAGAACTGTAAATGAGTGGGAAATAATTTTGGGAACTACTCACCGGAAATCTGTCTCTTTGGTTTAACAGTGAAAGGTCAAAATGCCTCAGAAGGAACTTGTTGAGGTTAGGTCACAGGTGATACCTAGCCTTCACCTAGAGATAGACCTAACACAGAAAGTAAGAGATTCAAGCAAGGTGTCTACAGATGTATATAAGACTTTGTGAACTAAAGTGTTTCTAGAACATTATTTCCTAGGTGTATTTTTTCCTCTCCTTTTTATTTGATAACTTTTAAAAATGTGTCATTAGGTCTCAATTATATTAAGGAAAACCCAAAGCAAGGGGTTTGTCCATGTATAAATAGGGAGCTCCATGAACTGATAGAGCCAGTATGACAATAATGGTGGGAATCACCATGAGAAGGACCCAATAAGGGAAACTCAGGAAGACAAAGCCATGGACTTAGAATCAGATAACCACCTCTTCCCATTTTCATTCCTAACCTCTGGCCAGGGAGGTCCTGTGTTTTATTCTAAGTGAGGCATTTTTTCCTTACATAATACTTTATCTTTGAAAGAGGAAAACTTTCAAAATGCTCTGGCTTGATGTTTAAATTTTTGGACTCATATATTTCAAACAGAAGCAGATACTTCAAATGAAACAAATTTTATGCTGTGGCCTCTTACGTGCTTTGCCAGACCAAATCTGCTTTTAGTACACTTTCATTTCCCACTATACCCACTCACAACACAGGCTTTGTGAAATTTATTATCAGAGAGAATATGACAACTCAGCATTCTGATTTCATAGAAAAAAGTCTTTTGTAAAATTCAAACTGAAAATTCCAGAAAAAAAAAAGATAAATCCTAGCAGGAAAGGGTCTCTCAGTTTCTTCATTTTCTGTGAAATGCTATGGAATGAATTTTGATATTCCAACCTCTCTGCATTGATTTAGAAGCTTACAATCCCAGAGTCAGAGAGGCACTAGCTTATTCAAAGTATATGAAGGCCCTACTACTTCCTTTTTTGTGTGTGTGTGTGTGTGGTACGTGGGCCTCTCACTGTTGTGGCCTCTCCCGTTGCAGAGCACAGGTTCCGGATGTGCAGGCTCAGCTGCCATGGCTCATGGGACTAGCCACTCCGTGGCATGGGGGATCTTCCTGGACAAGGGCACGAACCCGAGTCCCCTGCAACGGCAGGTGGACTCTCAACCACTGTGCCACCAGGGAAGTGCAGCCCTACTACTTCTAAAATAACAATTTCATTTACTTGTTCTGAATACTGATCATCTGAATCTATTTTGAGCTGATTATCTTAAGCTATTAGATTAAGTGTGAATATTTTCCCAGAGTTATAGAAAGAATTCAAAAGAGTCATGCCTTTTTAAAAAAGTCAATATAGGAGTGACATCACCAAAAAGGCAGCATAGGAGACACCAGCCTCCATCTCCCCACAAAAATTAACAATTAGGAAGCTATTCACAAACAAAAACAGCTCTGGGGAAGCTCTGGAGTCCATTTAAAAAACTTCAGAGATAGCCTAATCTACCAGAGGGCAGACAGCAGAAGCAAGAAAAACTACAATCCTGTAGCCTGTGGAACAAAAACTATGTTCACAGAAAGATAGACAAGATGAAAAGGCAGAGGGCTATGTACGAGATAAAGGAACAAGATAAAACCCCAGAAACACAGCTAAATGAATTGGAGATAGGCAACCTTCCAGAAAATGAATTCAAAATAATGATAGTGAAGAAGATCCTGGACCTCGGAAAAAGAATGGAGGCAAAGATTGGGAAGATGCAAGAAATGTTTAACAAAGACCTAGAAGAATTAAAGAACAAACAAACAAAAATGAAATAGGCAATAACTGAAATGAAAACTACACTAGAAGGAATAAATAGCAGAATAACTGAGGCAGAAGAACGGATAAGTGACCTGGAAGACAGAATGGTGGAATTCTCTGCTTTGGGATAGAATAAAGCAAAAGGAATGAAAAGAAATGAAGACAGCTTAAGAGACCTCTGGGACAACATTCAACCCAACAACATTCACATTATAGGGGTCCCAGAAGAAGAAGAGAGAGAGAAAGGACCCGAGAAAATATTTGAAGAGATTATAGCTGAAAACTTCCCTAACATGGGAAAGGAAATAGCCACCCAAGTCCAGGAAGCACAGAGAGTCCCATACAGGATAAACCCAAGGAGAAACACGCTGAGACACATAGTAATAAAGTAGGTGAAAATTAAAGACAAAGAAAAATAATTGAAAGCATCAAGGGAAAAATGACAAATAACATACAAAGGAAATCCCATAAGGCTAACAGCTGATTTCTCAGCAGAAACTCTACAGGCCAGAAGGGAGTGGCATGACATATTTAAACTGATGAAAGGGAAGAACCTACAACCAAGATTACTCTACTCAGCAAGGATCTCATTCAGATTCGACAGAGAAATCAAAAGCTTTACAGACAAGCAAAAGCTAAGAGAATTCAGCACCACCAAACCAGCTCTACAACAAATGCTAAAGGAACTTCTCTAAGTGGGAAACACAAGGGAAGAAAAGGACCTATAAAAACAAACCCAAAACGATTAAGAAAATGCTAATGGGAACATACATATCGATAACTACCTTAAACGTGAATGGATTAAATGCTCCAACCAAAAGACACAGGTTCACTGAATGGATACAAAAACAAGGCCCATATATATGCTGTCTACAAGAGACCCACTTCAGGCCTAGGGATACATACAGACTGAAAGTGAGGGGATGGAAAATGATATTCCATGCAAATGGAAATCAAAAGAAAGCTGGAGTAGCAAGACTCGTATCAGATAAAATAGATGTTAAAATAAAGAATGTTACAAGAGACAAGGAAGGACACTACATAATGATCAAGGATCAATCCAAGAAGAAGATATAACAATTATAAATATATATGCATCTAACATAGGAGCACCTCAATATAAACTGCTAACAACTATAAAAGAGGAAATCGACAGTAACAAAATAATAGTGGGGGACTAACACCTGACTTACACCAATGGACAGATCATCCAAACAGAAAATTAATAAGGAAACACAAGCTTTAAATGACACAATAGACCAGATAGATTTAATTGATATTTATAGGACATTCCACCCAAAAACAGCAGATTACACTTTCTTCTCAAGTGCACACGGAACATTCTTCAGGATTGATCACATCTTTGGTCACAAATCAGTCCTCAGTAAATTTAAGAACATTCAAATCATATCAATCATCATTTCTGATGACAACGCTATGAGATTAGAAATCAATTACAGGGAAAAAAATGTAAAAAAGTCAAACACATGGAGGCTAAACAATACGTTACTGAATAACCAAGAGATCACTGAAGAAATCAAAGAGGAAATTAAAAAATACCTTGAAACAAATGACAATGAAAACACAACAATCCAAAACCTATGGGATGCAGCAAAAGCAGTTCTAAGAGGGAAGTTTATAGCAGTACAATCCTACCTCAAGAGACAACAAACATATCAAATAAACAGTCTAACCTTACACCGAAAAGAACTAGAGAAAGAAGAACAAACAAAACCCAAAGTTAGCAGAAGGAAAGAAATATAAAGATCAGAGCAGAAATAAATGAAATAGAAACAAAGAAAACAATAGCAAAAATCAATAAAACTAAAAGCTGCTTCTTTGAGAAGATAAACAAAATCAATAAACCATTAGCTAGACTCATCAAGAAAAAAAGAGAGGGGATTCATATCATTAAAATTAGAAATGAAAAGGGATAAGTTACAACAGACACTGCAAAATACAAAGCATCCTAAGAGACTACTGCAAGCAACTCTATGCCAATAAAATGGACAACCTGGAAGAAATGGACAAATTCTTGGAAAGGTATAACCTTCCAAGACTGAACCAGGAAGAAATAGAAAACATGAACAGAAAAATCACAAGTAATGAAACTGAAACTGTGATTGAATATCTTCCAAAAAACAAAAGTCCAGGACCAGATGAATTCTATTCACAGGTGAATTCTATCAAACATTTAGAGAAGAGCTAACACCCATCCTTCTCAAACTCTTCCAAAAAAATTGCAGAGGAAGGAACACTCCCAAACTCATTCTATGAGGCCACCATCACCCTGATACCAAAACCAGACAAAGATACTACAAAAAAAGAAAATTACAGGCCAATATCACTGAAGATTATAGATGCAAAAATCCTCAACAAAATCTTAGCACACAGAATCCAACAACACGTTAAAATGATCATACACCATGATCAAGTGAGATTTATCCCGGGGATGCAAGGATTCTTCAATATATGCAAATCAATCAATGTGATACACCACATTAACAAATTGAAGAAGAAAAACCATATGAGCATCTCAATAGATGCAGAAAAATCTTTTGACAAAATTCAACACACATTTATGATAAAAACTCTCCAGAAAGTGGGCATAGCGGGAACCTACCTCAACATAATAAAGGCCACATATGACAAACCCACAACAATCATTCTCAATGGTGAAAAACTGAAAGCATTTCCTCTAGGATCAGGAACAAGACAAGGATGTCCACTCTCACCACTGTTATTCAACATAGTTTAGGAAGTCCTAGCCATGGCAATCAGAGAAGAAAAAGAAATAAAAGGAATCCAAATCAGAAAAGAAGAAGTAAAACTGTCTCTGTTTGCAATGACATGATACTATACATAGGGAATCCTAAAGATGCCAGCAGAAATCTACTAGACCTAATCAATGAATTTGGTAAAGTTGCAGGGTACAAAATTAATGCACAGAAATCTCTTGCATTCCAATACATTAATGATGAAAAATCTGAAAGAGAAATTAAGGAAACACTCCCATTTACTATTGCAACAAAAAGAATAAAATACCTAGGAATAAACTTACTTAGGGAGACAAAAGACCTGTATGCAGGAAACTATAATACACTGATGAAAGAAATTAAAGATGATACCAACAGATGGAGAGATATACCATGTTCTTGGATTGGAAGAATCAACATTGTGAAAATGACTCTACTACCCAAAGCAATCTACAGGTTCATTGCAATCCCTAACAAACTACCAATGACATTTGTTACAGAACTAGAACAAAAAAATCTTAAAATTTGTATGGAGACACAAAAGACCCCAAATAGCCAAAGGAGTCTTGAGGGAAAAAACTGGAGCTGGAGGAATCAGACTCCCTGACTTCAGACTATACTACGAAGCTACAGTAATCAAGACAATATGGTACTGGCACAAAAACAAGAATATAGATCAATGGAACAGGATAGAAAGCCCAGAGATAAACCCACGCACCTATAGTCAACTAATCTATGACAAAGGAGGCAAGGATATACAATGGAGAAAAGACAGTCTCTTCAATAAGTGATGCTGGGAGAACTGGACAGCTACATATAAAAGAAGGAAATTAGAACACTCCCTAACACCATACACAAAAATAAACTGAAAATGGATTAAAGACCTAAATGTAAGACCAGACACTATAAAACTCTTAGATGAAAACATAGGAAGAACACTCTTTGACATAAATCACAGCAAGATCTTTTTTGTTCTACCTCCTAGAGTAATGGAAATAAAAACAAAAATAAACAAACAGGACCTAATGAAACTTAAAAGTTTTTGCAAAGCAAAGGAAACTACAAACAAGATGAAAAGGCAACCCTCAGAATGGGAGAAAATATTTGCAAACGAATCAACAGACAAAATATATAAGTAGCTCATGCAGCTCAATATTAAGAAAACAAACAACCCAATCCAAAAATAGGCAGAAGACCTAAATAGACATTTCTCCAAAGAAGACATACAGATGGCCAAGAAGCACATGAAAAGCTGCTCAATATCACTAATTATTAGAGAAATGCAAATCAAAACTACAATGAGGTATCACCTCACACCAGTTAGAATGGCATCATTAGAAAATCTACAAACAAATTCTGGAGAGGGTGTGGAGAAAGGAGAACCCTCTTGCACTGTTGGTGGGGATGTAAATTGATACAGCCACTATGGAGAACAGTATGGAAGTTCCTTTAAAAACAAAAAATAGAATTACCATATGACCCAGTAATCCCACTACTGGGCATATACATGGAGAAAACCATAATTCAAAAAAACACATGCACCCCAATGTTCATTGCAGCACTCTTTAAAATAGCCAGGATGTGAAGACAACCTAAATGTCCATCGACAGATGAATGGATAAAGAAGTTGTGGTACATATATACAATGGAATATTACTCAGCCATGAAAAGGAACAAAATTGGGTCATTTGTATAGACTTGGATGGATTTAGAGACTGTCATACAGAGTGAAGTAAGTCAGAAAGAGAAAAACAAATATTGTATGTAAATGCATATATGTGGAACCCAGAAAAATGGTACAGAAGAACCAGTTTTCAGGGCAGAAATTGAGACACAGATGCAGAGAACAAACATATGGCATCAGGGGGGAAAGTGGCAAGGGTGGTGGTGGTGGTGTGATGAATTGTGAGATTGAGATTGACATGTATACACTAATATGTATAAAATGGATAGCTAATAAGAACCTGCTGTATAAAAAAATAGATAAAATTAAATTTGAAAAAAAAACTTCAGCAACACAGTGGAACAAAAAAATCTGTGAATAACGCACACAAAAAAGAAGGAAGACCACTTTGTTTTGCCTGCTTTTCCCCATCTCTCAAGCTGACATTGCTCAGTGCCTAGAGGGAACTCCCCAGTTAGAGAAATTCCCCTCATCAGGAAAGAGCACATTGAGCAACCAACTTCCCAGCATTTGGGGCCTTGCACAAAGGTCCCACTTTGTTTTTACTCCACTGTAAAGCTGAGACATATAGAGATAGCTAGGAACAGGAAGAAAAGCGAGGCTACCCGTAGCAGCCACATAGAAGGAGCAATCATAGTTCACAGTGACCTGCTTTGCAGACAAAGTCAGCATCATTAACCGTTGAAAAACAACCAATGGCCAGCAGAACTGCTTTGGACCCCCCTTTAGATTTTACCAGCTTTTGACCCACAGGTATTTGTGTTCACTGATACCAGCCACCTCAGTCCCTTCCTGCTCTCTCCCCACTGCCCCCACTGGAACTCAGAAACCACACTGGCAGTCAACTGAGTCCTCTGCATCTGTGAGAGTGGAAGACACCAGCCTAGACCCCCATGACTGACTCCCACTACTGTACATGCACTCAGGGCTGGCCCCTACAGCTGTGTGCTTACACACCACTGGCCTGACTCCTATCATCAGATTCCACTGCCACGTGCATGCCTGGGAGAGACCATACAGCCATGTGAGAGCATGCCAACAGCTAGGGTCCCTGAGCTGCTTTTGGACCTGGATCAAGCCCTATCTTCTGTCCCTGGCCTGCATCACAGTGCTCACCTTCAGCTAACCACTCCAACTGTGTACCTGCATGCCCTTAGCTTGACCCTCATCATTGGTCTTCACTGCCATGCACCCATGGTGAGACCCAGCAGCCATGGTACTGCTTACTGACAGTCATGGCCCCTGTCTCTGCCAGTGCACCCACAGTTGACCTGGGCCTTTACTGCGTGCTCTGGCTTCCACCGCTACATGTGTGTTTGCAACCGCCCCATCACTACACAGGCATCTGCAGCACACCACTGGCTCCAGCCACTACTGCTGCCTTCTCTGGTCCCTGTATGCGATTGAAGCTCAGTTGTTATCAACATAAAATAGATTCCTATTTATAAGATATTTTACATAAGCCTCATGTTAAAGCAGAACACTACAGTAGATAAAAGAAGATACAGAGTGGATTAAAGAAAGATAAAGAGAAGGAATCAAAGCACATAGCACTATGGAAATCATCAATTCACAAAGGAGAGCAGCAAGAGAGGAAGAAAGGAACAAGGAACCTACAAAACAATCTGAAAGCAATTAATAAGATGAAATTAGTAAGTTTTAGCCATCAATAATTACTCTAGATGTAAATGAATTAAATTATTCATTCAAAAGTCACAGTGTGGCTAGATGGATAAAAAACAAGACTCAAGTTACATGCTGCTTACAGAAAATTCACGTCAGTTTTAAGGACACACATAGGCTTAAAGTAAGGGGATGGAAAAAGATATTCCATTCAAGTGGAAACCAAAAGAGAGCAGGAATAGCCATACTTGTATCAGACAAAATAAGCTTTAAGCCAAAAATAGTAACAAGAGACAGTTAATTATATGATGACAAATCAGATATCATCAAGAAGATATGACAATTGTAAATACATATGCACTTAGTATCAGAGCACCTAAATATATTGAACAAATAAATCTGAAGGGAGAAATAGACAACAATACAATAATATTGTGAACTGTAATACCCCACTTTTAACAATGGATAAGTCATCCAGACAGAAAATCAACAGAGAAACTTTGGACTTGAATTATACTTTAGACCAAATGAGCCAAACAGATATATACAGAACGTTCTATCAAACAGCAAGAGAATACATATTCTTTTCAAACTCGCACAGAACATCTTCCAAGATAGATCATATTGATAAGTCACAAAAGAAGTCTTAGAAATTTTAAGAAGATTGAAATCATACCAAGTATCTTTTCCAACTGCAATGGTATGAAACTAAAATTCAATAACAAGAAGAAGTCTGAAAAATTCACAAGTATGGGGAAGTTAAACAACACACTTTTGAACAAACAATGGGTCAAAGAAGAAATAAAAAGAAAAATCAAAGTCTTGAATCAAATGAAAACAGAAACACAACATATGAAAAGATAGGGGAAAAACCCTTTGACATTGGTCTTGGTGATGATTTTTTTTTTTTTTTAGTGTGATGCTGAAAGCACCAGCAACAAAAGCAAAAACAAAAAAGTGAGACTACATCAAATTTAAAAGTTCCTGAACAGCAAAACAAAAACAAACAAACAAAACCCTAAAAGTAACCTACGGAATGGGAGAAAATACTTGCAAATCCTATATCTGATAAGGGGTTAATATCCAAAATGTATACAGAACTCATACAATTCAATGACAACAACAAAACATTCCTTTTAAAAAATGGGCAGGGCTTCCCTGGTGGCGCAGTGGTTGAGAGTCCGCCTGCCGATGCAGGGGACACGGGTTCGTGCCCCGGTCTGGGAGGATCCCACGTGCCGCGGAGCGGCTGGGCCCGTGAGCCATGGCCGCTGAGCCTGCGCGTCCGGAGCCTGTGCTCCGCAACGGGAGAGGCCACAACAGTGAGAGGCCCGCATACCTCAAAAAAAAAAAAAAAAAAAAAATGGGCAAAGGACCTGAACAGACATTTTTCCAAAGAAGACATATGGCCATACAAATGACCAACAGGTACATGAAAATGTTCTCAACATCATTAATCATCAGGGAAATGCAAATCAAAACCAGAATGAAATATCACCTTATACATATTAATATGGTTATCATCAAAAATACAAGAGACAATATGTTGGCAAGGGTCTGGAGAAAAGGAAATTCTCTTTGCACTGTTGGTAGAGATATAAATTGGAGTTTCCTCAAAAAATTAAAAATAGAACTATTATATTATCCAGCAATCCTACTTCTGGGTGTATATCCAAAGGAAATGAAAACAGGATCTCTAAAAGGTACCTGCCCTCCCATGCTCATTTCAGGATTATTCACAATAGCCAAAATATGGAAACAACCTAAGTGTCAAGGGATGAATAAATAAAGAAGATGAGGCACATATATAATGGAATTCAGCCATGAGAAAGAAGGAAATCCTGCCATTTACAACAACGTGGATAAACCTTGAGGGCATTATGATAAGTGAAATAAATCAGGTAAAGAAATACAAATATTGTATGATATTATTTATATGTGGAATCTCAAAAAGCCAAACTCATAGAATCAGAGAATAGAGTGGTAGTTATCAGGGGCTGGGGGTGGGGGAAATGAGAAGATTTTTGTCAAAGGGTACAAACTTCTAGTTATAAGGTGAATAAGTTCTGGGGATCTAATGTATAGTATGGTAATTATAGTTAATAATACTGTACTATACACTTGAAAATTACCAAGGGTGTAGATCTTAAATTTTCTCACCACAAAAAGAAATAGTCATTGTGTGACAGGATGGAGGTGTTAGCTAATGCTATGGTGGTGATCATTTTGCAATATATATGTATATCATATATACACTCTTTACACCTTAAAAGTTATATGTCAATTATATCTCAATAAAGCTGGAAAAAATAAGAAAGTAATTGTACTAGAGTTCAATGAGTTATGAACAGAAGGTCAAATGATTTGGGTTCAAGTCTCAGCTCTGCCACTAACTTACATGTCTAACCTTGGGCAAGTCACATTACTAAAGGCCTTTTGGCCTTAGCTCTTTCCCATATTTATGCCTGGAATAAGAAGAATAAGCTCACTCAAGGTCACCATGCTATAGAGTTGAGATGGGATTTAAACTCAGAAGGTCTAATTCTGGAGCGTGAGTTCTTAATCAATAACCTTTAGAACACACATATATGGCCAACTGATCTTCTACAAAGGTGTCAAGGTAATTCCATGGGGAAAATACAGTCTTTTCAATAAATGGTGCTGGAACAACTGAATATACACATGGACTAAAACGAATCTTGGTCTTTGCTTTACACCAAACTCAAAAATTAACATAAAATGTATCATATACCTAAACATAAAAACTAAAATGATCAAATTTCTAGAAGAAAACACAGAAGAAAAATTTTCAGACCTTGTGGTAGGCAAAGGGTTTTTAGACAAGATTGTAAAAGTACTTATAAGTACTTTGAAAAAATTACTCAATTTGACCCCATCAAAATTTGAATCTGCTTTTCAAACACTTCTAAGAAAATGAAAAGTCAAGTCACAAAAAGGGAAAAAAACATTTGTGATGCATGTATCTGATAAGATTTATAATTGAAATATATAACAACTAATACAGCTCAATAATAAGACAAACCATTTAATAATAAATGGGGACAATTTTTGAACATGTACTTCATAGAAGAAAGTATGTAATTGGCCAATAAGCACGTGAAAAGGTGCTCAAGATCATTAGTGGCTAGATAGGTCGATATCTTTGTTAAAACTCATCAAAAACTATAGTTTAAAAGGATGCTTTTTACAGTGTGTAAGATAATCTGGATTTTCTGCTTTTTCATATCCTTATTCAAATGGAACATCAGTATGGCAACTCCTAGGATTTGTCCCAAATGGGAAATTGTGTCATCTTCACCTCAAAATTACAGGTCTTAAGTATGGGGAAGAAGCCAACACCCTTTTGGAGCCATGAATATTGTTCAGACCATCTGTTGCTCTGATTGGAATTTCAGCAGATTTACAGACAGACTCTTGCAGGGAGTGCTGCAGTATCCTTAGTTGATTCATTCATTCAATCATCCATAAACTCTGGGGCAATTTCCACCACTTTGCTTCATCATTTGCTGTTTCTGAGGCCCGGATGATATCAAGCCTGTCTGAAATTTTCATTTCAACAAGGGAAGCTTAACAAATGCTATGAAAATTTCAAAGATGACTAATACAGAGCCCTCTCTTCTGAAAACCATAATCTGAATAAAATAATTTTTAAGGGTTCTTAAACTTGTCATGTTTTAAAGAAATGACATGATATACAGTCAGGAAGCAAAAAAAAGAAAATAAAGACTAATTTTTCGCGGAGATCACCTTCCTCCCCACGGATACACCAGAAATACAGCTACACGTGGAACAACTCCTACAGAACACCTACTGAACGCTGGCAGAAGACCCCAGACCTCCCAAAAGGCAAGAAACCCCCGACATACCTGGGTAGGGCAAAGCGGAGAGATCCCCACACAGAGGATCGGTGCCGAGCGGCACTCACCAGCCCGAGAGGCTTGTCTGCTCGCCCGCCGGGGCGCGCAGCGCTGGAAGCTGAGGCTCGGGCTTCGGTCAGAGTGCAGGGAGAGGACTGGGGCTGGCGGCGAGAACTCAGCCTGAAGGGGGCTAATGTGCCACAGCTACCCGGGAGGGAGTCCGGGAAAACTCTGGAGCTGCCGAAGAGGCAAGAGACTTTTTCTTCCCTCTTGGTTTCCTGGTGCGCGAGGAGAGGGGATTAAGAGCGCTGCTTAAAGGGGCTCCACAGACGGGCTCGAGTCGCGACTGAAAGCGCAGAGCCCAGTGACGGGCGTGGGATGCTGGGACTGCTGCTGCCGCCGCCAAGAAGCCTGTGTGCGAGCGCAGGTCACTGCCCACACCGCCCTTCCGGGAGCCTGTGCAGCCCGCCACTGCCGGGGTCCCGGGATCCAGGGGCGGCTTCCCTGGGAGAACGCACGGCGCGCCTCGGGCTGGTGCAACGTCACGCCGACCTCTGCCGCTGCAGGCTCGCCCCGCACTCCGTGCCCCTCCCTCCCGCCCGGCCTGAGTGAGCCAGAGTCCCCGAAGAGGCTGCTCCTTTAACCCTGTCCTGTCTGAGTGAAGAACAGACGCCCTCCGGCGACCTACACGCAGAGGCGGGGCCAAATCCAAAGCTGAGACCCAGGAGCTGTGAGAACAAAGAAGAGAAAGGGAAACCTCTCCCAGCAGCCTCATAAGCAGCGGATTAAAGCTCCACAATCAACTTGATGTACCCTGCATCTGTGGAATACATGAATAGACAACACATCATCCCAAATTGAGGAGCCCGGAGTCAGTGCTGTGCCTCTGAGGTGGGAGAGCCAACTTCAGGACACGGGTCCACAAGAGACCTCCCAGCTCCACATAATATCAAACGGCAAAAATCTTCCAGAGATCTCCATCTCAACACCAGCACCCAGCTTCACTCAACGACCAGCAAGCTACAGTGCTGGACACCCTAAGCCAAACAACTAGCAAGACAGGAACACAACGCCACCCATTAGCAGAGAGGTGGCCTAAAATCATAAAAAGTCCGCAGACACCCCAAAACACACCACCAGACGTGGACCTGCCCACCAGAAAGACAAGATCCAGCCTCATCCACCAGAACACAGGCACTAGTCCCCTCCACCAGGAAGCTTACACAACCCACTAAACCAACCTTAGCCACTGGGGACAGACACCAAAAACAACGGGAACTACGAACCGGCGGCCTGCAAAAAGGAGACCCCAAACACAGTAACATAAGCAAAATGAGAAGACAGAAAAACACACAGCAGGAGAAGGAGCAAGATAAAACCCCACCAGACCTAACAAATGAAGAGGTAATAGGCAGTCTACCTGAAACAGAATTCAGAATAATGATGGTAAAGCTGATCCAAGATTCTATTTCCCAGATCCAAAATCTTGGAAATAGAATAGACAAAATGCAAGAAACAGTTAACAAGGACCTAGAAGAACTAAAGATGAATCAAGCATCGACGAAAAACACAATACATGAAATAAAAAATACTCTAGATGGGATCAATAGGAGAATAACTGAGGCAGAAGAACGGATAAGTGAGGTGGAAGATAAAATAGTGGAAATAACTGCTGCAGAGCAAAATAAAGAAAAAAGAATGAAAAGAACAGAGGACAATCTCAGAGACCTCTGGGACAACATTAAATGCACCAAAATTCGAATTATAGGGGTTCCAGAAGAAGAAGAGAAAAAGAAAGGGACTGAGAAAATATTTGAAGAGATTATAGTTGAAAACTACCCTAATATGGGAAAGGAAATAGTTAATCAAGTCCAGGAGGCACAGAGAGTCCCATACAGAATAAATCCAAGGAGAAATACGCCAAGACACATATTAATCAAACTGTCAAAAATTAAACACAAAGAAATCATATTAAAAGCAGCAAGGCAAAAACAACAAATAACACACAAGGGAATCCCCATCAGGATAACAGCTGATCTCTCAGCAGAAACTCTACAAGCCAGAAGGGAGTGGCAGGACCTAATTAAAGTGATGAAGGAGAAAAACCTGCAACCAAGATTACTCTACCCAGCAAGGATCTCATTCAGATTTGATGGAGAAATTAAAACGTTTACAGACAAGCAAAAGCTGAGAGAGTTCAGCACCACCAAACCAGCTTTACAACAAATGCTAAAGGAACTTCTCTAGGCAAGAAACACAACAGAAGGAATATACCTACAATAACGAACCCAAAGCAATTAAGGAAATGGGAATAGGAACATACATATCAATAATTACCTTAAATGTAAATGGACTAAATGCTCCCACCAAAAGACACAGAGTGGCTGAATGGATACAAAAACAAGACCCATATATATGCTGTCTACAAGAGACCCACTTCAGACCTAGAGACACATACAGACTGAAAGTAAGGGGATGGAAAAAGATATTCCATGCAAATGGAAATCAAAAGAAAGCTGGAGTAGCAATTCTCATATCAGACAAAATAGACTTTAAAATAAAGACTACTAGAAGAGACAAAGAAGGACACTACATAATGATCAAGGGATCGATCCAAGAAGAAGATATAACAATTGTAAATATTTATGCACCCAACATAGGAGCACCTCAATACATAAGGCAAATACTAACAGCCATAAAAGGGGAAATCGACAGTAACACACTCATAGTAGGGGACTTTAACACCCCACTTTCACCAATGGACAGATCATCCAAAATGAAAATAAATAAGGAAACACAAGCTTTAAATGATACATTAAACAAGATGGACTTAATTGATATTTATAGGACATTCCATCCAAAAACAACAGAATACACATTTTTCTCAAGTGCTCATGGAACATTCTCCAGGATAGATCATATCTTGGGTCACAAATCAAGCCTTGGTAAATTTAAGAAAATTGAAATTGTATCAAGTATCTTTTCCGACCACAATGCTATGAGACTAGATATCAATTACAGGAAAAGAGCTGTAAAAAATACAAACACATGGAGGCTAAACAATACACTACTTAATAACGAAGTGATCACTGAAGAAATCAAAGAGGAAATTAAAAAATACCTAGAAACAAATGACAATGGAGACACGACGACCCAAAACCTATGGGATGCAGCAAAAGCAGTTCTAAGAGGGAAGTTTATAGCAATACAATCCCACCTTAAGAAACAGGAAACATCTCGAATAAACAACCTAACCTTGCACCTAAAGCAATTAGAGAAAGAAGAACAAAAACATCCCAAAGTTAGCAGAAGGAAAGAAATCATAAAAATCAGATCAGAAATAAATGAAAAAGAAATGAAGGAAACGATAGCAAAGATCAATCAAACTAAAAGCTGGTTCTTTGAGAAGATAAACAAAATTGATAAACCATTAGCCAGACTCATCAAGAAAAAAAGGGAGAAGACTCAAATCAGTATAATTAGAAATGAAAAAGGAGAAGTAACAACTGACACTGCAGAAATACAAAAGATCATGAGAGATTACTATAAGTAACTCTATGCTAATAAAATGGACAACCTGGAAGAAATGGACAAATTCTTAGAAATGCACAACCTGCCAAGACTGAATCAGGAAGAAATAGAAAATATGAACAGACCAATCACAAGCACTGAAATTGAAACTGTGATAAAAAATCTTCCTACAAACAAAAGCCCAGGACCAGATGGCTTCACAGGCGAATTCTATCAAGCATTTAGAGAAGAGCTAACACCTATCCTTCTCAAACTCTTCCAAAATATAGCAGAGGGAGGAACACTCCCAAACCCATTCTATAAGGCCACCATCACCTTGATACCAAAACCAGGCAAGGATGTCACAAAGAAAGAAAACTACAGGCCAATATCACTGATGAACATAGATGCAAAAATCCTCAACCAAATACTAGCAAACAGAATCCAACAGCACATTAAAAGGATCATACACCATGATCAAGTGGGGTTTATTCCAGGAATGCAAGGATTCTTCAATATACGCAAATCAATCAACGTGATACACCATATTAACAAATTGAAGGAGAAAAACCATATGATCATCTCAATAGATGCAGAGAAAGCTTTCGACAAAATTCAACACCCATTTATGATAAAAACCCTGCAGAAAGTAGGCATAGAGGGAACTTTCCTCAACATAATAAAGGCCATATATGACAAACCCACAGCCAGCATCGTTCTCAATGGTGAAAAACTGAAACCATTTCCACTAAGATCAGGAACAAGACAAGGTTGTCCACCCTCACCACTCTTATTCAACCTAGTTTTGGAAGTTTTAGCCACAGCAATCAGAGAAGAAAAGGAAATAAAATGAATCCAAATTGGAAAAGAAGAAGTAAAGCTGTCACTGTTTGCAGATGACATGATACTATACATAGAGAATCCTAAAGATGCTACCAGAAAACTACTAGAGTTAATCAGTGAATTTGGTAAAGTAGCAGGATACAAAATTAATGCACAGAAATCTCTGGCATTCCTATATACTAATGATGAAAAATCTGAAAGTGAAATCAAGGAAACACTCCCATTTACCATTGCAACAAAAAGAATAAAATATGTAGGAATAAACCTACCTAAGGAGACAAAAGACCTGTATGCAGAAAATTATAAGACACTGATGAAAGAAATTAAAGATGATACAAATAGATGGAGAGATGTACCATGTTCTTGGATTGGAAGAATCAACATTGTGAAAATGACTCTACTACCCAAAGCAATCTACAGATTCAATGCAATCCCTATCAAACTACCACTGGCATTTTTCACAGAACTAGAACAAAAAATTTCACAATTTGTATGGAAACAGAAAAGACCCCGAATAGCCAAAGCAATCTTGAGAAACAAAAACGGAGCTGGAGGAATCAGGCTCCCTGACTTCAGACTATACTACAAAGCTACAGTAATCAAGACAGTATGGTACTGGCACAAAAACAGAAAGATAGATCATTGGAACAGGAAAGAAAGCCCAGAGTTAAACGCACGGACATATGGTCACCTTATCTTTGATAAAGGAGGCAGGAATGTACAGTGGAGAAAGGACAGTCTCTTCAATAAGTGGTGCTGGGAAAACTGGATAGGGACATGTAAAAGTATGAGATTAGATCACTCCCTAACACCATACACAAAAATAAGCTCCAAATGGATTAAAGACCTAAATGTAAGGCCAGACACTATCAAACTCTTAGAGGAAAATATAGGCAGAACACTCTATGACATAAATCACAGCAAGATCCTTTTTGACCCACCTCCTAGAGAAATGGAAATAAAGACAAAAATAAACACATGGGACCTAATGAAACTTCAAAGCTTTTGCACAGCAAAGGAAACCATAAACAAGAGCAAAAGACAACCCTCAGAATGGGAGAAAATATTTGCAAATGAAGCAACTGACAAAGGATTAATCTCCAAAATTTCTAAGCAGCTCATGCAGCTCAATAACAAAAAAACAAACAACCCAATCCAAAAATGGGCAGAAGACCTAAATAGACATTTCTCCACAGAAGATATACAGACTGCCAACAAACACATGAAAGGATGCTCAACATCTTTACTCATTAGAGAAATGCAAATCAAAACTACAATGAGATATCATCTCACACCAGTCAGAATGGCCATCATCAAAAAATCGAGAAACAATAAATGCTGGAGAGGGTGTGGAAAAAAGGGAACACTCTTGCACTGCTGGTGGGAATGTGAATTGGTACAGCCGCTATGGAGAACGGTATGGAGGTTCCTTAAAAAACTACAAATAGAACTACCATATAACCCAGCAATCCCACTACTGGACATATACCCTGAGAAAACCATAATTCAAAAAGAGACATGTACCAAAATGTTCATAGTAGCCCTATTTACAATAGCCCGGAGATGGAAACAAACTAAGTGTCCATCATCGGATGAATGGATAAAGAAGATGTGGCACATATATACAATGGAATATTACTCAGCCATAAAAAGAAATGAAATTGAGCTATTTGTAATGAGGTGGATAGACCTAGAGTCTGTCATACAGAGTGAAGTAAGTCAGAAAGAGAAAGACAAATACTGTATGCTAACACATATATATGGAATTTAAGAAAAAAAATGTCATGAAGAACATAGGGGTAAAACAGGAATAAAGACACAGACCTACTAGAGAATGGACTTGAGGATATGGGGAGGGGGAAGGGTAAGTTGTGACAAAGTGAAAGAGCGGCATGGACATATATACACTACCAAACGTAATGTAGATAACTAGTGGGAAGCAGCCCCATAGCACAGGGAGATCAGCTCGGTGCTTTGTGACCGCCTGGAGGGGTGGGATAGGGAGGGTGGGAGGGAGAGGCAAAAGGGAGGGGATATGGAAACATATGTATATGTATAACTGAATAAATTTGTTATAAAGCAAAAAATTTAAAAAATATAAATAAATAAATAAATAAAAGACTAATTTTTCTAAAGTACTTCTTGGCTGTGTATCATTATTAAACTTTTATAAATATAAAACATAGAAAAATGAAAACATGTCATCATTTATGACTTTTTCCCCCTTAAACTTAAAATACTATTCAGAGGCAAAAGTTTTATTTGTTTTGGCTCAACATGTATTACTTAAAATTAAGTATATCCAAAAAGCAAAAGTAGTATGCTTTTAATGTTTCTCTAGTGATTTAAAACAAATTGTCAAGCACTGCTCTATTTCTAATCTTTTATTTTTCAATGATTTACTATAGTAGTTAACAAAATCAACTACATCCAATTTCTAGAGACTTTATGCAAAAATATATCAAGCTGAAAAATACTTTTCAAGAAGGTTTTCTTTGGATTACAAGTACTTCAAATAATACAGATTAGATGTCATTTTTTATATCTGTAAAATCAGACTTCTTATGTTTGTTTAATAAAACTCTCATGATAAGTACAGATGAGCTTTATTCAACCTCATTAAAGTCATGAGACATTGTATGGAATATAGGATTTCATAGATGGAGAAAAAGGCTTTGTTTCCCACCTCAAAGTGCACACTTTGACACCCTTATACCTTTAAGAAAATACCCATTTTATAAAATATAACTTTATCATATAAGCCGAAAAAAATAAGCTAGCATGCACTGTACCATCAGCAATCTCAGCTGGCTGACTTCCTTTGTCACGTAAACAGTGAGATAGCCACTCAAAGTAAAAGTTTGAAAACAATTTTGAAAAATTTGGAAACAAGTAAAAGCAGTGTATTAAAGAAGAATGAATCCCAGGAGAGCATCATGCATGTTCTCAGAATGTTTCCATTCTACTCCAAGTGATGGTTGGGGCAGGGCTAGTTTCTAGGCCCACATTGTGGATCCCATGAAGGATCACAGACTTGGTGACCTTTATGGCATTTCACCAGAAGTTGTGTCAACATCAAAATGTTTTGGCTTTTCTCTTTAGCTCTGCCATAGAAAATAATTTCCCCTGAGAACCTCTAGCTTAGAATCTAGGTTCACAGAAGACTTTTTCTAAATGAGCCAAACCTTTTTCAGAGTGAAACCACAGAAGTAAATATAGTTTGAGGTTACTAAACCTCATAACAAGGAAGAAGGAAGTCTGGCAAATAAAAGCTCAAAGGGATTTTTGATGAAGGAAATGTTTAAATTCCCTTATTTTTCCCTATTAAGAAAAAAAAATTCCACAAGGATTCAGCCTTTTCACATTCAATTATAAAACCTTTTAAGCATGAAAGTAAAATATATATACATATAACAATTACTTATTTATCCACTTCTGAAATTAAGCAGTATTAACATTTTATTATATTTGCTTCAGGTCTTTTTTAATGTAAAAAATGATATATATACTAAAGCCCCACTGGCCAATCCTTTTCCCCCTTCACTGCCAAATTCCTATGATAGTGCCATTCTCATTAATGTTCTGAACTGATGAAATAAAATTCATATTTTAAGGCAAGACAAGAAAAACTTAACATAAACTTTTCTCTGCCCGTTTCTGCCTCCTCCCTCTCCTCTAGTGTGCTTTGTGTATCTGCATTGTGCGTTAACAAGACCTCCCCAATGGCAGAAACACCTGCTCAGTCATAAAGATCAATTTTTCTTCTTCTGGTGCCAGCTGTGTAACTCCTTAGAAGATAACATTTCTTTATCAATACTGCCAGGGGTCACAATGACCCACCACTTGCCCTTTATATGCAGATATCTTTGGTGAACTTTGGTGAACAGTCAAGTTATCATTTCCTTTAAAGATAATGATTGGTGAACAGGCTGGTCAGATGACCTGGAGAGATACTGGATCACACATAATGGAAGTTCTTAGCTTAAATACTTACTTATGACCTTATTAATGTTACTAGCTATATTATTAGTATCATGCCTGTTTTTTAAGATTATTGTTTCTTGCATTACCAAATGTGTGACTAAGCCTCAGATAAAATTAACGATAATTAGGTGACTTGAAATGATTGATCAAATATATATCCTAAAACATCAATGATTGTAATAGTGAAACTCTAGATATGGGAAGAAGAAACAAGAGGGAACCATTTCCTGGACCACAGCAGACTGGTAAGACAGGCAGTCCAGAGGCTTTTGGTTACGGTTAAAAAGTCTTCATCCAGTAATAACACGTTGAGTGGCCTATCAATGAAATCCTCGCCCGACCCGGGAATGAGCATTCCTAACACCATGGGACAAAATTGGTCACAAAATGCCTCCCAAATTTTGGTTGAAATTAAGATCAAAAGGGAGGGGATTGTAAAATAAAGAATGTTGCCCACCATCGAGTTCTACAAGAATCAAGTCACTAGCCACTGCAGTTGATGGCCTACAGTAACCCTGAAAGGGATTCATGGTGAAGATCAGTATGAGGCACTTTGTGTTCGAGGAAAACTGGCAGAACTGGCCCTCAAATAGTTAGATATTTTCAGGAGAAAATTTTATGAAACCAATTTCTTGCATCTTCCCATACTTAGAAAAACACTAAAACCATTAATTAAGATATCTGTTCCTTACAAACAGCATTAAAACAGCAGTAACCTTCTACCAAGTTGTGTGCTTGATTGCACGTATACCTTCATCAAAATCAATACATACCGGCCAATGCTCTTATCTCTTCAGAACAGTCCTCAGAGTTTTCTGAAAGACTATGAAAATCCTCAGGTTGGCTTGAATAAAATTTTCCATTTCTTTCTTAGATTGACTACTTATTAAATTTTCATCTACAGAAACTTTACTGAAATGCATGTTTCCAGATGATAGATACAATACCATTATTTGGAACCTTAACATTTACATGCCTGCATCGGCAGGCGGACTCTCAACCACTGCGCCACCAGGGAAGCCCGACATACTATTTTTTTTATTAAACTTTTAACAATATTTGCTATTTGTGATTGCTTTCATTGTTCTTGCCCTCCTCTGCTCTCTGATATCCGAGTATTTAAAAGTTATTACACAGCCATGATCCTGAGCCAACATCCAGGTGAGCAAACTGTGTCAAAAGAGGGAGAGAAAGAAATCATGAGGGAAACAGTGCAGACCTGGTTTAACTAGGGTGGACATGCCAACATAAGGTCATAGAGATACAAGTCTCATGCACATGCTGTAAATAACAAGGTTTCCCAGAAAATTCAGAAGAAGTAGAACTGTCCTCTCTAATAATTCTGTTAGCCTACCTAGGGGAGCATCCTCTCTTTTATAGCTTTTAGCCAATCAACTTACTTTAGGCAGAAGAAAATACAAGACTCTCTATTTGGAAAACTGTCTGAGGTTTTTGCTCTTATAAACTTTGACTTATAAGTTTATAAGAAACCTCTTAGACCTGAGGAGACCTCTGAGACCTGAGAAGAAACAAGTCACTTTAATAAAACATGTCTCTACGTGGGCTTCCTGTAAAGGGTCATGGTGAATACCTGTGGAAGCATAAAGAAGTAAATCTAGGCAGAGGTATCTACATTTAGAATGCTTTCCCATAAACTTTTTATTCAGAGGAACACTGAAAATATAAATGTGAAAGCATTTTGAAAAGCATGGGAAGAATGGCAGAAGATTAATTTAGGATGCAGAGAGTGGAAACAATCACAACAAAACATGATTAAAACATGAGCTAAACCATGCCCTATGAAATAGAATCGCTAGATACATTAAAAGCTTATCTTCAGCCCCAGCACCATGATCTTTTACAAAGCTATTAGAATATTCCTCTAGATAAAGTCTGAAGGAAACTTTGAGTGGAAATATCTATGAATGTTTCCCCATCTTAATTTTTCAGCATGATATGATTTTAAGTCCATCTATCATTTAACCAAATAATGTTTAAAAGTCTTGTAACAATGATATTTATCCAAATTGATTTTTATCTATGGGAATGCAAAGAGCATAGAAAGCCCTCTTTCTCTACTCATTAAGCGTTAGGTTCTTTGACCCTTAAGTAATCTTTTGGAGAATTTCTGATTGTCCCATCTGTAAATCTTGTGGGAAGTAATAAGCCTGCTATTTACTCTGTTACATGGAAAAATTCCCTATTTGCTGTCTGTGATCCTTGCAAACTCAGCAGATGGTTACCAAACTTGAGGCAATTGTTGTCTGACCATCTTTTTAAGTGGGTAATGGAGAAATCATTATCTAAACTTTCTTTTGTTATTGCAGGGTTAATACAATCTTAAGTAATTTTTTTTAGCTATATTACTACCACAAGCAAAAATCAAAATAGTTTTTCTTCTGAAGAAGAAAATGTCAAAATAGATCTATTACAGCAAAAATAATTATCTATTGATACTTATTTAGTAAAATCTTGAGAATAAAAGATTTTGCTTAGGTAACTTCAAGCTATGAATCTATTTTCTGATGCTTATCTAGCAAAAAAAAAGGCAATTATGAAAATTACTTGATTTGTATGTTGTATGTACAATGTATGTGTTATAGTATTTTATACTTAATTCAATTTTAAGGTGAACATTTTATTATCTCTCCATACTTTTTTATTGTGTGTATCTCTATATTTATATTCATGTTTCTACTTGGAAAAATTTGATTTGTATTTTGTAATCCACACAAATGGATTAAATGTATAGGGTAATAAACTGCATGCTCAATTTTGTGTCTATACAAATAAAACTTGTGTCTATATACATATTTTACTAATATCATTGAAGCAAAATAAAACAAAATTGTCAATTCCACAAATTTACTGACTTTTCCTTCTCTCACACTCTTGTTCTCACATCGTCTCTCTTTTACTCTTTTTCATTTTTTCTTTTTGGCTTGTTTACATGATGCCTAATCTTCAATTTGATCCACTTAATTGTCTTTTCAGTGGAATGCTTTGTTGTCTTATAGATAGTGCTAATATAGATGAGAGTGAGGAAAAGCATTTGGCATATTTTAAAAGTGATAAAAATGGAATTAAGAGGTAGATTTTTTAAAGTATCATTAAGATTCACCAAATTGGTGCAGATGTCTTTACTTTGCCTTCAGGGTTGGACATTGGTCATATTAAGGATGTGTACTTAACACATTAAGAGGTTTTGTTAAAGTTGGGGGTTTTCTGATGATTCAACCCCCAAATGACATTAAAAAAAAACCCAAGATCAGACTTTTGGGTTGCTTTGTATGGCTTCCCATTTCTTTTTGGAAGGGAACCCAGGAAGAAGAATAGCTTATAATGCTCACCATTTAAAATGAAGGTAATCGGAATCCAGTAGAACTTTGCAATTCCAAATCTAAGCCCTTTAGAGTTTTCCACAGTCCATTTAGCATGGCTTTATCTGTTAGTACTTGTTCTGTTTCAAGCCAAACTCCTGTCACTCTGATATTCTTTCACTTCTCAAATCACACAAATCACTTCTCCCTTGCCTTCTAGATCACTCTTCCCCACACGTCCTTCTTCCCTTTGTGTGGCTAACTTGTACTCATCCTTCAGACTCTAGTTTATATTTTCTCAGGGAAGCCTAAGCTACCTAGGTTAGATAACTCCTTGCTATCTGCTTCTGAAGAGCCCTGTATCTCTCCCATCATCATTTTTTTTTAAATTGTTTGCTTGTTATCTTTTTTATTCACTGTGTATGAGATCCACAAAAAGATTACAAAAGTGGGTAGGACAAGAGAACCTGAATTTGAAGAAGAGAATATGGAAATGAAATTTAAGCAGAACTCTGAGGAAGAAGAGGTCCCACAGTGGGACCAGAGAAGATCTATAAGTAGGGAGAAATTAACTCTAGAGGGAAGCAATGTTTCTAGGAACAGAAACTACAGGAGTTGAATTTTCAGTTGGTTCCTGTTTGTGCATAACTCTCAAAACTTTTATTAATTCTATTATGCTGCACACCTTTGTGTTAACATGCACTGGGAAGTAGAAGAGAACAGGCTTTGCTCTACACCACTGATAAAGTTGACTCAGAGAGAAAACGGCAGTTGCAGGTACCCAGAGCAATTGTAAGGAGATAAATGGCATAGGAAAAGTAGATTGCAATGTGAATGAACAAATGAGAAAGTAAGAGCACACTCTCTTCCTCACCCCAAATTGTGGAGCTTTAAAAAAAAAAAAAACATGGACTTAAAATATCCAACAGCAATAGTAAATGAGTTGGGAGGTGGATAAATGTCAATCAGAGTTCTAAGATCCTTGTTTTTTGACTAGAAATGTAAAGTTAAGAATTGGTAAATTGGATTTCTTAAAACAGTGGATTGTTATTTTTTATTATTTCTGGGAAGTTTTCAGCCATTGCCTTCAAATGTTGACTATTTCCTCTATGTCTTTCTTTCTATTTTTCTTTCCAATTTACTGACTCTATCTCTCTGATTTAAATTTCAGATAAAGTTCTTTGGGTTTATTTTCTAATTTCCAGTTTTCTTTTCAGCTGTGTCAAATCTGTTAGAAAACCCAGCCACTGAGTTTTTGTTAGACTGTGTTTTTACTTTTAAGAGTTTTGTTTGATTTGTTTTCAAATATGCTCTGTCTTTAATCATATTTCAAATTTATTTGCCTCAGATGTTCAGTTTTCCTCAATTAGCTGAGAAGTGCCTTATAATGTGTACCCTCTTCCCGCTTTCACTGAGTGCCCAGCTGTGTTAAGCTGTACAGACACCTAGGCTATCTGTTGAAAATCTGAAGTCACCCTTATTAGCAAAATGGTATACAGTAGGGAGTTGAGAATATTTCCATCATTCTATGGAAGAGACTACTGATTGTAATCCATCTCTGGAAAGGAGTTATGTTTTTCTACAAATAAAGGTTGGTAATTTTCCACATGATATATAAAATACTAAGGGAAAGCACTTATGTTTTCTAAATCAAAGTATGATTTTTAAATATAAATGAATAATACAATAAATCTTAAAACTACCAAAGAAAAACAGACAAACCCCTGATGATTTTGACAATTAATTTTATTTTAAATGTCTTATAGTTACATTCATATTTTCATACTATCAAAAACAGTAGAAAGAGTCTCTTTGGGAACACATAAAAGCATCTTAAAGTAAAAAATAAAGTTGATGTTAAAATACACAATAATTTAAATAAAATTATGAGAATCTAATTGTTCAGAATAAATAAATAAGAAATAACAAGAAATTACTTTATTCATATTCCCTGGTTAATTTTTGCTGTTTTGAGAAAGATAGTCATAACTCAGGATTCAGGTGATTTAACACAACACTGCATAATAAGGCTTGCAGTGACAAGACCAGACCAGGCATATTAAAAGTAGGATTGCCAACACAATTAAAATTTCAGATAAATAATGATGTACTTATACTAAAAAATTATTTATTGTTTATCTGAAAGAAAAATCAACTGGATGTGTTTTTTTGTTTATTTTCTATTAATTCGCTAAATCTGGCAACTGTGGTCATAATATAACAACCTTGATCAAAGTAGCTCTGTAATACATCACTTAGTATAAAGTATAAATAAATATAAATTCACTACCATCATTATACTGATCAACAATGCTTCTTTCCCATTTCTCCAAATTCATGCACAAACATTACTATATTTGAGGCTTAAATAAATATATAAATAATACATAGATGAATAAGTTACACTTCAAAATAATTTACATAACTGAATAAAAGTTAAAGTGTTTCCACATGCCCTCACAGCTCTGTGAGGTAGGTTAGTGGCTGAGATGTTTTTCTCCAGTTTGGGAGTGAAGAAGAACTGAGGCTCAGTTGAACAAGGACTCGTGAATCCTGGCCAGCAGACTAGGGTTGCAAGATTTAACAAAAAACAAAAATGACAAACAGGATTTCCAGCTAAATTTGAATTTACCGTACACAATGAATAATTTCTAAAATATAAGTGTGTCCTACATGGAACAATGTACATGGGACATTGAAAAAATATTCATTGTTTTACTTAATATTCAAATATAACTGGGCATCCTGTATTTTAGCTGGCAACCCTACACCAGACCTACACAGTACATGAGGCATTGAAGTAGATTTGTTTGAAGTTTCATTGGTATCTTTACTGAGGAATTCTTGGAAGCCAAGGACAAATGGATTTTTGGTTGTTGTTTTCATGGATCTTTCTTCTCAGCTCTGAAAAGAAATAAAATTAAATAAAAAGTTTAAAAATTAGCAATGTTCTAAATAAGGAGGAATGTATGGCTCTTGAAAATATATTTAATATAGAAATTAAGAGAGTCTTAGATATTAATGTGTTAGAAATACTCTATACTTTCAGCTATAAATAGAGAGATCAGATAAGTTATGTAAACCAGAACACTTCTGAGATTGAGAGAGAGTCATACTAATGACACAGGACACAGGCATATACCCGCACTTCCCTGGACAAACTGAGATATATGATCTCTCAGTCATGAGTACAACAAACTCACTATTGCTGCTATTTTTTTAAATCAAAGAGGAAGATACTTAAAAGAAAATTTTCAGCAGCAGCAGGAAATTTATAGGTTGACTTCTGAACTGTACATCACAGGATAAATGAAGAATCTAAATTAAAAAAAAAAGACAACTTACCTCTTCAAAAATATCTGCACAACCTTCTGCACCCACTTTTCCTTGGGGTTTAAACAGACCTCTCTTCCATTGACGAGTTTAACACTGAAATAAGAGAGAGATGATTAAAATCAGTATTTAATGGGTTTCCAACATCCCTTTGGCATTCAAATCATGGTTCCTTAAGTACAGGCATAAAATCTAAGTCCAAACTAATTTTTAGCTATAAGTCATAGAGTGTACAATATTTAAATGCCATGGAGACAAAGAATTTTCCCTTTCTGTTTTGCTTACTATGTATTCCTAGTACCTAGAACTTTGCTGGATTCTTCCACCTTCCTCAATTCTAGGTTTACTAAAGTAAAATATCTAATCACTTTTGAAACTACTTACATGATTTCTGAATTTTCACAGTGTGGTCCACTCTCAATCACTCGCAATTCTTTGATAAATTTGGGGTGGAAAGGTGTGGAGTGTGTATTTATGCATTGGCATCGAAGTTCTGAACTCATTCTTGACAGAACAGCAGCTGTGAAAAAAAAAGTAATTAAGAATTGATTTTATTAACAGGCATAGCTCAGCTAGCTTCACCCTTGCTAATTCCAGTGTGATCATTTGGTGACTGTGTGTTTGGGAAACAGCACATCTTTAGCAAACTTATTCCTGAAATTGATGGATGGATATTCTCCTAGCCCCTGACCTCAGTTTTTCTCTTTGTTTTAAAAACAGTCATTCCTGACAACATTGAATGACATAAACACTTGGAGTTGTCTTTGGGCAATGTTGACATCCTCATGGTACTTTTTCTCCTACTCGACACTGCATAATCTTCTGTGATACCACAATGTTATATTCATGGTAGGCAAGATCCACCAATAGGAAAATTGCCTTTGGAAGAATTAATAGAAATATAAGTGACTTGCACAGAGATTGTCCTATATTTTAGCAAAATCTTTGATGTTTAAGAGTATATATATATATATATATATATACATATATATATATATATACACTCATATATATATACCATATAAAATGTTTATATATACCATAAACATTCTAAACTGTATTTATTTCATAAGAAGGATCCCAATAAGGTTTATAATCTGTCTTTAAGCCAAAGAGAAATTGATGGTTGTTTGAAGCTTGTCAATTAAATAGTACATGGAGTAAAATTACCTGAGTTTTTACTCAGTATTAAAAGATAAAATGGGTAAATGTGGCCTCCAATAAAACATACTCTAAATTACAGATTTATGTTAAATATATATATACTACAGAGTATGAATGATAGGAATAGAACTCTATATAAATCAAACTTTACAATTTTCTAAATATTATATTTATACAACCTAAAAAATTAAAGACTTCAATTTAACATTAAATGACTGCAAAGATGGCTTTCTCTTGCTGAATAAAAGGATGTCTGTTATCGAGGCATTAAGGATAATCTTTCTATCTGAGGATCACATTTAGACACAGCAAACTTCTGTAGATCAGAAGGATGTGCTTACCTTTACACAGAGCTGCAGAAAGCAGGAAGGCTGCCAAGAGAGCAATAGCCAGCTTGGAAGTCATCCTTACACAAGGTGCTGTCTTTCTGGTTTCTTCCTGGCTCTTGTCCTAGACGGTTGTGAGCTCTGCTGTCCCAGAGGACCTGTGTAAAATGGGGAGCTCCCGTGGCTTTTTATATTATAGTAAGAGTAGGGAACAAGTGCACCCTCATGCTTGCATCATGTCAGAGGAAATTCCACAATATGCAACCATCGGCCCTCCCTTTGAGAGCAGGCCTGAGTCATCTGACTCCCCTAGTGATTTGTTTCTTATTAAGTTTTCAGCGTGATTGAAGTTTTATTTGATCTTTCAAATAATTTTATTGATTTTTTGAAAACATGTTTCTTTTAAAATGTTTTTAAATATTTTTTTAAATATTCAAACTTCTCAGTTTGATACATTATTGTCAGTGGTAGTTCTTTTTATTTATAAATAACTTTATCATAGTCCTATCTTGCAGTAGTCAGAGTAAGGTCCTTTGTTATTGTTCTTTTATGACACAGTCATTTTTTAGGTAAATTATATATGTTGTAATGATAGAGAAGATAATCTAGCCAACCACTTTTACTGGGGACATAATTTACAAGAAGTCCATTTCTAAACACTTTGGAAAGTTTCCAGGAAAGATTATGGCTTTCAGGGAGCACGTTACAACTTTTCAAAAGATTTGGTTTTCTAATGCATGCCTGACAGAGTGAAAGGGGATAGCTTTCAGTTCAGTATCATAAATATTATCAAGTAACTTCTGAGTAATGTGGGAATCTATAGATGGATAAGACTAAGTACTTGTTTTTAAAGAGTTTGGTCTGTTCAGAAGAAGAAATCAATATAAGGACCAGGCTATGTTACAGAACAGACAAGTGGTACCAAGATATTTATTCCAACAAGGGCACAAGGGCAGAATCTTCCATAAGCATTTTGAGCAGGGTATTGAAGTACAGAGGACTCTAATAAAGGAGGGTGAAGGGAAACAGCATGTTCTAGATAGGGATGCTGTTCAAAGACACTCAAGTGGTAAAAGGAAGAATTGTTTATGTTCCAGGATGTGGTTCCCTGGGCTTAGTGGGTTGGGGTGGGATGAGGTGGTGTGTAATGGAAAAGTAAGCAGTATATACTTAGTGGAAAGAGCATCTGGGTTTAAACCCTTGTTCAGCCACTAATTTTTGTGTGGCTTTTAAGCTTTCTGATTTCCAGTTTCACTATCTATAAAATGGTTTTAATAACATCCACCTGTCTCATAAAGTTCATATATGTAAACTTCCTGGCTTAACTTTTAAGCTGGTGAATTTCCATCTACCCCAAGAGCCATGGCTTTTATTTCTCATTTTTGTCGGATGGTTGACTTCCAAACTGCAAAGATATTCCACCAAAAATTATTTCTTTAAAATCTCGTTTGCCTTAGAAGATTCTTGATAAAAGATTGGTTTCTGAAATACGAAGTTGAGCCAGATTTCAGCATGTAATGCAATAATATAATAAAATAGAAACAACATCAGTGTAAATTATGATTTGCTAGAATTTAAAGCTCCAGATCAAAATCTGATTGCATTAGGGTTCATTACCATTTCTGATAGAAAATCTGGAGTACAGAGTCTTAAAATCTATGGAATTCTAGAATGCTTGAGGAAGCACCTAGTTTAAATACTGATATAGGATTTAAATTAAATTTTTGACAAAAACATTATTGAAAATTAGGCCAAGAGTAATGATGTTTCAGAATGAGAACACTTGTGGTTTGGGGAGAGAACTTCCTTTCCTGAAAGATTTGTATAGTGACCCCAACTAACTTCTTAAATATAACTTCAATTTACTTGATATCAGGGACTATGTGTGTGTTTTTTAATCCTCACAACAATGGGATAAGTAATAATGTCCTCATTTTACAGATGAGGAAACTCAATAATGTCTCCAAGTTCATATATCTAAGTAGTGGTGGAGCTGAGAGTTTTAGTCCTGGTCTAAAAGCATATTTACAAAGGGGAGATGAAAAGACTTTTCTTCAGGACACTGGAACAAAATCCACCTTTGTATGACTCAATGAAGTTTCTTTCTCTGTCCCTTGTGGGTCCTCAGAGATGAATCTGGACTTCCTTGGAAAGGGAACACTAAGGAAGGGAGCTTACAATAGTAAAAGAAAAAATAGAACCTTACATCAACTTCTGTAACAAAGTAAATGTTTATTATGTACAATGCAGTTCTTACTCTTTTAAAATCTATTTTAGGAACTTGATTGTTCACTTATTTATTTAATATATGTTGATTATCTGCTAATGCCAGGTCTTGTAGTAGGAGATGTGAACACTCTGTAAATCATATATAGTCTGTGACTTCGAGGAGTTTCCAGTCTAATATAGAATATAGACAATTAGTTACACAAGCAAGTACAATACTTGATGAGTATTATAATACGTATAATTATAGGAAGTTTAGGGAGCAAACAAATGGGACCTCTGATGCAGTTTTGATGAATGGGGTTGTCTGAAGAAACAAGTTTAAGACTGTGATGTAGTGCCTTAGTCTTGGTCATGAGTAGGACTAAGACCAGTGGAGAGGGGAGAAGGGGGTCCTGCTTTGCTAGTGTGGGGGAAAGCAAGTACAGTGTGGTAAGACATAAGAGAATATGGCCCAACTGTGTTCCTGAAATTGTTGAGCATTGAATGGAAAATATGCATGGAGTGAGGAGAGAAAAGTAGGGACCAGATATGTAAGCAAGACCTGAATCTTTAAGAAAATTATCAGTCTCTTTGCTTTAGTAATGCTGGTTTGTTCAGCGAAGACATATTCTCATATGGAAAGACCCTGAGGTGACTGGTTCAAGGCATCATCATTAGGACCCAATTATACTAGTGGTACCACTAAGACACTCAGAGTTCTGAGGAATTGCAAACATTCCTCTACTTTTTCCTCAGGGTTGCCTTAGTAATTTTGCAACTTACCTAAGCACCTCTTTTCCCTGTCTATCCCATCTCCTTATCTCTTCCCTTCCTCTTCTCTGCATCCTGACATCATCCTTAGAGGTTGAGCTAATGAGTTCCATTTAACCTAGATGCTCACAATATTTTTGGAATGGAGCATTCATTTATAAAGCAAAAGGACATCTTTGCAAATGTTGTTGATCTCTCCCAGTGTAACCTTGATGCATTTTGTCCTTAGATTCTCTTCATCAGAGGTAAGGTTGGACAAAGACGAAGTGACTAGAGGGGGCAGTAATTCTGGGCTTGTCCCACTTCTGTAAAGGTAACCCTATGAGTCATTGCATAGTAAGTAAAAGGGCTAAATTGGGCTAAGTAAAAAACAAACAAACAAACAAAAGGCTAATTAGCCTGTTTGAGGAAATGCTGCTTCAAAATAGAGCAGATTGGAGTGAAAAGTTTAAATGAAGAGCAAAGATGCTCATAAATACAAGTGATATTTTGTCACCCTGTAGGAATGAATGGGACTATTGGCCAGTAATCTGTTTATTTAAGTTCCAACCAGCACTTAACAAAGAGCATCCAGAGATCTTCACCATAGCCATGGGACCAAGTCCATCATCCAAGAAAGGGAAGAGCTGAGGAAAGAGCCAAAACAAAGACAGGCATTTACTTTTTCCACCTTGCCAAGTAACTCTTCTTCTTCCATGAAACTCCTCACAAGAAAACTGAATGTCTTTTTAGTGCGTTAAACAATTTATGTCCCATCCCCACCTCTCTACCCCACTCCCACTTCAAATAGGTATTGTAGAATTAGGAATTTTTTGTAAATGTAAACAAAGTTGTATTCACATAATAAAGCAGAATGTGGTGGGACAAACATGGACTTTGAAGTGAGATGAACTTGTGTTTGAATCTTTCCACTGCTGATTAACCAAGAGACCTAGAGCAAGTCAATTCTATGCTGACATTGCATCTGCTGCTGCTAAAATTTGAGCCACCTTTCCCAAAACCAGTAGCAAAATCTCAACTTGCACCTGAAATTTTTTCACCTTTTGAGGAAATTAGTCTCAGCTCAACAATCCTTGAGATTAAGAGAACCATAGACAAATGCTAAACACATATCACTGAATTTGACCTACAATATTGTTAATACTAAGATCATAAACATAAAATACCTACCCCCTGAAATTTTAGTCAATAAAACTAAGAGTTAGTTGAAAGATTTAAAACACGTTCTTGCCTTTTACAGATAAAAAACATTTATCTGTACTTTGTTTATATGATAACTTAATCTCCTCCAGGGCTACAGAACATTTCAGTTCCATCTCCAAATTCAAATGTCTCCAGTTAACGATTCATAAATATACTAAGAAAATTTGGTCCATACTGCTAAAAGTGTTCTACATTTTAAAGAAAAGACATTTTTCAAAGTCTTGCCAAGTTAGAGAACAGAAACAGCGAAATGCTTTGGTCTTGAGCAATGTTAAGTCAGAGTAACTTAAATTTAAGGGTATGCATGGCTGTTGGACTAGGTCAACCTGCCTTCAAACCTACCCCTCCACCACTTATTAACCAAACAACCATGGGAAGTTATTTTAACCTCATTGTCTCAGTTTCCTCATCTGTAAAATGAGGATAACTCTGATTCCACAGGATCACAGTGAGAGTTAAGTGAAGAAATACATGGAAAATGTCAAGAGTGGTGCCTGGTACTCTTGATATGAAGTACTCAATAAATTTCATTTTTTTCCCTCTAGTCTGTCACTTAAATTACACTTCACCTTGCCTGGAGTGGGAGAACTATATATATATATATATATATATATATATTTTTTTTTTTTTTTTTTAATTTACCAATCAAAAAGTAAAGATGTATTGACACAACAGATCTCTTAAAGCTGTTTTTTTTCTTCTAATTATAGAGCTTTCTTTTTATGCCTAAAAATTTAATTCATGTTTATGTGTTAAAAAAAACACTGTTGATATACACAGGGGATTGAGTATTGTTTCCAATTCTATCTCCCAAATCAATGAAGATTTTGAGATGGAGTTTAAAGGATGGGATTGGAGGAAGAGGCTGGTTGTGGAAACAGACATTTATTATGGACTTGGGAGATCTAAGATCAACCTGTCTTCAATATGAAAAAAAAAAACATTAAGTGTAACTGTTTACTTGTAGTCATTTCTTTGTTATATTTTTGGAAAAAAGTTTTAGACATTGTTTACTCCAGTGTTTATAATAAAATATATATCTTCAAAATAACAATTATATGTTATTTGCCACTAGGATTTCTTTCATGTGAAGTAAAGATCATAGGAAATGACATCACATGGCAAAAAGAGAAGTTGCTGTATTAGAAATGACTGGACTTATGTGTGCATTTAATTATGTCTTGAGGTAGCCAAGACCCACACAAGCAGTTGAGTCAAGGGACAGGAGGTAAAAAAAACAGTTTTAAAAATACTGATTCAAGGTTATACAATTTTATAAGGTTATTCTTCCTCTTTTCTTAAAAGTTTATTACTTTGATTTTTTTTCTTATAGACAAGTGATATTTTTAAAAGCTGAGTTGAGATGAAACTCTTAGCAATTTGAAGAAAGTAGCTAAAGTGGAAAAATAGATCTTATGTTGTAGTTTCACCATTCTCCTTTCACAAGACTTTGATTGTTTTGAAGTTTTTATTTCAAAATGTGAGCTTCACCTTAACTAGTTCTTTTCCCCAGTTTGGCCTTAGGGATTGTTGAAGTATTTAAGACACAATCTGACTGGAATCCAAAGTCCATGTCAGTAAATCACAGCAAGATCCTTTCTGACCCACCTCCTAGAGAAATGGAAATAAACAAATGGGACCTAATGAAACTTAAATGCTTCTGCACAGCAAAGGAAACCATAAACAAGACAAAGACAACACTCAGAATGGGAGAAAATATTTTCAAATGAAGCAACTGACCATGGATTAATCTCCAAAATATATAAGCAGCTCATGCACCTCAATATGAAAAAAACAAAAAACCCAGTCCAAAAATGGGCAGAAGACCTAAATAGACATTTCTCCAAAGAAGATATACAGATGGCCAACAAACACATGAAATGATTCTCAATATCACTAATCATTAGAGAAATGCAAATCAAAACTACAGTGAGGTATCACCTCACACCAGTCAGAATGGCCATCATCAAAAAATCTACAAAGAACAAATGCTGGAGAGGGTGTGGAGAAAAGGGAACCCTCTTGCACTGTTGGTGGGAATGTAAATTGATACAGCCACTATGGAGAACAGTATGGAGCTTCCTTAAAAAACTAAAAATAGAATTACCATATGACCCAGCAATCCCACTACTGGGCTTATACCCTGAGAAAACCATAATTCAAAAAGAGTCATGTACCACAATGTTCATTGCAGCTCTATTTACAATAGCCAGGACATGGAAGCAACCTAAGTGTCGATCGACAGATGAATGGATAAAGAAGATGTGGCACATATATACAATGGAATATTACTCAGCCATAAAAAGAAACAAAATTGAGTTATTTGTAATGAGGTGGATGGATGTAGAGTCTGTCCTACAGAGTGAAGTAAGTCAGAAAGAGAAAAACAAATACTGTACACTAATGCATATATATGGAACCTAAAAAAAAAAAAGTGGTTCTGAAGAACCTAGGGGCAGGACAGGAATAAAGACACAGATGTAGAGAATGGACTTGAGGACACGGGGAGGGGGAAATGTAAGCTGGGACGAAGTGAGAGAGTGGCATGGACATATATACACTACCAGAGGTAAAATAGATAGCTAGTGGGAAGCAGCTGCATAGCACAGGGAGATCAGCTCAGTGCTTTGTGACCACCTAGAGGGGTGGGATAGGGAGGGTGGGAGGGAGGGAGATGCAAGAGGGAGGGGATATGGGGATATATGTATACATATAGCTGATTCACTTTTTTATACAGCAGAAACTAACACACCATTGTAAAGGAATTATACTCCAATAAAAAAAAAAAAAGTCCATGTCAGATTCTGTTAAAACAAGCTCAACCCATCTGTGCAGTTGTTGATATAAGTCTTACCTGACTGGAAATTCCTCAAGGTCAGAGACCATATCTGCCTTCTTTACACCGTGTGCCAGCTTCTAGCCCAGCGTCTGCAACAAACAGGTGCTCAATAAACATTTCTGAAATGAAAGTAAAACTTCCCCAGTTCTCAGAAGTTTTCCCACCAAGAGCAATATCAACAAAAGGAAGTAAAAATGTTTATCTTTGTCTATTTTTGTTCTCCCTCAGGGACTGTTGTTTTATTTTCATGAACCCAGAAGGATCCAGTATGGAAACTACAGTTTTAGTTCATGCTCTCATTTAGTGATGGATAGATAAAATATTAACAAGTTCAGCCAGGCAGCAATTTCCTCATTTGGTGAATAAACCAAACCAAGCAGGCTTCTAAGCTGCTCCCGGGCTGGGGTAAGAGGTACAACATAGCAGGCAGGGAGAGGGGTGGAGAGCAGTGTGTGGGGACTATCGGTGACTAGCATCCACTGATGGAGGAGGCCTCTGCTGCCTCCTTCTTCCCATCAGCTGTGTTTCACAGACCACGGAGAGTCCAGAAGACCACACAGACAGTCTTTCCATAGGCCAGTGAGTGAACCTGAATGGTGACCCACAGATTTAGTCTAATTAACCTTAAATGTGCTAAGACTAAACAGATTCACTTCCCTTGTGAATAAAAATAAGACTAACTTTTCTTTAATCATACATACAACAGTTATTGCCATCCAATGGAGAAAGTGACCAACTTTTCCTGTGCATTGTTCTGACCACATAATCAGTCCCTAATAACCCGCAGTGGTTCTTAACCTTTTTTATTTTAACCACTTAATCCTTTGAAAATATAATGAAAGTTCCATGCCCTCTCCTTACCCCTAAATCCACCTAAGCCTAAATGTACAAAGTTGTGCCTCGAGTTTCAGAAATTCACTGACCTCTGTTAAAAACTCTTAAGGAGTAAAATCAGTAAAGGGTATATTGGAAGTGGAACACTTGAGAATAATGAGTGCGTTCTGAGTTTACTGTCTTTAAGTCAACTGAAAGAGAAATGATATTTTCTGCCTGCTGCTTGGTGGTCCCTGCATACGTCCAGGACAGTGGCTTCAGGAAAACATTCTTGACGTTCTCAAAAGAGAAGGTGGAGATGGATAAGGACAAGAGTGAGAAGGTGGAAGAGAATCTTCATATTCAATGAGTTCAAGATATGAATGACCTTTAGTTTTCTTGTTGCCCGCAAGAGGAAAGCCCAAATCCATCCAAAAAGATGAAAAGTGAGTACTGCTTTCAACTGATGCAATCTCCTTAGCTAGTCTGCTAAAAGGCAGTGCCAGTGGCATAAGGCGACTAAGATAGAGGGTGAAAGTTTATTCCTTTCATAATTCCCTTCAGCTAGCCAAATAGATATATAATTCAAGAAAAATCTATGTGATGTTTTCACATAAAAAGAAAACAAAATCAGAAAATAATTCAGCTTGTGTATGGGTTTAGAGATGTGAGCCAGTCTCTCAGAATTCCCCAAATTTATGCAAAATAAGGATATAAAACTTCTTTATCCACCTCTCCTTAATCTGGTGCTCTGTATTATCTGATTTCCAGATTTGAGATGCTTTTGCCTCGAGGCAGTTTATCTTCTCATCTAACATAATTTAGTATTTACCACATCTAGGGTGTGCTTTTTCTTGACTATATCATTGTTACTCATCAAAATTAAATCCTTCTTCGTGATCCCTAAACCAGGAAGGAGGAAACCACCACCCACAGAATCTAGTGGAGTTTTAAACAAAGGAAAAGCTGTCCACTCCAGACCTGTTGGATGAACTTTTCATATACTTCCCTTTCCCCAACTGTGGGGGTGGGGGTGAATCTGGAAAACACCACTGGCATCATGCTCTACAAAGTTGGAGATAAAAGCAAAATGGGCAGCAGAGAGTAGAAATAGATAAAAATAACACACCCAGACAGAAAAGCAGGACCTTGAAAACACAGACTAAAGAGACCCAAAGAAAAATGAAGCAGGTATTGGAGAGCCAAGGTTAATGGGGAGAATTAAAATGGCACATTTCTTTTCTGAGCTTGACTTACTTAGGCATTAGCAATGAGTGCAGAGATACCTCCCTCAAGAATAATTGTACTAACAGGACCTTATAACTTAGTACATCGTATGTTTTATTTTTTGTAATAGTCTCAATGACCTTATATTTTTTTATTTTATTTTATTTTATTTTTACGGTACGCGGGCCTCTCACTGTTGTGGCCTCTCCTGTTGTGGAGCACAGGCTCCGGATGTGCAGGCTCAGCGGCCATGGCTCATGGGCCCAGCCGCTCTGCGGCATGTGGGATCTTACCAGACCGGGGCACAAACCCGCATCCCCTGCATCGGCTCGTGGACTCTCAACCAGTGAGCCATCAGGGAAGCCCGACCCTATATTTTTGTATTATTTATTCCCATTTAACAAATGAGGAAACAGACTCAAAGAGATTAAGCAATTTGCAGATGGTCAGCCAGCAAGTAGGAGAAATAATTAGGATTTGAACCTAAACAAGAAGTCCAGAGATTCTGTGCCACCTCAAGGAAGTTTCTCTCCTGTGTCTGTGAGTCTCACAGACTTGGTTTTGAGCACATTTCCCTTCTTTCCCACACCCTCTCCTGCCTGAGAGGTTTTAGAAGGCTGGAGAAGAGGAATTTGATTCAGTGAGGGAGAGGGGGACACCATAAACCAATAGAAGAACTAGTTCCTCCTCCTGTTAAAGCCTTGGGCTTTCGTTTGTAAAATCAGGGAATTTGCCTATACGGTCCCTACTGTCTGATGCTTTATTCTAAGAAGCACAGTGTTATGTGTAATAGGTGGAGAACTGTCCCTGGGAAACTCGACCACTTGTGCCAGGAGAGGGCACTCGCCCAAACCTGAGACTTCGCAAAACTTCAAGAGAATGTGCACTTGCCCTTAAATGTAGTTAACTGAAAAGTGTCACTTGCATGGTTCTCATCAACTGAGAGGAGAAGAGCCTTAATTTTAATGGGTTTAATGAAGAAAGAGTCTAGAATTGGAGGTCACGGGGATGGTGTGTTTACCATCCGACTCCTATTCCCCCCACCTTCCAAGAATGAGAGGAAGTGCTTCCTGTGCTCCCCTCTCTCCTGACACCATTTCCTCTTACTTGGTTTCTTCATGACTCTTAGATCATTTGCAGCTGCTGACCCTTTACTGTGAAACAAGTGATGCGGTTGGAGTTGGAAACTTTTTTTGAAAGAACTAAAGCCCATCTGATTTGTTGGAAAGCAAAAACATCCAATTTAATGGCTATTACTTGAAAATATATGAAAAGAGAATTCATTTTCCCATTATTCATCCATTTAACAAATATTTACAAAGTACCTTCTATATTTCAAACACTTTTCTAGTTGCTGGGGAAATGTTAGTGGATAACGTGAATAGAAATGGCTACCCTGGGTTTTAGTTGTATAAATGTTATGAGGAAAAGAGTAGGGCAGGGTGATCAGGCTGTCAGGTGGGTGAGGGGATGAGCAGATTACAGCACTGGGGAGTCCAGGGAAGCCTCCCTGAGAGGTTGAGTTTGAACTAAGAAGTGAAAGATATAGGAACTGGCTAAATGGCTCTGTGGGAGACTATTCCAGGCAAAGGGCCAGCTGGAGGTAACAGTTTGAGTTGGGAGCTTGGTTGTATACTTGAGGAATAGTAAGGAGGTCAGCGTGGCTGGTGCAGAGAAAGGAAACAATGAACAGGAAAGGAGGACAAAGAGTAAGGGGCTATATCAGGTGGGCTTTGTAGGTCATTATAAGGATTTCAGCTTTTATCCTGCATGGAGATCCATTGGAGGGTCTGCAGTAAATCAGTGACATGATCTGACTCTCTAGCTGCTGGGTGGAGGTGGGGCAGGGTGCAGGCGTTGCGGGGGAAGAGTTTGTAGGGAAGGCAAAGATGACCAGTTAGAGGTTACTGTGAAAAGCCACAATGATAATTGTTTATACCAGGCCAGAGTGGTAATAGCAGAGGTGGTAACTAACTAGTGGTCAGATCCTGGATATTTTAAAGGCAACACAAAATCCTGAGAGATTGGGTATGAGAGGTGAGAAAAAGAAAAGTCATTGATGATGAAGATTTCAAATATAAGCTGTTGGAAGGATGGAGTCTCCACAAGCTTAGACACTTGAGGCAGCATCTAAACTACTGTTGCCAAATTATTTAGGTATGGTGCAATTCTTGCTTAATAGGAGTCTTCCAACTGCATCCTGAGTAGAGCTCCTTAATTACAAGCATAGCTGCATGAAGTGGTGGCTATAGCTGGTAGTGCAAAGAAGACTGAGGCAGGAAGGAGGTGGAAGTGAGGGATAGTTTAAAATTTATTGTGTTCCAGTCACTGTACTAGGTTCTTTTTTAAAAAATAAAAATTACATAAAGTGTACAGCATGATGATTTGATATACACACACATAGTAAAGTGATTACTAAGTCAAGCTAATTAACATATCATTGCCTACCTTTTTTTTGTGTGATGAGAACACTTGAAATCTACTCAGCAAATTTCCAGTATTCCATACAGTGTTATGAACTATAGTCACCATGCTGTACATTAGATCTCTAGACTCATCCATACTACAAAACTGCAACTTTGTACCCTTTAACCAACATCTCCCCATTTCCCCCACCCTCCCAACCCTGGTAACTACTGTTCTATTCTCTGCTTCTGTGTATTTAACTTTTTTGATTCCACACATAAATGAGATCATGCAGGTTGGGTTTTTTTTTGTTTTTTTTTTCTTTCTGTGTCTGACTTATTTCACTTAGCATAATGTCCTCCACATCCATCCATGTTGTTGCAAATGGCAAGATCTCCTTTCCTAAGTCTGAATTATATGTGTGTGTATATATATATATATATATGGAAATTTCTTTTTTTCTTCCAGCTTTATTGAGATATAATTGATATATAACATTGTATAAGTTTAAGGTGTACAATGTATTGATTTGATCCACTCATCCATTGAATGCTTGGATCGTTTCCACATTTTGGTTGCTGTGAATAATGCTACAGTGAACATGGAGTGCAGATATCTCTTCAAGGTACTGATTTCAAGTTCTTAGGGTATATGTCCAGGAGTAGGATTCTTGGACCATATGGTAATTCTATTTTTAGTTTTACAAGCAACTTCCATACTATTTTCCATAGTGGCTACACCAATTTATATTCTTACCAGCAGTGTACAAGAGTTCCCCTTTCTCCACATCCTGGCCAACACTTATTATCTTTTATGTTTTTTCTTTTCTTTTCTTTTCTTTTTTTTTTTTGTAATAGCCGTACTAACAGGTGTAGGTGGTGTTTCATTGTGGTTTGCCTTTCCCAGATGATCAGTGATGTTGAGCACCTTTTTATATATCTGTTGGCCACTTGTATGTCTTCTTTGGAAAAAATGTCTCTTCAAGTCCTTTGCCCATTTTTTTAAATCAAGTTGGGTTTTTGGATTCTGTTGCTGTTGTTTTGCTATTGAGTTGTATGAGTTTTTTATATTTTGGATATTAGCCCCTTATCACTTATATGGTTTGAAAGTATTTTCTCCCAAACTCTGGGTTGACTTTTCAGTTTGTTGATGGTTTCCTTTGCTGTGCAATGGCAATTTAATTTGATATAGTCTCACTTGTTTATTTTCCCTTTTGTTGTCTGCACTTTTGGTGTCATATCCAAAAAATCATTGCCACGGACAATGTCCTGGATTATTTTTCCTATGCTTTCTTCTAGGAGTTTTATGGTTTTAGGTACTACATTTGTGTCTTTAATTCATTTTGAATTGATTTTTGTGTATGGTGTAAGATAAGGATCCAATTTCGTTCTTTTACATGTGGATATCCAGTTTTCCTTATACCATTACCTGAAAAGGCAATTCTTTCCCCATTGTGTGTTCTTGGTGCCTTTGTTAAAAATTAGGTGACTGTATATACTTGGGTTTATTTCTGGGCTCTCTATTCTGTTCCATTGATCTATGTGTCTATTTTTATGCCAGTACCATATTGTTTTGATTACTAAGGCTTTGTAATATAATTTGAAATCAGAAATTGTGGTATCTCCAACTCAATTCTTTGTTTTCAAGATTGCTTTGCCTATTCAGGGTCTTTTGCAGTGCTATATGAATTTTAGAATTTGTTCCCATTTCTGTAAAAACTGCCATTGGAATTTTGATAGGGACTGAATTGAATCTGTATTTAGCTTTGAGTATATTAAGTTCTTTTTATAAGTTAATGTATTTAATTCTTACCACAAATTTATGGTTTTGGTGCTATTTTCATTTGACAAGTGAGAAAACTGAGTCTAAGAGAGTAAAAATTGTGTACACACAGCAAACAAGCAGCTGGGCTCAAATCTGAATTCATATCTGAACCCCAGTCTCTGTGACCCCAAAGCCTGGGCCCTTTCCCCTCTACAGAAAGAAGGCCAGGCTGGGTGTGGATCCAGCAGCCTATAGAGTTTATATCTTGATGGCCTAAGTTCTGAAAACCATCATGCAAAAGACCTTTTTAAGCCTAGAAAGTAAGGGTTATAGGAACATCAGGAAAAGCTACTGATAGGTCTGAAGCTGCTTAGAAGACCAAAAAGTGCCCCATCACTACCACATCCATAAATCTATTCAATAACATCTGTGGTTTATAAATAGAGTTTATCAACAGGGTGTGGATGAGGGATGGAAGTATATTTGTCCAGAGTCTTGCATTCACAAAAACTCTTAAAGCTGGTATTTAATGTTATCACTGAATAAGGTCACACCCTCACTCACAGAGATATATTGGCAGGATTGAAAACATTAGATATTTAGTGTTCAGCTTTGAACTGTTTATCCCATCCTAGACACAGAGCCTGAATGAACTAGGAAATGCTTATATTTTTAGTAACATGACTATTGCAATATATTTGTGCAATCTTAAGAGTATAATTTATTAAATATAAACTGTTGGTTTATTTTTAAAAGTCTTTTAATCCCGTTTTGACATGCCTTTTCCTTTTTCTTCTTCCTCTTCTTTCTTCTCCTCCCCTTCTCTTCTTCAGTCTATTCATATTCTAAAAAAAGAGGGAAAAAGAGGGAGTGGCTCAGATTCACCTTGACCTTTCAGGGGATTCATGAAAGAACCCTACAGAACAGCAAAGCATTACCTACCTTCACAAATATACGATGTTGAGGAAAAAGGATTCTGAAAAAATAAGATATTTTATCTTTCCTGTGTTAAATAAGTGTTCCTGATGCAGGTCTTGAGCTGCGCATAAATTTCACCCTGGGTGCTTTCAGAATCCTGCAGCCTGGTCAGTTAGTGTGTAGTAAGGTACTACTGGTTGCCCTTAATCATATCTAGATGGCACTGTAGAAAGGTTTGTAGATGGAAAAGGCAAACACAAAGAATCCTAGAGCTGTTCAGTCTGTCCCAATACAAGCCCCACCTTGTGGTCAGAAAGCAGCAGCCCCATCCTCTTGTCTACAAAAGAATTGCCAAAAGGTGGGGCTCGGAGAGTTTCAGGAAATGCAGCCAGCATTTTAGGCAAGGCATGTCATCCTCTTTTCCTTGGCTTTTCTCATTTTCTGGAACTGTATCAGTTCACTTGTTCATTTCCTGCATGTGTGTATGTGTGTTTGCTGTTGCATTTAAAAACCTGAGCTTGTCATTTGCTATGTGTACCTCCTCTTAGTTTCATCTTCATCAGAATTTCCAAAACCTCCGGGAAATTTGGCTTCCCAGTTGCTTATTCTTCCATTTACAGTGTTGGGTCAAGTGAATTTGCTCTGAATTGTCTCAGTTTGGAATCACCTTGAGAATTAACATGTAGCCTCAGCAACAGTGGCTGGGCAGAGAGTTTGTGGCTGTGGATTGTGTGCATGTGTGCTGCAGAAAGGGGACAGTCCATCTGTCTGTCTGTTTGTTCAGGGTGGGGAGGGATGAAAGGAGGAGAGAGAGGAAAGGATGAATAAGAAGAAGATGAGCAAAGGTTTTAGGACACCTCAGTTTTTCTCTCCAAAAAGCACTCATTACCTTAACTTCAAAGAATATTAAAATGGTCACATCAAAACAGCTCTGGGATATGTACTAATGCAGTGTACAGTAGTACCGCCTTTTTCAAAAAATTGTGGTAAAATAGGCATAACGTAAAATTTACCATCCTAACCACGGTTAAGTAAGTGCACAGTTCAGTGATAGTAAGTACATTCTCATTGTTGTGCAGCCATCAACACCGTCCATCTTCTGAACTCTTAGTACTGACTTCTGAATAAAAATTATCTTAGTTCAAACTGAGGTTCTGATATTTACTAGAATCATATGCCTGAGGCCTCAGTTTATCTCACCTATACATTTTTTTTCTTCAAAGCAAACTCATAGGGCTGTTGTGAGACTTAAATAATAATGCTTGTAAAGTGCTTAGCAGAGTGATAAATGATCCATTACTGCTAGTATGATCTCCTGGAATTCTAGCCACTTGTTACTTCTCCATGAATGGCGTGAAAACTTTCTACCATCATCTCGTGTTGCTAGATCCCTGGCAAACACACTTTGTTGCTATGTAGAATTTTTGTTATGATGATGATGTTTAGAGCTGTGTATCATTTCCCACAGCAGGGAAATTGGCTGGGCGGGGGACGGGGGGCGGTGGCGGGAAGAGTACCTGCCAAGGAAATCAAAAATAGCCTTTTGGATAACTCTGTTCCAACACGTTCAAATTATCTACTTATATCAACAACTAGAGCAGCAAATGCTCCGAATCTGTGAGGCAGGGCCTGGGTTGGGGGAGGGCTTGGGTAGGGTCTGGGCAGCCAGTCCTCGGCACAGCTTTGGTAGGGCAGCCTCCATCCAAGAAGTCAGACTCAAAGACAATGACTTCTCTGGGCCCATATCCCCTTCTTGTGACTTTGTAGCTCTGGCTAACCCAGTGGACAGTCAGGGAGGGCACAGCCTACTTACTTCCCTAGCTTGGTGCCTACCTCGTGTCCAGTCTTGCCCTTGCCCCTCCTAACCCCCAGTGCCCCATAGAATATCTGAGTTCAGTGCCATAGCCTGTCAGGGCTGCTTTATAGGCAATTTTATGACAGATTAAATTTAAAAGACTCTTGTAGGAATTATAATTTATCTCTGTTTATGGAACCATTCTGACTTCCCATACATTATCCCATTCATTCCTCAAATATGACCCTTCCTCCCTTCCTCTCTCCCTCCCTTCCTTCCTTCTTTCCTTCCTTCCTCCTCAACATTTATAATTCCTGATTATAAATATGATTCACAGTCAGTATTAGAAAATTTGGGAAATAAAGAAAATATAAAGAAGAGACCCAAAATTATCTGCAATCTCACCACCCAGAGATAAAGACTTTTATATATACATTCCAATATTGCCTGTTTTTATGAGCATATATTTCAAAATTTGTATTGTACTGTACAGACAATTGTCCGTCCCATTTATCTCACCTTCCACTCTCTTGTTGGCATTCAATATCAGTCAGTACACCTCATGCTTTTTAGCACTTATAATCTATTATAACATGTGGTTTTTCCAAATCACTTTTTCAAACATCTCTTCTATTTGGGGTTTCTCCCCCTCCCCAGCTCCACCCACTGCACTGGGCTGAGCCCTCCTGTCTTTGGTCTGGATCAGCACAGAAATCTCCTCACTGGTCTAACCTCAATCTTCATCCCTTCACCATCCATTCATTCCTGCCAAGTGAACTTTCTAAAATGCAAATCTAACCAAGTCTTTCCTGGTTTTAATCTTCAATGATCTTCAAGATAAAATCCACACCCTCAGCTTGAGAAAAGTCCTTCTCCACTGAATGCTTCTGGATCTGTCTGTCTCCTCTCCTCTGGCTTCGGTCCTTCCATTCTTGGCTCTTGGAGCCCAGTGCATGTTGTCTGGAACATATTTCTCCACTCCCTCCGCCCACCCTTTTCCTCAGCAAACCCACTGATCCTTTACAAGATCTAGGCAAAGTCTCAGCAAACATACTGATCCTTTACAAAGATCCTCTCCAACTTGCCCGCAACCTGCCCCGTCTGGGTTTGGGTCTCCTGATTTGCTCTCCCTTGATTATGTGAGCCTACCTCTAGCTTAGTGGGAACAGCAGAATCACCTGGACGTCTCAGTAAAACACAAATCTTGTAACTCTACTCCTAGAGTTTCTGTCTCAGAAGGTCTGCGGGGCCCGAGATTTTGCATTTCTACAAGTTCCCACATGTTGCCTATCCAGAGAACAGACTCTAATCCCCACAGCTATAGCCTCATATACCGTATCGTAAGTGATTTCTTTTGTTTCTCCCTTCTGATCAGTGACTTCTGTGTAAAAGAGTCTGAAATGAACCCCAAGATCCTAGCCTATGTTGAACACATTAAAAACATCTCCTGAATAGAGGAACCCTTCCAGGAGTCCTGACTCAGCAGCAGAGCTGTAACCATGACCATCCACATTTCCTCAGCAGAGGCCACTGTGATAAATTCCTGAGGCATGACTCAGAAGAAATTCCTGTGCAATGCCTTTTGCAGACATGCTGCAGGAGTCATGAGTATGAGCCCTTTGACCACGTGTGAAACTTCCTGAGGATTTTGGAAATCTCCCTTTAAATCCCCTTTCCTCAATGAATTTTCTCTCACAAGATGCCTCAAAAGTAAGAATAAAGCATTGTTTTCCTGTGGATAGATCATCAGTTGTGTAAATGTCTCTAACTTTGCTGTTAAGAGTCACAAAAAGATATAGAAGAAGCTACATGAAGTTTATCTTAAATTTTTTGTAAAAATCTTTTCCGTTTGCAGGTTATTTGTATTTCTGGTAGAGGGTAGGGAGCAAGAAAGGCAAAACTCGATGTCAAGGAAAATATAATGTCATGGAAAGTAAATTCCCTTTGGATGTGACTTAATAAAGCTTTCCTGGGACAAATTCTGTTCTATCCATTCCCCTACTAACCAAACAGATGACTTGTCAAATATAAATCTAAATTTACCAAATTCAGGTAAACAACTCTTCATTCAACGTCTCATAAACACATAAAGCTAGGAACCAAAGTGCTGCTTCCCTAAATTTTACATGTTAAACTTGTAGGTGTTAAGACAGTCTTTTAAAATGAGCTAATAATTTGTATATTAGTAATTTCTATAAAACAGTGCAAATAGTTTCTATAGTAGCAACAGATAAAATGATTCATGCTGGCTCCATCTTTTTGACGACCCTCTGAAAGAAATTTCAATTTCTTTAGGCAAGCTTGCTTTAGACAGGCTTAGAAGCTAGCTTTCTTTCCCAGTACTGAAAAGAGGAAGCAAGGCACTAGGAGTATCCAGCTCCCTATTTTGGGTGCCTATTTTCCCCAAATTTTTTTGCAATTATTGTTCAGTCTTTATCAGGCCACCCAATTCTGTTTTGTTTTTTTTTTCTTTCTTTCTTCATTAACACCATACTAAGCAAGGCACAAATTACTTAGTATGTGAACACATATAGGAAGCTGAACTGGAAAATGACAATTCAGTTACATAACTCATGGATGATCAACAATTAACTAGATGACTTATAGATGATACTTAATCAACAACACAAATAAAGGTAGCCAACAATGCAGACACATTTCAACTAATTTCTACCTATAAACAATATAAAGGATGGGCATGAAAGGACCTTTTCCCCTCCCTCCTAAAATAGGAGAACAAGATTTGCTTTGAACAATTCAGGTGGCTCTTTCTTGAGTTCTATCCTCTTACTAGGCATATATAGTAATTCAATAACCAGTAAATAAAAACTCAGGAGTTCTAGTCTCTCACTCCAGCAGAAAGTGGACAGTCCTAGGTCTCAGCCCAAAGAAAAACTATCACCAACATTATTCAACCCTGAGCTGGAATTCAGAGACTCTAAAAGTTATACATGGAGACACACACATACATAAAATGTTTGTAATGACAGTTAACAAAAATTACAGAATGATAGAATGATTCATTTGACTCATTTAAAATTTAAAAATGATTTTCAGTATAAACTGACAAAGCAATTTAATTGAAGATTTTGATGATTCAACCTTATATATTAATTTGACAAAATACACAAGTAACAGAAAATGTCGAGAATTTATCTAGCATATAATTATGGCAGTGCTTTCCTCCATCTTTCACTATGTTCTTAAAAGGGATTCTGTGATTAATTTTGTTCATTAATGTGTTTCTTTCATTCATCCATTGGATTAATATTTATTTATTTATTTATTTTAATTTTTTTAAAATTTTTTGCTTTATAACAAATTAAATCAGTTATACATATACATATGTTCCCATATCCCCTCCCTTTTGCGTCTCCCTCCCACCCTCCCTATCCCACCCCTCCAGGCGGTCACAAAGCACCGAGCTGATCTCCCTGTGCTATGCGGCTGCTTCCCACTAGCTATCTACCTTACGTTTGGTAGTGTATATATGTCCATGCCGCTCTTTCACTTTGTCACAGCTTACCTTTCCCCCTCCCCATATCCTCAAGTCCATTCTCTAGTAGGTCTGTGTCTTTATTCCTGTCTTACCCCTATGTTCTTCATGACATTTTTTTTTTCTTAAATTCCATATATATGTGTCAGCATACAGTATTTGTCTTTCTCTTTCTGACTTACTTCACTCTGTATGACAGACTCTAGGTCTATCCACCTCATTACAAATAGCTCAATTTCATTTCTTTTTATGGCTGAGTAATATTCCATTGTATATATGTGCCACATCTTCTTTACCCATTCATCCGATGATGGACATTTAGGTTGTTTCCATCTCCGGGTTATTGTAAATAGGGCTGCTATGAACATTTTGGTATATGTCTCTTTTTGAATTATGGTTTTCTCAGGGTATATGCCCAGTAGTGGGATTGCTGGGTCATATGGTAGTTCTATTTGTAGTTTTTTAAGGAACCTCCATACCGTTCTCCATAGTGGCTGTACCAATTCACATTCCCACCAGCAGTGCAAGAGTGTTCCCTTTTTTCCACACCCTCTCCAGCATTTATTGTTTCTCGATTTTTTGATGATGGCCATTCTGACTGGTGTGAGATGATATCTCATTGTAGTTTTGATTTGCATTTCTCTAATGAGTAAAGATGTTGAGCATCCTTTCATGTGTCTGTTGGCAGTCTGTATATCTTCTGTGGAGAAATGCCTATTTAAGTCTTCTGCCCATTTTTGGATTGGGTTGTTTGTTTTTTTGTTATTGAGCTGCCTGAGCTGCTTATAAATTTTGGAGATTAATCCTTTGTCAGTTGCTTCATTTGCAAATATTTTCTCCCATGCTGAGGATTGTCTTTTGCTCTTGTTTATGGTTTCCTTTGCTGTGCAAAAGCTTTGAAGTTTCATTAGGTCCCATGTGTTTATTTTTGTCTTTATTTCCATTTCTCTAGGAGGTGGGTCCAAAAGGATCTTGCTGTGATTTATGTCATAGAGTGTTCTGCCTATGTTTTCCTCTAAGAGTTTGATAGTGTCTGGCCTTACATTTAGGTCTTTAATCCATTTGGAGCTTATTTTTGTGTATGGTGTTAGGGAGTGATCTAATCTCATACTTTTACATGTCCCTATCCAGTTTTCCCAGCACCACTTATTGAAGAGACTGTCCTTTCTCCACTGTACATTCCTGCCTCCTTTATCAAAGGTAAGGTGACCATATGTGCGTGGGTTTATCTCTGGGCTTTCTATCCTGTTCCATTGATCTATCTTTCTGTTTTTGTGCCAGTACCATACTGTCTTGATTACTGTAGCTTTGTAGTATAGTCTGAATTCAGGGAGCCTGATTCCTCCAGCTCCATTTTTCGTTCTCAAGATTGCTTTGGCTATTCGGGGTCTTTTCTGTTTCCATACAAATTGTGAAATTTTTTTTCTAGTTCTGTGAAAAATGCCAGTGGTAGTTTGATAGGGATTGCATTGAATCTGTAGATTGCTTTGGGTAGTAGAGTCATTTTCACAATGTTGATTCTTCCAATCCAAGAACATGGTACATCTCTCCATCTATTTGTATCATCTTTAATTTCTTTCATCAGTGTCTTATAATTTTCTGCATACAGGTCTTTTGTCTCCTTAGGTAGGTTTATTCCTACATATTTTATTCTTTTTGTTGCAATGGTAAATGGGAGTGTTTCCTTGATTTCACTTTCAGATTTTTCATCATTAGTATATAGGAATGCCAGAGATTTCTGTGCATTAATTTTGTATCCGGCAACTTTACCAAATTCATTGATTAGCTCTAGTAGTTTTCTGGTAGCATCTTTAGGATTCTCTATGTATAGTATCATGTCATCTGCAAACAGTGACAGCTTTACTTCTTCTTTTCTGATTTGGATTCCTTTTATTTCCTTCTTTCATTCATCCATTGGATTAATATTTATTGAAAGCCCTTAAATGCTAAGCATGGTGTTAGGTACAAATGAATTTTTATTAAAATTTATTAATGCTTTCCACTACATTTTTAATAAAAAAGTCTAAACACTGAATCTAAAAATTAGTGGTATCAATATTATTTTAAACACAAAAGTTACATTCAGAAAATTCAACCTCAAAACTAAATATTTTGTACTACACAATATTAGTTCAGCCTGAAAATTATAACAGATTATAATATATTTCCCTTACTGTATAAACAGAAGAAAATGTAGTATCATCATTATAAAAAACTCTGACTAATGTCTAAAGGCAGGAGGGGAGCGGGGGGAGTAGATTATGCTCATACTATGCTTCAATTTAGCTTTATTTATTTCCCAAATGACCATATACTAGCATCTTCTTTTTTATGCTGCTTAGCACAGAAAAAAACAAACCTATAAATATTGGGTTACAAATAGGAGAGCTAGACACACAATAGGCACACTTGACAGTGCTAAGAACTCTGAAGGGTTATGACCACCAGGAATCTGCTTCACGAATTTAATTTTTCCCTGATCTTCCCCTCCCTCTGCTAGTTATTGATCCAAATGGTGTTAGGATGTCCAGCAGGTTGTAATTAGTGTGTGGAATAGAAAGCATAGGCCATTCTAACACTTGCTTCCCTCCTGGCCATGACTCAAGAGTTTTTGATGGACTATACAGGAAACTGGAGAAGACAAATGGTGACAGGAACACAGGAAATGTTGTCAGTGTTAGGCCTCATGCTTTCATACCACCAAGCACCAGATTGGAGCATCCTGGTCCTCAAAGTTACACAGCATTGTACAGGATTGTACAAGAAGCCACAGATCAAAGTGGGCATCTCCCTGGAGCATCAATTTCAATGGGTGTAAATTAAAATATTACTTTTATAATGTATTAAAATAATCAAGGGGGAAATTGCTAAGTAGGAAATTTTGCTTGCATCTTTAAGTTAAAACAAATGCTTTCAAAGGAATTTCTCACTCGTATGGGTCATCAGGCTCCCACATCTGGACCCCAATCCCTAGGCTCCCTCTGTGCTCTCCTGTGTCATTAGAGTTACTCTGTTCACGGGAGTGAGAAGTGCTGGTGTACTGCAGTTTCCCTCTGACTCCTACTCACACCCTTATGTTCTACTGTGCTTAACAATTGTTGTAGTTACTTACGTGTGTTTGTTTTCTGTCTCCTATTAGATTGTGACTCTGTGAGAACAGAGACTGTGTCTACCTCTTCCACTGTGCCCAGCATGTGGCTTAGTGCACTGCAAACAGAGTAAGACTCATTAATTCCAGGACAAATGTTATTTCAGGAATATTCAAGTGGAGAGTTGATTATAAGTAAAATTCTGGAGACGTCTGCTCACAAAGTTCCCAAGCCACCCCAATACTATGCTCTTCTTCAAGGGCCCAGGATCTTTGTTTCATCCTCTTTCCCCCTTTTCAAAACCTCCCTTTTAATTTGTTTTTTACAATATAACAAAAGTGATTAATAAAACTTGAAGTGTTCTCCATATTAGAAAAATGTGTGTTTGAACAAGGAACAGATCCTTAAACCAAAGAGAATCTCAAGCATCAGTCAGTGGGTGAAGGGGAATTATTTTTGTCATAGGACATTCCTATTTCTCCTAACACAGAGACAATTACAAATTCCAATGACTTATAAGGCCAGACTTGAAGTAATCATATGATGGGTCACATGAATCAGATTGAACTCACTTTTTTTCTAAAAAAAGTGATTTTCAAAGTCCAAAATGAGCAGTCATCACCAGATGACATTACACAGGGTAGAAACCATTGGGATTAATTGCATGGATTTAAATCTATAGCAGGTAAAGCTCTATTCTCTGAAATATAAAGAAAATCACTTGATCCTGATAGATTTCACTTTCTTCATCTACTAAATGAAAATCTTAGGCAGTTAGAGCAAAGATTACTGAACTGTGCATTTTCTATGTGACAGGAGCTTTCTTCTGGGCTTTCCAAGCAGTAAGTCCTTTAATCTTACAACACCCCTAAGAGGTCAGTACTACTACTGTTCTCAATTTGCGGATGGGGTCTCTGAGGCAGAAGAGGATATGCAGCTTCTCCAAGGTCCCACAGGGACTAAGTAGCAGAGTAAGAGTCAAACTGATATCAAATTCCAGAGCCTGCCTTCTTAACCCCATACCATGAGCTACAACGCTCCTCCAACACTAAGAATCTACAAGTCTCTTGCATTCACCCCTGATGCACATCTGACAGAACAGTGAAGCATCATAATAAAGAAACTGCACAATCTACAACACCTGCATAATGAAGAAATCATGAAGGTGATGATGTGTGCCTTGTGTGTCCAAGTTTCTCACTATTACAATAATTATTTGAGAAAGGCTGATCTAAACCTCTCTGTTTTCAGGCTATTTTAAAGTTCTATGGTATTTGGATTCTGGAATACTGAGAACACTAATAAATAATCATTAATGTGGAATGCTTTTTCTCCCATTTGCTGATCTTAGCAGAATGGATAAATTTATCTCATGTAATCCCATTGTACACAAGAGATAGCAATGGGCCAGAGTCAAACCTAGGATTTGAGAGCTATAAGTGTTCATCTAGTCCAAATTCTACATTGCAGATAATATTTTCTAGTTTTCATTTATTGTGCATCCAGAGCCTAAAATGCAGCTACAATTCAGGGAGTCAGAAATATTTGGCCATGTTTTTTCACGGGCAAGGGATTTCTACCTACAAAGTGGGACAAAACCTCTAAACATTAGAAGGGACTACATTATTTATGGCACCAGAACTAATCTATATGTCACGACTTCTGACTTGTATTTGGGGTTTCATCTAATGGACTGACCTAAACAAATCATTTCCCTTTCACTCAGAGATTTGGGTGATTTTTTCACAATAATACATTTATAGGACTCAGCTATTAAAATCCTGTTGCATGCTCACCAGACTAGACGAACTTCAGATAATGAAGTCTATCCTGACATATCAAAGGCTGATAATTAAGCACATTAAATGCTTTTACACAATTTCTCCTTCTCTGCACTTTCCAGGCAGTTTACACTGGCTAGGATATCAGGAGGTTTGTTTATGAGCTCTTGCTCAGCTGCTTGTCTGCTCTGTGACCCTGGGAAAGCCACTCCATCTCTTTTGGCCATGATACTTCATCTACTAAACTAAGGGGTTAGCCTCATCTTCATCATTCCTTTCTGCAGTTGTCCTTGTGATGAGTTTACACATGGAACCTCAACAGGGTGGCTATCATTTGATGGAGCTGTCAGGAGAAGTAAATATCATATATTTTAAGTTACTAAATCCAATCAGTCACAAAAAGTTGAAGTTTCCCAAAGTATAGCTATAACCACACCATGATATAGTTTGCTTTTGTCATCTTTCTCCTTTAAAAAACTGTAACATTTTGTATATTTCAGAAAAGGATTCACATATCTGATGTGTGTGCTCATTTTAAATCATAGTACCTTTAACATATATGAGCTCTTATATAACCAAGCTTGAATATGCTATTCTAAAGGATAACCAAGCATTACAAGGAAAGTTTACAGTAATCTGTACCTATGTCTAGTCTAAATTGTTAATTATTTGAACTACCCTATTAGGTCAGCTAGTCTTTAGTTTACTGGTGTGTTATTTTGACATCTCGTCTCTTGGCTTGGGATAATTTGAGCATCTTTAGGGAAATAAATAAATTATTTCAAAGGAAGTGTAAAAAAGAAAGATTAGAATCTATCTAGTAAATATTACCTGTATTAATTTCCAAAGTAGATGTATTTTAATAAGCAATCATCACTAGCACCTTGAATTTTGAGCAATTGTTAAGAATACAATTAATGAACCTGGAGAGAATTTTCATACATCATACACTGATGCTTCTGAAATGTTTTCAGAATAGAGTCACATTAGTATGCACCATACTGTTTGACTGCCATCATTGAAGGAGAAAATGATCAACATTTCTCAAACAGTAACCAATTTTGGAGAGCATTTATTGAAAAAGGAGGTCATGCCAAAAATATTTCATGAGAGACTTGAAACATTTCTGTTTAGCAATAACATTTTTACCTAGCTTCCTGAACTCAGGTTAACTCGATCCCACTATTGGTAGCTTGTGTTTATCTTTTGCAGTGACTGAGTCTGCAAACTTCTCGCTACCCACATCTTCCTTCAAACTTTGAATCATGTACTCACAATGACATTAAAAAATTGAGCAACAATGCACCCTAGGTTGGGATGATTTTCTTTCCCAAGCTGTGAAATATGTGAATATTAAGCATAATCCCTCACCTTATGAACCCACACAGCTGATTTCTCAGCAGAAATTCGGCAGGACAGAAGGGAGTGGCAGGACATATTTAAAGTGATGAAAGGGAAAAACCTACAACCAAGATTACTCTACCCAGCAAGGAACTCATTCAGATTCAAAAGAGAAACTAAAAACTTCACAAACAAGCAAAAGCTAAGAGAATTCAGCACCACCAAACCAGCTTTACAACAAATGCTAAAGAAACTTCTCTAGGCAGGAAACACAAGAGAAGGAAAAGACCTACAATAACAAAAAAAAAATTAAGAAAATGGTAATAGGAGTATACATCTCAATAATTACCTTAAATATAAGTGGATTAAATGCTCCAACAAAAGGACATAGACTGGCTGAATAGATACAAAAGCAAGACCCATATAGATGCTGTCTAAAAGAGACCCACTTCAGACTTAGGGACACATGTAGACTGAAAGTGAGGGGATAGGTAAAGATATTCCATGCAAATGGGAATCAGAAGAAAGCTGGAGTAGCAATTTTCATATCAGACAAAATAGACTTTAAAACAAAGACTATTACAAGACCCAAAGAAGGACACTACATAATGATCAAGGGATCAATCCAAGAAGAAGATATAACAACGGTGAATATTTATGCACACAACATAGGAGCACCTCAATACATAAGGAAAATGCTAACAGCCAGAGAAGGGGAAATTGACAGTAACACAATAATATTAGGGGACTTTAACACCCCAATATCACCAATGGACAGATCATCCAAAACGAAAATAAATAAGGAAACACAAGCTTCCAATGTTACATTAAACAGGTGGACTTAATTGATATTTATAGGATATTCCACACATAAACAACAGAATACACTTTCTTTTTGAGTGCTCATGGAAGATTCTCCAGGATAGATCATATCTTGGGTCACAAATCAAGCCTTGGTAAATTTCAGAAAATTGAAATTGTATCAAGTATCTTTTCCAGCAACAACGCTATGAGATTAGATATCAATTAAAGTAAAAAAAAAAAAAAACTAAAAAATACACACATGGAGGCTAAACAATACACTATTAAATAACCAAGAGATCACTGAAGAAATCAAAGAGGAAATCAAAAAATACCTAGAAACAAATGACAATGAAAACACGACAAGCCAAAACTTATCAGATGCAGCAAAAGCAGTACTAAGAGGGAAGTTTATAGCAACACAATCTTATGTCAAGAAACAAGAAACATCTCAAATAAACAACCTAACCTTACAACTAAATCAATTAGAAAAAGAACAACAACTACAAAAAAAACCCCAAAGTTACCAGAAGGAAAGAAATCATAAAGATCAGATCAGAAATAAATGAAAAAGAAATGAAGGAAACAATAGCAAAGATCAATAAAACTAAAAGCTGGTTCTTTGAAAAGATAAACAAATTTTTCATAAACCATTAGCTAGACTCATCAAGAAAAAAAGGGAGAAAACTCAAATCAATAGAATTAGAAATGAAAAAGGAGAAGTAACAACTGACACTGCAGAAATACAAAGGATCATGAGAGATTACTACAAGCAACTCTATGCCCATAAAATGGACAATCTGGAAGAAATGGACAAATTCTTAGAAATGCACAACCTGCCGAGACTGAACTAGGAAGAAATAGAAAATATGAACAGACCAATCACAAGCACTGAAATTGAGACTGAGATTCAAAATCTTCCAACAAATAAACCCCTGGACCAGATGGCTTCACAGGCAAATTCTATCAAATATTTAGAGAAGAGTTAACACCTATCTTTCCCAAACTCTTCCAAAACGTAGCAAAGGGAGGAACACTCCCAAACTCATTCTATGAGGCCACCATCACCCTGATACCAAAACCAGACAAAGATGTCACAAAGCAAGAAAACTACAGGCCAATATCACTGATGAACTTAGATGCAAAAATCCTCAACAAAATACTAGCAAACAGAATCCAACAGCACATTAAAAGAATTATACACCATGATCAAGTAAGGTTTATCCCAGGAATGCAAAGATTCTTCAATATACACAAATCGATCAATGTGATACACCATATTAACAAATTGAAGGAGAAAAACCATATGATCATCTCAATAGATGCAGAAAATGCTTTCAACAAAATTCAACACCCATTTATGATAAAACCCCTCCAGAAAGTAGGCATAGAGGGAACTTACCTCAACATAATAAAGGCCATATATGACAAACCCACAGCCAACATCATTCTCAATGGTGAAAAACTGAAACCATTTCCACTAAGATCAGGAACAAGACAAGGATGTCCACTCTCACCACTATTATTCAACACAGTTTTGGAAGTTTTAGCCACAGCAATCAGAGAAGAAAAGGAAATAAAAGGAATCCAAATCAGAAAAGAAGATGTAAAACCGTCACTGTTTGCAGATGACATGATACTATACATAGAGAATACTAAAGATGCTACCAGAAAACTACTGGAGCTAATCAATGAATCTGGTAAAAGAGCAGGATGCAAAGTTAATGCACAGAAATCTCTTGCATTCCTATAAACTAATGATGAAAAATCTGCAAAAGAAATGAAGGAAACACTCCTATTTACCATTGCAACAAAAAGAATAAAATACCTAGGAAAAAACCTACCTAAGGAGACAAAAGACCTGTATGCAGAAGACTATAAGACACTCATGAAAGAAATTTAAGATGATACAAAGAGATGGAGAGATATACCATGTTCCTGGATTGGAAGAATCAACATTGTGAAAATGACTCTACTACCTAAAGCAATCTACAGATTCAATGAAATCCCTATCAAACTACCAATGGCATTTTTCACAGAACTAGAACAAAAATTTTCACAATTTGTATGGAAACACAAAAGACCCCCAAATAGCTAAAGCAATCTTGAGAAAGAAAATTGGAGCTGGAGGAATCAGGCTCCCTGACTTCAGACTATACTACAAAGCTACAGTAATCAAGACAATATGGTACTGTCACAAAAACAGAAATATGGATCAATAGAATAGGATAGAAAGCCCACAGATAAACCCACGCACATATGGTCACCTTATCTTTGACAAAGGGGGCAAGAATATACAATGAGAAGAGACAGCCTCTTCAGTTAAGTGGTGCTGCGAAAACCGGATAGCTACATGTAAAAGAATGAAATTAGAACACTCCCTAACACCATACACAAAAATAAACTCAGAATGGATTAAAGACTTAATGGAAGGCCAGACACTATCAAACTCTTAGAGGAAAACATAGGCAGAACACTCTATGACATAAATCACAGCAAGATCCTTTTTGACCCACCTCCTAGAGAAATGGAAAGAAAAATACAAGTAAACAAATGGGACCTAATGAAACGTAAAAGCTTTTGCACAGCAAAGGAAACCATAAACAAGACAAAAAGACAAACCTCAGAATGAAAGAAAATATTTGCAAAGGAAGCAACTGAGAAAGGATTAATCTCCAAAACATGCAAGCATCTCACGTAGCTCAATATCAAAAAAACAAACAACCCAATCCAAAAATGGACAGAAGACCTAAACAGACATTTCTCCAAAGAAGATATACAGATTGGCAACAAACACATGAAAGTATGTTCAACATCACTAATCATCAGAGAAATGCAGATCAAAAGTACAATGAGGTAACACCTCATACCAGTCAGAATGGCCATCATCAAAAAATCTCCAACGAACAAATGGTGGGGAGGGTGTAGAGAAAATGGAATTCTCTTGCACCATTGGTGGGAATGTAAATTGATACAGCCACTATGGAGAACAGTATGGAGCTTCCTTAAAAAACTAAAAATAGAATTACCATATGACCCAGAAATCCCACTACTGGGCATATACCCTGAGAAAACTATAATTCAAAAAGAGTCATGTACCATGATGTTCATTGCAGCTCTATTTACTATAGCCAGCACAAGGAAGCAACCTGAGTGTCCATCAACAGATGAATGGATAAAGAAGATGTGGCACATATATACAATGGAATATTACTCAGCCATAAAAAGAAATTAAATTGAGTTATTTTCTGTGAGATGGATGCACCTAGAGTCTGTCATACAGTGTGAAGTAAGTCAGAAATAGAAAAACAAATATTGTATGCTAATGCATATATATGGAATAAAAAAGAAAAAAATGGTTCTGAAGAACCTATGGGCAGGACAGGAATAAAAATGCAGACATAGAGAATGGGCTTGAGGACATGGGGAGGGGGAAGGGTAAGATGGGACGAAGTGAGAGAGTGGCATGGACATGCATACAGTACCAAATGTAAAATAGATGGCTAGTGGGAAGCAGTTGCATAGCACAGGGAAGTCAGCTCAGTGCTTTGTGACCACCTAGAGGAGTGGGATAGGGAGGGTTAGAGGGAGATGCAAGAGGGAGGACATATGGGGACATATGTACATGTATAGCTTATTCACTTTGTTATAAATCAGAAAGTAACACACTATTGAAAAGCATTTATACTCCAATAAAGATGTTAAAAAAAATAAAGAAGAATCCCTCACCTTAGTCCTCATTCTCATGTTTTATGAAATAATTATACCACTCAGTTCCTCAGTTACTATTCATCAGTAGACAAGGACCCTCCTTTTATGGTTCTCAGTTATCTCTTTGCTGTTTTTTGGTAAATATCTGAGCTAAAATTAGTTCATACCATTATATTTACCCCTCTTCTGTGTTCTGGTGTTTAGGCTTGGGTCTAACTTATAAAATAAAAATATAGTCATGAATTTATCTTCATGTAGCCCTAATTTATCTCTACATAGCACAGAATGTATGATCAGACAATCCTGGCTTCCAACCCTGAGTCTGACACACTTGCCAGTGGTATGACCTTCAGCAAGTTATTAAATGACAGAGTCTCTGGTTCCAGTGTGCAAATTTGGGATAACTATAAGTACCTTGAAGGATTACCCAATATGATGTATGTATGTAGAATAATCAACACACAATTGGCACCCAATATATAGCTCAATTATTATGACTGTCATTTGTTGAGATATAGTTGCTTATAGTTGCTCACTTTGAAGACCTAAATCAAAGGAGATCTTAAATCAGCTTCCAGTGAGTCAAGAGTAGCCATGTCAAACATTCTACTTACTTGAAAGTATGAATATTTGTAACTTTCCTGGAAGTTGTTAAGGAAGACAGTCTAACATGGAGGACAACATCCTCTTACCTCACATGTTACTGACACTGCCATGAGACAGCATTTCTTATGATGATTTAGAAAGCTTATTCCTCATACGAGAACATAAATGTCATTTAGATGTGCCAACCATTCTACCCAGGATTCTGACCTGGAAAGTATAGAAGGTCATGACTCTACTCTTTGACATCATGAATCTAACCTTATAGATTAGCTATACATGGCTACAATTTTCTTAGTTCCCCATTTTCCCTTTTTCTTTTCTTTCTTTTTTTTAATTTTAACATTTACTTTAGCATCCTAGGCATTTTTATGTATGCTACTTTATTTCATCCTAACTACTCTGTGAGATAGGCATTATTACTCCCCATCACTGATGTCAGTTTCTCATTGGCTGTGAGCTATCAGAGGAAGAATGTGGGTATATAACCACTCCATACAAGGGCATTTCTCTTGGCAAGGGGGCAGCTATAAGTCCTTTTTAGCCAGCATTTCTAGCAGCTAGAGGATAGATTCACTAGCCCAGGAGAAAGAGGATACGGATGGGCACCAGCAGGATCTACTATATCCTCCTTTTGCAGGAGGTAGTGGGGAAATGAGATTCAGAGCATTTAAGTGACTTTATCATGCTCCTTTTTCTGGTAGTGAAAAGCCAGTTCCTAAATCAGACTGCCTAATTCCTGTTCTCTTTCTATCATACCACAGCTGAAGGATACTAGAAGGGCAGTTTTGAATTTAAAGAAACATCTTATAAAGTAGCAGGTTGGAAGAATGACTTCATTAAGTATATTACTCACTATAAAAGTCATAATTCCTTTAAGTTTCTTGACATTTAGCCCTTGTTAATATTAGCTGATGCCCCCTGCACCTTTATTTTATAGGAACTGGAGAACAAATCCATGGTCTTTCTATCCATGAAATCCACAAATGCATGCAACTCGATTTCAAGTCTTCTCAGAAATTCACTCCAAACTCGAGTCCTATCCTTTGCATCTGACCCCATAGAGCATTTTTTTCCCTTTTATCCCCTTGGAATAATGGTCAAGTTTGGGACTTGACCACAAAAAAACCTGATATTAAACAGATCTGTTCCTGTATGTCACATGTCCTGTAGCTCTAGTCTGGCTGACACCTACGGTCAGCCCTTAAACTTTGACCACTACAAAGCATCACACTGGTGGAATGGTCAACACTTCAATTCAGTAAATTGAGGATACTACTTTGTCCAGGGCATTTCACAGGCATAGGCTTGGAAGAAGATCCTTGCTGTAAGATAGTTTCACATTTAAGGCAAACTTGGAGAAATGTTGAGATACAGAAAACACAGAAACCAAGAGAAGAAAAGTTTATTCTAACTGAGAGGATTGGGAAAGGCTTCTTGGAAGAGAATGTAATTAAACTAGATTTTGAAAATTGAGGAAAATTTCAACAAGTAGGATCATTTGAAAGAAGGCATGAATAAGGAAGCAGATTAAGGGACACAATTTGAAGGTCAAACATTATCCCCCAAAAGCAAAGGTCAGAACTCTAATCAGGAAATAAAGCAATTAGATAAATACCTGAAACCAAGACCTAACAGCACTAAGTTTAGGAGCAAAATGAGTTGAGGGTCAGATTTAGCACCCAAAGGATAAACAAATCTAAACCCCAAACCAAAACCTAGAGTCACAAGTAAAGACAGACATATATCAAGCCCAGAAAGATGAAACTAAAGATACTATGGGAAGTTTGACAGAGTCTCTTATTCAAAAGCGAGCTGCCCAAAGACTTAGGCAAGGCTATACAGGAGGTAGAAGTGGGTCATTAGGTAGCTTTTGCCTTGTCTGGTCAAGGTCACCCTGAAGCTTCAAATCACAACCCGATCACCACAACTTACTTTTGTGGGTAACAGTTCATGAAGACATATTGCCCAAGAATCACTTTGGAGGAACAAAAGATCTTCCTTGCTGCATTCCTAAGAGAAGCATAGATCCACTTAGCTCAGGACAGGTTCTGGGAAGGTCAAAAGGAAAGGGTCATCCTCCTTGCATATCTTAGGTCTAATAACACAGGTTAGCAAGGGCCTTTAACATCTTAGGGCTTTTTTCTTTCTTTTCTTTCTCTCCCTTTCCTTCCTTCTTTCCTTCCTTCCTCCCTCCCTTTCTTTTTTCTTTCTTTCTTTCTTTCTTTTTCTTTCTTTCTTCTTAAATGTTACTTAGCATCTCTCATCTGTCTAGTGGCCTAAGTTTTATTACATTGTAACTAATCTACTTTCAACTACCTGAATGAATGTCCTAATTTGAAGTAGTAAAGAAAGAAGAAGAGGAGATAGGGGAAGAAAGCGTAAGGAGATACTTAGAGTCAAAATCAAAAGGCATTCTTTCAGGGAGCTTAACAGTCGTGGTGCTCAGACATAATGTAGCTGAACAGTCATGATTAAGAGCTCTCAAGAAGTGAAGCAGGAGGGAGATGAGTGGCAGGAAATAACATTTCCAAGTGCCTATTTGAACTAGGCACAGTGCCAAACATTTTGAATGATTTTTATCTCCATTTAATCCTCTACATATTGCAAGTGGGTGGTAAGTTTCTAAAAGTAAAATCATTCAGAATAAAACATGTTTCCTTTAGCTGCATGCATCCAAACTGAAGTGTAGCTCAGCTTGCATTATGGACCAATTTTGGACCACTTAGCAGGTCTTCACTGACCTTTTTTCGTTCCAGATAATGATTAAGAATCACTGCCCTTACCAGATTAAAAAATCATAATAATATGTTTTATCTTTATGCAGTTGAATAGCAGATACAGCCTTATTTATGGATGATGAAGGAATGATGAAAACGTATTATTTGTTTCTGTTTCTGTTGGGTAATTACCCATAACTGGCATCACAGCTCTAAGGAAAACATTGGCATAACAAAATGTAACCATACATAGTTTCTGGGGATGAATGAAAATCATTACTAATGCCAGGGCTTCTTCAGCTTTGAGGGACCTTGTTATATCTCAGTTGAGGCCACTGTCAGTTCTAATTTTGTTTATATCTATACAGATATAATTGAAGATTAAAATATTTTTATGGGCTTCCCTGGTGGCGCAGTGGTTGAGAGTCCGCCTGCCTATGCAGGGAACGCGGGTTCGTGCACCGGTCCGGGAGGATCCCACATGCCGTGGAGTGGCTGGGCCAGTGAGCCGTTGCCGCTGGGCCTGCATGTCTGGAGCCTGTGATCCGCAACGGGAGAGGCCACAGTAGTGAGGGGCCCGCATACTGAAAAAAAAAAAAAAATTATAAATATATTATAAGACTACTTACTTGTTACAATGAGAATTAAGACCTAAACAGTTCTTGGCCTTTACCTAACCACTATGTGGAACATTGTTATTTAATTCAACAAAGATTTGGTATTTGAATTTTAAGATATTGCTGAAATGGCTGGAGTTTCACAAAATCATTTTTAATACATTTGGCACAGAGATTCAGGATAGCACTAAATAAATTTTTTTTTAGATAATCAGATTCTGAACACCAGTTAACATATTAACTGTCCTATCAGACCATTTTCTATTAATTGACCATCTTTTCTGACATCTCTAGTTTTCTTTGAACAAAATCTACCTTAAAGTAATATTTCTTTGGTGTCTGCTGTGTGCTCAGTCCCAGGAAGTTATTTATTACACCAAAAAAAAAGGGTGATGAAGAGAAATTCACCCAGTGGAGCTCACCACAGGACTCTCATAACTGTCTTTACTTCTAGCACTTAATGCTGATCCTGTCCATTTTTATCACTGCTATTCATCAAATATCTTTTTTGATAAATTAACTGTTTAAAAACTGATTATTAACAATTAATATACACTAGGGACTGTGAAGCCTCTGGGAAAAAATGGTGAGTGAGATAAATATGGTTCCTGCTCTCATAGAGTATACAGTCCAGCAGACTGAACAGTCCCCCTAGTTGAAGATTCTGAATTTCAAAGTATGCGGCTGTACAGTTTCCAGAGGAATTCTTCACATTCCTCTATCCCTTGGTCTAAAGTGGTGATGTTAAAAATAGTCTATATGGGCATCTCTTCAGCTAACAATGGGATTGAGATTTGTCATGCAGGTAGAATGAAACAATTCATTCATAGAGCAAATGTTTATTGAATACGAAGTATACACTAGATAGGGTTCATATTTTTTGGCAGCAATAAACATAGTCTCAGCTCTCAGAGAATTTTACATTCTGAGAGGATGGATGTTTCACAAAGGTTGTTAAATTATCATGTGCTACAGCACAGATCCCATGAATAGCGTACACTCTCTCCCCCACTCCCACATAGATCTTACATGTGCTTGTGGAACCCTATTTAGTGATTGAGACCATGAAGAACCCAGTGTCCTGTGCAAACTGAATCCATGAGTCACAAGAATACTCAAAATATCTGTGTTCAATCTTTGTATTCACCTCCAAGGCAAAGCCTTATGGCCATTTCTGACGAACAGTCTAGTCTACAGAAAATCCGCAGATGACACAGGTGAGAGCATTCCTTAGTAGTCTAGGCTCACCTGCTCAGAGGTGTTGTGTATGGGCATCACAAGACAAGAGCAGAGAGCTGGCTATGTCTCCCGAATCCTTTCCTGTCATCTGGTTATACGATTAGAAGAAAATCATTTGGCCTTGCTTATCTCCAACTAAGAAATGAAGAACTTGGGTCAGAAGAGATAGCATTTGACTTATAAGCATTTGACACAGTACATATTACACTTTTTCATTGCTTTATTACTTGACTCTACACAATGTCCCCTCCTCCTACACACACAACAGAATACAAACATGGGTGAGGATTTTTTTTAAGTGTTGTTCACAGCTGTGTCCAGCACCTATAACAGTACCTGACACATTGTGGGCATTCAATATATATTTGTTGAATAAATCCCCATTTCACAACCAAAGAAACTGTGGCTCAAAGAGATTAAAAGCCTTGACCTAGATCACACTGTGTGAATGACAGAGCTGGAATTAAAAACCAAGTTCTGTCTGCCTCTTATTGCTCCCCAACTATGAACTATCAGCCTTTGATATTCATTCATTCATTCATTCATTCACTCTTCTTGGTGCCAAGTAACTCCATATTTGAATAATATCCAATTGTCCACCTGACATCTCACTTGGGAACCAACAGGAATCTCAGACATAACTTGTCCAAAATTAAAAAAATGGTCATTTTCTTGGCAGACCAACAGCTCTGAGAACAAGGAACTGCTAATGGCCTTCTCTTAGAAATGATAGGATCTCTGATATGGGAAAAGGAAGGACAGGACCAGAGCTCTTTTCTCATAGGACCGGGTGATTTAATCCTTCCCTTGCCCTCCCTTATCAAGCTCAAGACTCATGTCACATACCCTGCTTTCCCAAGATGTTATTTATGCACATTCTTAACGCTTTAAGGAAACAGTAGGCATATGCAAATTAAATTCCAGGAAGAAAAGGTTTATAACTAGTAAATTTCATTGAATTCGAGGTTTCATCAGTGCTTGGAAAATCTTCTTTATGTGATTAAGACATAGGGGACAATTGTGAAAGTTGGAGAACTGATAAAGTACTGAAATGCATATGTGTATCAATTTTTTAATTATGCAGAATATTTTTTAAGAGCTGCACACATATTTAGTTCACACTAATTAAATTAACAACTCGGAGAGACAGAATAGAATTATGGATAAGAACATATGGCTTTGGAGGCAGAATGCCTGAGATGTGAACCCCAGTTCTACTAACTACTATAGGTGATCTTGGGCAAGTTACTTAACCTCTCTGTTTTAGTTGCTAATCCAAAAAGTTGAGGTAAAAGAGTACTTACCTGACAGTGTGGTGAGAATTTGGTGTGTTAACACAGGTGCTACAAAAGTGTTGTCATTATTATTACTACGGGTCTTGATCTCCACATGTAACAGTGTGACTGGAAACCTGTCTCCATGAAGTAATGGAAGAGCTGCTTAAAACTCAGAGACAGTGCTCAGAAACACAGGTCTGAAGTCAGATAACACTCGGTTAAAGACACATTTCCAAAGACGATCATCAGTGTGGACTTGGAACACACCTCATCCTTTCCACATCTTATGCAGTCTAAAATGTGATGCCAGTATCCCCTACTTCAAAACATGGTAAAGAATTAAGTTAGTAAGGAGCTAAGTAAAGTCCTCAAATAGAATTTAGTGCACAATTAGTGCTAAATCATTAGAAGCACTCATTCTTACTACAAATAAATGAAACTAAATTACCAGAAGGAAATTTTAAAATTTAGCCCAAAGAATAATCTGGTATATGTAGCCTTACATATTATTTCCCTTCAGAAGGAAAGAAAGAAAGAAAATGAAAGAAAGAAAAAGAAAGAAAGAAAAAAAAGGTTCTTTTACTAAAAAACTTTAAACTTTCAATTTTTTACAACTCTCCTCTGTCATCCGAGACTAAGCAAAGGATACTTGTCAAGACACTGATCACAGCTGGAATTCAAGAGCTATTGATAGCTTGGGCAACCTTGTTCCTCAAACCTAGTCAAAATTCATTTCCCTTTTCATAATTACACAAACCCCGTTCATCATCCTGGCAAGAAAACAGAATGTTCTTATATTTGTTAGTGGTGTCATGTTATTTGCCTAAACATGAGGATGCACATTTTGGACTAACTTAAGAAATGGTATAAATCAGAAAGACCAGACCTTCGTCAGAGTGGACCTAATCCCTAGAAATCTTGCCTAATCTTTCTATTTTTTTTTCCCCTCTTTTGCTGTCTGCTGTCAACCCAGAAGTTGAGGTAGCCTTCCCTGGGCTGGAAACCCAGCTCTGTGTTTCTCTGTCTCCTTTTTCTTATCTATAAAATGGAGAAATAGTGGCACTTCAGACTCAGAGGGGAGCTGGGAAAATTAAGATCAATGTGAAGCCTTATGCTAACATCGGAACATACAACAAATACCATTATGTGGTAGTTATTATTATGAAAGTTGTCAGAGATCCAATTAATCTTCTTAAGTGAATAACAGTGTGAATTTTTGCTAAACTATAATCCAAATAAAGGTAGTATTTTGAATTAACCCCTTAATCCTGCACTGGAATTTTCTACTGTAGTTTCCCACTTTCAGAAAGGATGATGGTAAATGTCACATCAGAAGAATGTTTAAAAAAAAAAAAGATGTGACCCTTGTATATTTTTGTAGTTTCAAAAGACTCCTTTGACCAAAAAGTTCTATCATTTCTCCATTCAGGAAAATTGCATTTTAGTGAAATACTTATCTAGGAGATTCCATGATAGAATTATTTATTGTGTATGAGCAGCCACTTAGCCTAGTTAAAGCACAAGTATAAAGTCCAATTGTTCAGAATTAGAATCCCAACCCTCTGCTCATTGTCTGTGGGACTCTAGGTAACTCTCTGAATCCTAGTTATTTTAGGTATAAAATAAACTAATAATCTCTCCTTACAAGAGTGGTATGAAAGGTAAGTAACTAGAACCACATTAAAAAACCCCAGCACATTACCTAGCCCAATGCAGATTCTCAATGTGTATTTGAATTTTCACCCTCTTTGTAACATTTGCTCTATTATAGTCTCAAAGTTCAATAATGTAGACATTGGTATGCATATTTATAATCACTCGTAGGAGTATAACAATTTATAGTTCGCAAATTGTTTGCATTTAGATCATTGGAAACTGAGGCTCTGAGCTCTTGATTGCCTTTTGCAAAGCTGCTAAGGCACAGCTGAAGAGGTGGGCCCAGTGCTCCAGGCCCAGTTTCAGCAGACTGCCTGCTCTCCATTCCCTGCCTCAGGGCCTATCACATAGCCAGTACCAGGGTGATCCATTCTTTACCTAGCAATTTTCATAAAGGGAAAGTGTCATAGTCTGTGGATTGTTACCTTGCTTAGAAAATTTCAATAGAAACTCTTAAGACAAGAGTTTTAAATTGCAGGAGGAAGTCATACGTGCTCTCCTACCACAGTCCTTACTTCCTCAGACTGGGTTTTCCTCACAGTTCTGGTGACTCACCCCTTTGGCTGCAGACACGTGGCCTGTCTGAGTGCTGTGGAGCATCATGGGAAATGAGCTGTCGTGGGGTCTATCAAAGTAACTAACCAAGCTTCAGCTAAAATATAAATTCTCACGAGAGTGAGGAATTAGGTCTGTTTTGTTTACAGGGGAGTTGTAATTGTCAATATTAGTAGCTGAAACATAGTAGTGCTCAATATACGTTGTTTTAATGAGGGAATTCTATTTCACATGAATGGGATTCCGATTATGACTTCACATGAAATCCCAGATAGCCAGGATCTGGTGTTGAGTCTGAACTACTGCTAAATTTAGAATAGTTGACCAGAAGTTGCCCATCTCATGGTGTCTCCCCATCTGGACTGTAAACTATTCTAGGGCAAGGACTGGGTCTTGCCTCTTGAGGAAACAATACCTAGCGTGACATATATTGAATATATGTATAACCTCACTTTGAGAAATTACTTTTGTCTAAATTACCAAGTTGCTTTTACAGACACAATAGGAGAATTCAAACAATTTGGACTATACAAAGGGGCATAGGTAACATTTCCTTAAAAAATTTAGAATGTCATTGTCCTAATCTGCAATTCAGTCAGCAGGATTTTGGTTTCAAAAAAAAAGAAAAGAAAAAAAAAGATTGGAATCAAAAGCAAAGGAAGTGGAGGATTTGAGGGCTTTTTCAGGTAGGTCAGGGAGAGGCTTCTCCACAGAAAGCCCACTTCCCAGTGGCCACATTGCTGGAGTCTCTTTCCTGCTCTCCCAGCTCCTTCTTTATCTAGATTTCATGAGGTAATTCATTTCATCAAAGAGGAATTTTTTACAGAAATATTCAGAGGAAACTCTGAGTTAATATAACTCCTCAGCAAGGAAAAAAAATAGTAATTAATGTAAAAAAATTTTTCCCAACTTGTTTGGGTAAACTTCCGCTTTGGCTTTTTGTAGCCGTTCCTCCAATGACTGCCTTTCTAGCATGCCTTCTAAGTAGCCCACCCACCTCTTGCTACAATTGTTGTGACTACAACCTCAGAACCAGAGAACAGGATAGCCAATGCTAGGCAAACATTCAGACAGCTGGAATGTTATAACTTGGGAATGTCATGGAAGACAAACATGTTCAAACCTTTGTAGAGCAACTTTAAGGCCAGCCATCCAGTTAAAATTACCTCATTGTGCAGTGTAACAACTAAAGATCATAATCATAACACAAATAGTGTTTTTCTTGCAATCTATTCTCCAGTTAAATGTGAGCTCCAGTAGAGCAGGGCCTTTGTGGGTACATCCAGCTCCTAGGTCTGTGACTAACATATAGTGAGCTGTAGCTGTACGTGGTGGGGAGTCAATAACCATTGGTTGGATTGAATGCACTTTGCTGTGGCCCTTGTAATAATGAACATAGTAGACATCATGGTACAAGTAACAGTGCCCAGAAGGGGAAATCAGGGACTTGACTACCACCAAGTAACTTTGAATGAGTAACCTCTTCAAACCTCTCTTTGCTCATCAGAAAATTGAGAGAGTTGGGGTAGATTATTTTTTAGATCCCTTCCACTTGTAAATGCTATCTCTCTCCACCTTCACTTAGGATAATTTAACACACCTTACCCCAGGGCATGACGAATTTTTTTGGTCATTGCATGAAACAGTATTTTCAGTAGAAATGGGGTGGGGACAATAGAAGTGGACCCAGAGCTGGTCACTGAGAATACCTACCTGGAATCTACACACAATAATTTGGGCACACAGAGTGCTTCACCAGTCCAGGACATTTGGGAAGGGATGTCCATGAACAATGAATTCTTGATCTTTTAACACTTCATTTCTAGACCCTTGGTTGTTGTCAAAAGAACCACCTTCGCCCATTAATCCATGAAGACAAACTCCTGGGACAAGCATCCTCTGCCACAAGAGATGCCTGGATGGGTAAAACTAGAAAATTGAAAGCTAAGGGAAAAAATGGAACCACCCAGTAGAGAAGAGTGCAGGTGGAGGCCAGAGTTCCCAAGGGGCAGGATGTTCATACAGTATGACAGGTGGAAATAAGTGACACTTGGAAACATGCTGACTAACAATGGGCTCCGATAGGACCCATGGACTAGAATTCTCCTGTTGTAGAATACTTACTTTTTGTAGATATTTGTTTTATTTTAATGTAACTTTCTTTTGATATATTAATGCCCCTGCATTTTCACTTTAAGGAGTCAATTATCAGGTTCTATTAGTCATGAGGAGAGAGTTTTCTTGAGTTGGATCTTGAATAAAGTGATGTGGTTTCATCCTCAAGTGCCAGGCACCTCTGTTCCCAGGTTTAGATGATAATTACTATCCTTTTACTGAACCCTAGTCACTCATGAGATGGGAAGAGATGGTTGAGAAAGAAAAGAACATCAGTGAAATCTCCCGGTATTCTTATCCTGCAGCAGAGCCTCTCTCACTCCCAGCCCTACATGTAGGGCCTTGGCCTTTTTGTGACATAAACACTCCTTGGCCCTAGCTTGGAGGAAAATTGGAAGAACTAGACTCTAAAGTAAGCTAATATCATCCATAGTCTAGTGCAAAGAAAACCAGAAAATGTTTGGCATGAAGAAATTGCCTTCGAGAAATTTTTTTCCATGTAGTATTTGCATAAATTTGTTACAGACCTGCCATTTCAATAAAAGGGCGAAAAGAGCAAGACCTTGAGTCTGCTGGCATCTTGTTGCCCTTTGCAGCCAAGGTCAGATTCTGTCATCTCTTGCTTCATTTCTGCTTCCCTTAGTGGACTCAAGCCTGCCAGATCTGAGGCTACAGATGATTATAATCAAAGTTATATGTGCTATGAGTGAACAGGCTGAATTGTGCAACATTTCTTTTGGCTAATATTTCAGTGTCTTGATTCCTAAGCCTGACAAGTAGCTACAGAACATGAAGCAGCATATACTGAGTCAGTGAATGTGAGAAAGAAGTTATAGCTAAAGGTTAAGCATAGCAGGCACTCTTAGGACCACCATCTGACTCCACAGCCTTATTCTAAGATGTAGATTTCTCTCTTTTAATTCAATTACATTTGTTCCTATAAATTTAATGTAAACTTCAGACCTTTGGAAACACCCCAAGACACATGATAAACAGTACCTTGTATGCAATCTCTTCCTGTCCTAAAACTGTGAAAGTCTCCCACCAGGAAATGACAATATCTGTCAGCTTATTAATTCATGAGCAATTTGATGTCTCTTTAAGTGACAAATGGAAGTTGAGAAATGAATTCTTACTGTTGTGATTCCAACACTTTAGAAACTCTTCAATGAACAAATATAAATTTTCTCTTTGTGTTAACAATGAAAAAAAGATTTTCTTAAAACCAAACAAATTAAGTGTCTTAACAAATGTCAGTGTGATGGGTTAGCTTCCTAGATGGGTCTACTTTATGCTGTAGTTTTTCCAAAGATCCATTGAGGTTTCAAGAAAGACAGGACCATAATTCGCCATTTTTCTAATCATGCCCCATTGTTCTATAATAAAAAGACTTTAATTAAAATGTTATTCCATTAATTTTCCAAGAAATTATACTTGAAAGAAATGTATTTTTACACCCTGGATGTAGATGTCTCATCTGGAAGCCTTAACCATTGAAACTGTACCCCAGTCCCTTCCCAAAATGTTCTCCAATACTGGGTTCAAAGCACTGTACTATGAAAGCTATGAGAAGAAAAAGTATAAATAGAAAAAACTTTTTTCAAACACATAAAATATAAAATAGTCATAATAACTTTATTTTCAAAACTCAGGTCTTCAACTATTTCTTTCAGAATTCCCTTCCACAACTCTTCCCCCAAGTCCAACACTCCCCTTGGAGAGCTACACATAATATGTAACACCCTCGCTCTGTCTTGGTCAGTCATTTTACTTTCTAGGTATACTCCTTAAAGACAGGGGTCATGTACACTCCTTTCTATCATCCCTAGGGTCTGACCCAGAGCCTGAGGTCTGGTGCCGTGCTCGCCCTTGACCTGTCTCCTCAGCTATAGCGTGAGATCCATGACAGAAGGGACTGTCTTATCAGTGGCTCTCAGAGCCCTGCTCAGAAACTTGATGTCTAACCTATGCTTGTAGAGTTGCTAAACTGAATACATGTGAAGCCTCCAGAACTGTGTTTCTATTGAGACAAGCGGGAACAGCACTGTCCTTGTCCCACATGGCCTAAACGTTAATCTGACAAATAGCTGAAAAAATTACAAAGAAAATATAAGACGGGAATAGGTGGGAGTCCAAAGTGGCTTCTGAGCCCCATTCCACTGCCTAGGTAACACATTTCTCTTACTGTAGCAACGTCACAATTGTTGACCTTCAGTTCACCTAGTTGAACTGATGAACCTAGTTAAAGTCAGTTGAGGAACCTCATACCCCTTCCTCCTATCCCAAAGGCCCTTTGTCCTTTTACACCCCTTTCTCGGGACTTCTAGTTGTTCCCTCCCTGCTGAGCTCATTATCAGCCCTTCCTCTCCAGCTGTTTCCCAGATGAATCAGAGGAGGGAAGGAAGACCGAGAGCTATGCTACATGAAGGATAATCCAATCTTTTACACCACTCAGATTAACAATCTTCTAGGCTGTGTCCCTTTGTCATCTAGCCTGTATGAACTTAATCCCAAGAGGAAAAAGAATTTTAAAGGCTCATTCTGCTACTGATGAGTTTCGTTTCAAATGCGTTGATTCTGAGGCACCTAAAGGCATGCAGGAGAGAAAGCTGTCCAGGCAGATTAAAACACAGACCTCAAAGCTCAGAAGGAGGTGGATAGTTCAGCTATCCATGGCTTTATAGAGAGATCAGAATCAACACCAACACAGAGTCTGGACCACAAGGATTCCAGAGCTCCTTGTTCAAACCCAGATAATTTGGGGAGGCTTTTGCAAAATTTCATGGTTAGTGGCTGAAAAGCACATTAACACACACAGAATTCTGTGACCCTGACCCTTGGCTGACCCTTCAAGGGTACTCCCCTGCAGTCACCTCCTCTGTTTCAATATGGTTTTCTTTATTCCCTCTATTTTTTTTAAGAGATAATATATGCATCACACTTATTTATTTATTTAGGCTGCACTGGGCCTTAGTTGTGGCATGCAGGATCTTTGCATTGTGACATGTGGGATCCTTAGTTGCAGCATGCATGCGGGATCTAGTTCCCTGACTAGGGATCGAACCCTGGTCCCCTGCATTGGGAGTGTGGAGTGTTACCCACTGGACCACCAGGGAAGTCCCCCTCTATTTTTTAAAAACATGAGATTAAGTGGATAAGAATACAAAGCTATAGTTTAAAACATTATTATAAAGTGAGCACATGAGTAACCACCACCCAGATCAGGAAATAATACATTCCCAGCACCCCTAGAACATCCTTCCCAATTCCAACCTTTTCCTCTTCCTCTCAGGTAACCACTTCCTGGTTCTTTTCAGTAATCTTTGCCTTGCCTTTCATTACGCATGCATTCCTAAACAATACAGCTCCTTTTGCCTGGTTTTGTACTTCATATAAATAGAATCATACTCTTTGCATTTTTTTTTTTTTTTTTTTTTTTTTTTGCGGTATGCGGGCCTCTCACTGTTGTGGCCTTCTCCCTTTGCGGAGCACAGGCTCCACACGCACAGGCTCAGCGGCCATGGCTCACAGGCCAAGCCGCTCTGTGGCATGTGGGATCTTCCCGGACGGGGGCATGAACCCGCGTCCCCTGCATCGGCAGGCGGACTCTCAACCACTGCGCCACCAGGGAAGCCCCACTCTTTGCATTTTTGTGCCTTGATATTTTTTGCTCCACAATATGTTTGTGTGATTCATTTGTGATAATCCATGCAGTTCCAGTTGGTTTATTTTCTTTGCCATTAGTGGTTAAGAGCAGAGAGTCTAGAGCCAGATTGCCCAGGTTCAAATCCCAGCTCTATCACTTTCAGATATGTGAACTTGTGCAAATTACTTCATCTCTCTGTACCTTTATTTTAATTTACCTAGAGTTGATTTGGGGGTATGGTGTGGGTTAGGGGTCTGTCATAGGTGGACCTCCCTAGGAAATAGCTTCTGAGATGCTAATTTACACACCTGTGGTTTATTGGATAATGCTCTTAGGAACAATACCCAGCAGAGAGTGAGGAAAGTGGGGTTGGACAAGGAAAACTTGAACTTGAACTCGATGGTAGAACAGATGCAGCAGAGGCCTCAGCAGATTCCATGTGGAGTTGTGGAACTGGTATAGCCCTTCTAGGATGCCTCATATTGATAGATCTTTACCGCCACATCAACCAGTCTTTGGAGCTTGACTACCCTTAGGGAGAGGGCACAGCTTTGAAAACGGTATCTTCTTTAGGCCAAAGGAAATTCCTGAGGTAGGATTTGCTCTGAGCTGTGAGCTAGCAATACTCCTGGAAGCTGGGGAATTAGTGCTACCATCCTGAAGGGGAGATCTGAGCAGGCATTACAGCATCCAATATAGGGTCCAATTTAATTTTTACCCATATGGATACTCAATTGTCCCAACAGTTTTCTCCACTGATATGCAATACTACCTCTTTCATATTAAGTGTTCATGCAGAAGTCTATTTCTGAGGTTCTTTTTTTTTTTCTTCAATTCTGTCCCCTTGGTCAATTATCTAATTGTGACAGATCAATATCAACATATGTATGGATAATTGACCAACGGAAGAGAAACAAGAGAAGATTTGCTCTATTAGATATCAAGAGTTTCTATGCTATTCTTGGCCCTTTGACTATCTCTCAAATATGCATATTTGAGAACATGAAATATCCTCACCTGTCTTGTTCACCTGGGATGCCTAGTTTACCATTCATCCTTCAAGGCTAAACTGAAACATAAGTTCTCCTCAGAAGTTTTCATTAGCTTCAGGTCCTTCTTTCACTGTGACTCTTCATTGCCTCAAGAGTTGTCTCATAAATTGTGTAGGTTCAAGTCCTGACTCAAGCCGTAGTGCTGTGTGATCTTAGACTAGCTATTTAATCTCCATATGGCCTTTCCTCAAAATTTTCTGTGAGCATTCAATTAAAGTATTTATTATATCATATTTAGCTTTTATAATAGAGCTTGAGTTGTTCTTAGTTTCCATTCTAGATGATGAGGTTCTTCAGTGCTGGGATCATGGACCATTCATCTTTGTACCCCCATCTCCTAGCACCTAGTTTCACCATATGGAAACAACAGAAATTCAAGACAGTACGGTTCATGATCTAGAATCCAAGTAGTACATTGGCTCACCAGAAAGAATGATCAAAGACATTCATACATAAGTCCCTTTCTTCTGCCAATAAAGCCCCAACACTGAAGAATTTAGTCTAAAACCATAAAACTAACAATTCTTTCCTTAATTCAAAGCCCCATATCCCACCTACTCTTTTCCCCAAGTGAAGGACACCCCTCTCACCATCATCACTGCCTTACACAGAATCCCAGATTGCCCTGCAGACTAAGGCAAATTGATAAACTCAAGAATAAGAAGGAGAATGAGAAGGAGGAGAGGGAAGGAGAAGAAAAGGGGTAAGAGGAAGAGGAAGAAAAAAAGAAGGGAAAGGAAGGAGGGAGGAAGAAGAAGAAGAAGAAGGAGAAAAAGGAGAAGTAGTAGTAGAAGAAGAAGTAGAAGAAGAAAAAGAAGAAGAAGAAGAAGAAGAATGAGAAGGAGAAGGAGAAGAAGAAGAAGAAGAAGAAGAAGAAGAAGAAGAAGAAGAAGAAGAAGAAGAAGAAGAAGAAAGAAGAAGGAGAAGGAAGAGAAGAAGGAGGAGAAGAAGGAGGAGGAAGAGGAGAAGGAGGACAGAGAGAAGTGGGGGTGGGGGGCGAGAAGGGGGAACAGAAGGAGGAAAGAACAACAAGAGGAGAAATAAGAAGAAAATAAAATGTAAAATATGTTTATATACTCTTTCCCATAAAACAACTTTTAAAAATGCTAAGTAGGATATCATTTAATATTCCAGTCTGATAGTCCTTTGGACTATTTTCTAAGTAGCTGAGCAACCACAGGGAGGAAGAATAAACAATTCCCAGAGCAAGGTTAACTATCTAAACGGTATACCACTTAGGACAGTGAATGAGTATGCCAAAGGCAAACATTCTGCTTTTACCCTGGAAGTTCAGGAAATAAATTTTTGACATTTTAAAAATAGCTACCTGATCCCTGTTTTCAGGTATTGTACATTCAGAAACATTGAAGTTCATTTTTTTAAAACAGGTCTGGATTTGTTTTGCTTTTGAATTTTTGTTTTAATGAACAGGAAGCTCAAAAATTGGACTGGGGCTTCGCTGGTGGTGTAGTGGTTGAGAGTCCGCCTGCTGATGCAGGGGACATGGGTTTGTGCCGCGGTCAGGGAAGATCCCACATGCCGCGGAGCAGCTGGGCCCATGAGCCATGGCCTCTGAGCCTGTGCGTCTGGAGCCTGTGCTCTGCAACGGGAGAGGCCACAACAGTGAGAGGCCCGTGTATCGCAAAAAAAAAAAAAAAAAATTAGACTGTTTCAATAATGGATATGTGTAAACTATACTGGTCTGTCACAGGTCAGAGTAAATGTTTGGTGAATGACTCTAGTCATTTAATCACCAAATGACACCAAATGGCAGGGTTATTTCAGATTTAACTCAATAAAAGACCTTGTTAAGAAATAGGACCCTCACCTGCTGTGCATCTCCCTTGTTAAGGTTGGATTCTTGGAGTGTCAAGCATCATTTTCTCTCTTCTACTCTGTCATATTCTTAATGAAGAAGTTGCTTATATCATTTATTATGATGTTATCATGTCAAAGGACAATAAGAATGGGCTCAATAGAAATCAAATTTACTAGTGTAAAAATGGAACCAACAAATTTCCTTCTTATTTCCAGAAATTTCTTTGGGAAAGTAGATGTGATAGATGTGAAATTAAGTCAATAAATTTGGATTTATAGCCTTGTTCCTTGCCAAGGCTATGGAAAGAGGAAACAAAGGGTGAGCTGACAGGGCTGTCCTCAAGGCAGGTCATGGGGCTCAAAAATGAGTAGAGTCCAAGAAACTCAAGAGCCAAGGAGTTGTTTGGGTCTATTCACAAAGTCAAAAAGAATTGTTCCCTTTGTTATAAGGCTTATGTTGTGAGCCCCATGAATTAGGAGGTTTTCCTTTCCCAGAACTACCTTTGTCTTCATTCAGAGTACCATTACATGGAGATCACGGCACAACTCAGTGAAGCAGAAATGAATCTCCTCCTTTGGGGCTTAACCTCCTGTGGAGCTGTTATTTAGGTGATCTTATGACAGGGCTCAGAACCTCAGGAATGTTAGTAGGTCAGTAGGGTATTACGAAAGTAAGCTATACTGGCTGCAGTCATGCAAGAACAGGCCTGGGGAGTTTGCTGTTGTTTTCTTCCAGGCACAAGTGAGAGAGTGCATTGTTAGCCCTGCCATGTGCAACTGGATGCCACAGTGAGTTTTAATGGCAAAGCTCTAATTAGATAAGGAATTGTACTGATGAAGTGAGTAACTAATAAAGCTAAAAATACCTGAGGATTTCAGAGTGTGCTCTATTTATTACTCTCCCTCAGCACACAACTAACTGAATAGTAGATAGTCAGGGCCAAGGTTCATATCAGCATGGTGATGGTCTTTCCAAGTGTGGTGGGATACTTTATGGGATTATTAGTCTATATTTTATGCTCCCTGTGCTTTTTGTACTCTCTTGGCTCAGGGAAGCTCCAACTTTATTTGTTTTAAAGCAGAAGATGTCTAAAAACTAACATTTTCTTCTTTTGGAAAAGCCTAAAGAAGCCTAATTAAGAAGGTTATTCCAGCAATCCTGCTGGGGGATGAGAAAGAGGAGAGTGTCTTTGAGGAGAAAGAGACCTGAGAAGGAGAGAGAAGGTACATTATCCTAGACTAGAAAAGACAGTAAGATTTGAGTTTCCACTAGAAGGAGAACACTGAACTTCTCTCAGGTCCCCAGAGAGGTGACAGGACTCTGGGGAAATGGTTGATTTTATACCTAGGAAAGTTAGACCTGGGATCTGGAGTTTCCAACTTGGCAAAGACTTCTGTGCTTTGAGCATGCCCCTCTGTGTTTCAACAAACCATGTGGGCTTGTAAAATTGGTCTCTCATGGATTTCAAGACCAGAGGAACATTCTCCAAATGTTTTCTTTTTCATATGTCTCCTGGGAATCTTAGAAGTATCTGGGAGGTGGGGTGGTAGAAACCAAGGAATCCCATTAATGATTTAGTGAAATTAAATCTCTCATGACTCTGGAGGAATATGAAGTAAGCTCAAATTTAATATATTTTTTTAATGAATGTGAACTTTCCCATATACTTAGTTTGTAGTGTAAGATTCATATTCTTTACACAGGCTTGAAAATAAAAAAAGTGTTTGAGTGATAGTGGATAAGAGATGACTCTTATTACAGGCAGGTTGGGAACCCAGAATTTAAACTTATGCTACTAATTTTGCTATGGGTCCTAATCTTAAATTCAGTAGACATAAAATTGAGCTAATGACCATTTCTTATCTCATAAAGCTTTGCCTGTTATTCTAGGTATATTTTTACAACTCAAAAATTGCAAGATATAGAAAATTGTCTGCATGAGAATGTGTCAGAAAGTGGTCGCACTCCAGGTACATATGTGAAAACAGAGAGAGCTCTGTACAGTCCAAAGATTTTCAAGCCTTAACAAATGATTTGCTTATGTAAAATAATGTTTATTTAAACAAAATTTTATCATCAAATGATGAGCATATGCCTTAGTAATATGTGAATATAATATTTGATCTGTAGGATTCCGAGAGTGTAAAAATGTCCTTCAAAAGACAGAGCATTATATGAGATGTTTAAGTACCACAAAGTTAGTGGAAACTGGAAATTTGTCATTTTTTCTTGTATTTTAAACATTAGACAAAATTTGTCAGGAGTGGTACTTCAAATTTTGAATCCAGAAAAACCACCACCACATCCACCAACGTGGAAAATTTATATATCTAGGCCAGACCTCTTTCTATATTCCCTACACATTTATCCGATTGCTTCTTTGCAAACACCATTTGCATATCTAAAAAGCATCTCAAAAAGGCATATCCAAAATGAAACTTCCATTCTCTCTCCTACACAAAGCCCTGATTCTCCTTAAGTGTTCCCCTTTCGGTAAACAGCTAGTCCATTCTCCAAGTTGCTCAAGCTAAAACTTGATTTTAGTCATCTCTGCTTCCCTTATCCTACACCTACATTCAAATCATCAACAACCCCTGTCTGCTTTCTATTTAACATATATCTAAAATTCATCTACTTCTTAATTCTTCTTCTGCTGTCACCGAAGTCCAGACCACCATCATCTCTCACCTGAAGTATGGCTATATCCTCCTATTGGTCTAGTTGGATTATTTATCTCTTCCCTTCTACCCCTACACTCTATTTTCAGTTGAAAAATGTTCATTCTGAATGAATAAGAGAAACAAAAGGCTTTTGTTAAAGTACAAGCCTCAACATGTTACTGCTGGGCTCAGTATCTCCAATGGTTTCCCATCTCACTAAGATGAAAGTCAGAAGTCCCCCAGTGGCTTTCAAGTCCCCATGTTATCTCCTCCTCCCACTCTCTGACTTCGTCCTCTGCCATTTCTCTGCTTTGTCCTGTGTGTTCTGCCTTCTTGCCCTGGCCTCCCTGCAGCTGCTGGCACATTCTAAGTGCGCCCCACCCAGATTCTTCCTCTGCTTTGCATGATCTTTTTTTGTTTTCTTCTATTCTCCATGCAAACGTCCCACTTCAGAGAAGTCTTCTAACTACACTATAAAACACAGCAATTCCCTAGCACTCTCTATTCCTCTTACCTACCCGTGGTATCTGATTTACTAATTTGCTCACTCTGTCAACAGTTTTTTTTCTTTTCAAATTAAGCAGTGAAACCATCAGGATTAAATAAACATTTTTATGAAGAAACAGCCAATAAAGCTGTCAGAGAAGTGTCATACTTCCTTATGTTCTCCATTTCTCTCCTTTTATCATCTATAAATCAGCCTGGCCTGACATTGTTTTTTATCCTAGTGTCCACACTCAGACTCCTGGGCTTTCATTTCTGTGCACTTCTTGTATGGAGCGGCTTATAAACTACTTACTTCTCTCAAATGTAAATTTACTCCTTATAAATACGTACAAGGTTCTGTCTGCTTCATTATGTCTTCTGGTGTATCTATACCTGGACATTTATGTAAAACACATATTATTTAATTATAAATTGCTTTCCCTCTGTTTCTGCCCTATATTATGGAGAGAATACCATATCAAGTTCCACTGAATTATAACTGCAAAGAGATTATATTGCTTCCAAATTTCATTTTTAAATAGCAGGGAGTAGTATAAAGTATCTAATAATAAAGAGGAGTTTAGATCTGTGTGGTTGTAGACAACCATTCTCACATAACTTCCTCAGTTAACGGATGAGGAAATAGAAGCAGAGACATCCAAAGACCATGGTGTTGGGGACAGAGGCAGGGCTGGCACAGGACAGGTACAGAATGATTGTCACTCACTCCTCTTTTTCTATAGCAGATTGCCTTAATGTGATTCAAATTCTAAAATCACTAATAGAAATGTTTGTTAAATTATCTTTCTTGCCTAAGAATTTTTCTTTTACAGGGAAATTTTATTCCTAATTTGATTATGTGAAGTTATGTCAATGAAATTTTAATTCTAATTGGATTGCCAGAAATCACTTCAATTCTCCATCTTTTTACAGAAGTCTATAATTTAAAAGACTTGACCTTTTATAAAAAAATAAAGTATACCAGCTCATAAATATAACCTTTCAAAAGGCCATCACACACAGTCATATCATGCTGTTGGTTTTAAGTGTTCGGTTTCTACTGATTGTTCAGTGAAGTCTCCCCACCGACACTCTTGTATTTCAGTATCAAATATACACAAAATGCTTATATTGTGAGAATGTCTTTAATTCCCATGGAAGAGCTCAGTACTTCAGACATGAAATCAAACATTGCATGGAGACACCTGCAAAGTAGCAGCTTTCACATTTAACATGTAAATATGACAGCGTCCACAAGACTGAATTAGCAAACTCAGCTCCAGATTGTGGACTAAAATGTATTTTGTTTGTAAAAATCATACTGGTTGAAGCCCTACATCATGCACAGTACACTGCAATCAGCTTTGAAAGAGCTGGAAACAAGAATTTGTATTAAAGTTACTTGGTTGTATGCCTAGCCTCATTGCAGCACTCATATGATTATTAAGCAAATATTTGTGAGCACCTTCTATGTATGAGGTGCTGAAGCTATGAAGATAAAAATGATAGGCTTTGACCTGCTTTCATGGGACGGTCTTCTCCTGAAGAAGAGAAAGCCATGTCTTTCATCTCTGTTCCTCCATATGATGGCTTAATATGATGCTTTGCACAACACATGTTCACAGAATTGAACAAAAGATAACAAGTAAGAAGAAAATAACAAATGTGCTGTTGACAGCAAGATCCAGCAGGCCTAGCCTAGTCTCTAAGATCCTTAGATCTTTTCTTGTTGTTTTCTGTTTCTCATAATTTTTAAAAATAATATCCTGAATAGAGGATGAGTCTACCTCCTTCTCTGGAAGACATTGAAAGAGTCAGGGAAATGTTCCAACTTTAAGCTGTTTACACTCTGACTTGAACCAAGTCAAAACATTATTATGTAAACAAAACTGTAATACACTAAAACACTCTAGACTCCCTTTCGTACTGCTTACTACTGGAAAAAAAATTGGGTTAGCATTGTGTTTCTTTTCTTCCTTTCTTCCCAAGGATTAATAATGATAAGAGCCTACAAATAAACCAGTCTAAAATGTCAGGATGTATCTTGCAATCATTTCTGTTTTCTCCTCCTGAACGTTACCCTCCTACCATCTTAACTTCATTCATCAGCTTTCCTATTCACCTCCTGCCCATGATCACTCCCAGGAGATGAGCTCGGAAGTCTATCCATCCTTGTCTCCCTTAGGGGTTCTCTGAGTTGGCTTCAAGGAGAGATCAGAGGTTAGAAACACCCCTCACCTCTCTAGCCCCTTACTCTGCAGTGCTTTGGGTCCAGCGAGCCCACATCTGACACCTTCCCATGGCCCTTCCAATCCTAATAGTCACTCATGAAGACAATCTGTGTCCAAATGCTGTTGACTTCTTTCTCTAATAAAAAGTCATTCAAGATCCTCACCACCTACATAATGGTAAGTAAACTGTTCTCAGCATTTGAGAAACTTATACTTCTAGAGATCTGTGAATATTTACATTAAAATAGATAGGGTGGGTGTGTAGACAGACCTAGTAGTTCTTTCTTACCATGTGCCCACACAGGAGCACTTGACCCTGTGGCCTACTCCCCTGTTACTGAAAATCTCTTCCATTGGCTTCCCCAGTGTTAGACAATTCTGGTTCTATTGTTTACTCTATCTCAGTTTATTTTGCAGAGTCCCCTTTCTCTTCCGTGTTTTAAAATATTGCTATTTCTCTCTCAAGTCTTTCTTTTCAGTAGAATTTCCCATACCCAAGTAACCATCTATTTGATAATAACTCCCAACCTATATTTTGAAGCCAGACCTCTCTCCTAAATTGAAGAACTATGCATCTATTGTCTCTTGAACACACCTACTTGGATGGCTTATGGTTCATCCTAACCAAGTAAATCCCAAACTAATGCATCACCTCCCTCCTGACACTGGATCTCCTCTTCTCTTGTTTCTGAAAGAAACCACCAGCTACTGCATTGTCCAAGAAAGAACACTAGAATCTCTCCCTGACTTGTCCCTCTCTCTTAACCCCCCAAATCCTATCAATAACCAAAGCTTCTATTCCACTGACATTTCACAAGTCCACATATCCATTATCCCTCACCTAGATTACTAGAAAGTCTTGTTTCTTGCTTCATATCTTGCTCCACCTTACTGCATTCTCTATACTGCAGGCAGAAATGATTATTTTTTAGAAGTGATCTTTCTAAATCACAAAACGATTATATTATTCCTCACCCTAAAAAATTCTACAATGGCTTTTCTATTGCTCTTAGAATAAAGACTAAATCTAATTTGGGAGTATAAGACCCTCCATTAACAAGCCCCTATAGAGTTCCGCATGGTCTTCTCCTACACAGCCTGCTTATACTCTAAGATCCAGTCACATTGAACTTCTTTCCATTATGAAAAGTCACACATTCTTTGTGTCACTGGACTTCTATACAAGCTCGTTCCACTTCCTGGGACACTCTTCACTCACCCTCATAGGAAACGTTTATACATCAAAGTTTTCGTTGCTTGTATCTCAGTTCTTGGATTATAGGTAGTTTAATTTTTTTGCTATTGTATTATTAAAATGTTATATAATGAACATGTATTACTTTTATAAATAAAAAGTAAATAAATAACATATGCATACTCTCTGACCCAGTAATTCACTCTGAATACATATACAACAGAAATGCAAATATATATATTTTTTTTCACCACAGACCCAATTACTTGTGAGAGAATCTCTGCCCTTTCAAATTAATTAAAGGCAAATATATTAAGATTTTTTAAAAATAATAGTTGCTACCAGGTGAAGTGTACAGTGGACTTCTCTGTACTATCTTTGCAATTTCCTATTAATCTATTTTGAAATAAAAATTTTAAATATAATAGTCATTGACATAAATATTATCTGCTAATTAAAAAAAACATTCCTCTGAAAATTCAGTTGGCAACTGAGTGTATGAAAGAAAACAAATCATTGATAAGATGTGTCTTCAGTGTTAATTTACGGTTTAGAAAACATTTCTTTAAGTGAATCATTTGAGTTACTTATATTTACTGACATATAAATATCAAAGAGGTACATGCTGAACTATTGTTCAATAGGAGCAAGTGTTTTCTTTTCCTGGGTCCTACAACGCAGTGAGCCCAGGAGTTCATAGATTATGAAGCCTCAATGTGACAACTAGAATAACAAACCAAGAAGTGTGATAGAGTTTCAAAGGCAAATGAAGATTGTAAAAGAAAGAATATTTAAGTCAATTGCTATTTTCCTTCTGAGAAATGTGTCATCTCGATCTCCAGCAAGATGGTCTGAAGAAGGCATGGGAGAGTAAAAGGAGTAAATTTCTTCTCAGGGGCACATGGCAAAGCCAAGGCTGGATTGCCTGGCATGGCAGTCAACAACAGCAATCACATGAGTGAGCACCATCTCCTCCACGCTTCTGTGCCCCTCCTCTCTTCACTCGTGTCTCCTTCTTGTCCAGCTCTCCCCATCTGCCCATACAATCTACCCATTAGTTATACACATAAAAAAATTTTAAGTATATATTATAGTCTGTAAATGGAAGGTGTCAGCAGTAATTCTTCACTTGGAAGGCTTAGAGATTTCTCCAGCATCATCTGACCAAAACAGAGTTCCTGATACTCCCTCCACTCTCTCTTTGGCTCATCTCCAAGGCTTCCTCAGTTTGTTAAATGGTACCATTATCCACCTAGTTGCTCAAGTCAAAAACCAAGAACCTATCCTCAATTCCTCTCTTTCTTGCCACACTGCCATTTTATCCATCAGTAAGTCCTCTTACTTTTGCATTCAAAATGCTTCTCAAACCTGTCTGCATTTCTCCATCTTCACCACTACTACATTAGTCCAAACATCATCTTCTCTTCTCTGGATATAACAGCAGGGTGATCTTTTAAAAGGTAAATCAAATCACATCACTGCCCTGCTTAAAAACTTTCCATGACTTCCTACTGTAACTAGAATAAAGTACTCTTTTAAATGGCTTCTTATGATAGCCCCTCAGGGTTCTCAAACTCTAGCCCACCTCTGTACCTCAGGTGGCACTCAGTTGGCCTTTTTGTGATCCTCAAACATGCCAAGTTCAGTTCTTAGGGTCTTGTGCTCTGCCTGGAAATCTCTGTTCCCAGAGCTGTGCATAGCTTCAATTCATAGCTCAAATATCATTACCATGTAACCAAGGCCTTTTCTGAACATCCAAAATAATTTAACCCCTAAATGTGAAATAATTCTTGGGTTCATTTATTTACTGTTTATTGTTCCATCCCCTTTCAATCACATGTAAACTCCAGTTGAGTGGAGTTTGGGGGTTCTGGTATTGGGAGGGGACTAGAATAGTCTGACATATAGTAAGCTCTTTAAAAGAATGTACAGAGATATTTTTGTCCATTTTTTTCTCCCTTGTCTTCCATCAGGATGACTAAAATGTAAGGAGAAATAAAAAGCAGATGAATAGGAACCTCAAAGGAAACAGAACAGTTCTTCCAGATTCAATGTTCAACATGAAATGAAGAGAAGAGAGAAGTGTACTGCGGAATGAGATCTATGCAGATTATGGGCAGGCGGAGTTCAATGGAGTTGTCTATCGATTTTGGTTAGTATGACTATTATGCAAATATTTTTGTTTACTCTTATTTCAGGGGGCATTATTTTCCATGGTGGATTTTGTGTGGAGTATAAGTCTGCTTTGCAAAGCTGTTGACATCTTGTACTTAAAAAAACGAAATCAAACCTTTATTCATTCTGTAACTACTGCCACACTGCCCAACTTCCCCCAGTTGCCACAAGTCTCTTTTCATTTAAGCTAACAAAACTTCTTTTTATTTTAAAAGAACATGAAAGAGAAAGAGAGGTGTAGATTTAGCCAATCATCCATTGAACACTTTGCATATAAAATAAGAATCTACTTTCTATATATATGTGACCAAGGCCCGCCAAAGGACTGGGGGATTTTTCACTCCTGTTCTTAAATAGAGATTGTTCTTTTTGAGTCATACATATTAAAGTTATCCACTCCATATTAAAGACTCCACTCAAAGTGATGAGTCAAAAATTTTTCCTTTGTTTTTTGAGCAGAGGTTTCTATTTACCTAAGATGTGTCCTTTTGTCTAGAGATAAACAATCGGCTGACATGAATAGCAGCTTTGTTATCTCATTAGCCAAGGCACGTAAGAGAAGAATGAACTCTCCCTAAAATAGTTCTCTGAGACAGGTAGGAAAGAAGTTGGTTACTGTGCCTAAAATATCAAATGATATCATTCCACAGTTCCAGAGGACTGTGGACCAACTGTTGGAGAGCTCCAGTTAAGCTGTTCTTAAGCTAGAAAAGCTGCTACAATTCTATCTGATGATAAAACAGTGGAACACCACTGTAATCTCCTCCATCCAGCCTCACCTTTGGGCTAAAGTACAACCTACAGGTCTAATAAGCACTTACCTGTTGCCCCTAGAACTCCAGATTCTCTGGCCATGTATTTTACCTCTATATTTACTGCTTGAGAAAAGGGAAGATGCTTCTGGAATATGAAGCAATAACAGGAAACCATGAAGGGCAAAATGTTGTAATGGAAAAAAATCCCAAACTGAGAATCAGCAACCTCATTCCTAACACTGTATCATGTCTCTGGTTTATTTAAAATGCCCTTTCCCTCTTTATCTCTATCCACTCATCTGTCATATTTTTTTCATAGCCCTGATAACTCCCTGACATATATATTTATCTAATATATTTATTTGTTCCCGTTTTCTTGTGTCCGTGACTAGAATGTAAACTCCATGAGAACAGGGATTTCCATTTGTCCATTGCTGTATCCCAGCACCTATAACAGTGGCTGGCATACAGTAAGTGCCTAACAGACATGTGTTGCGTGAATTTACTAAATGCACCCAATATATTTGACCATCCTTTAGAATAAGTCAAAACGTTGGGCAGACAGAGAAAGACACTGTCAAGTCTATTTTCCACCCTCTCGTTTTTCCTCTGCTCCCTCTTCCAAAGGGTCGATAATGGCTTCCTCTCAGGAGACAATTACAAATCATAGACAATATATAAGCTTATCTGTTTCTTGTTTTCTGGAAATGACCTTAAAGCTGTAATTTTCTGAACAGGACCATTTATAAGGCACGTTTTATACATTTAACTGTCCTGATAACAAAACAATGGCTATAGTTTAGGGATAGAAACTTGAGGGGTAGGAACTGATATATAAGGTAACCTATAACAAACATATATATATAGTGATTATTTAGACAGTTTTCTTTTCCCCAACCTTTCCTGGAGCACCCCCTGCCAAAAAAAAAGAAATGGGCAGTGCAATTTCCTAGCTTCACAGATCCTAAAAAAAATAAAGAGAGAGAAAGAAGAATAAAATGATCACTTTCTCCTTCCTTCTTGGATTTGGATGTCAAGTCACTAATGTTTCAGGAGTATTTATAAGTTTTAGTTTCCTGAGTGATCCTGGATAGAAGACATCCTCAAAGGAGGTTTGTCTGATATTTCATTGAGTTCCTGCTTTGTATCAGAAAGCATGTTCTATTCAGATGACTTGAAGCCATTATTGACATTTCCATCACCAGTTTCTAGACAGCCTGTTGGACTGATTGAATGTCCCGTGAACATCTTAAGAACTTCCTTTCCCTGAACTAGACAATAGTAGAACTACACCTACTGACTGTGTCCTTATGTTAAATGATGCTGGCACCAAGCAAAACAAGTTAGCTTCTTGATCTAGGAAATACTCTTTCCTGGAAGTTAAGACTGCTAGCCAATTAGTTTATTTATCAAGATTTAGGAGCTTCTCCTCAAGTCAAGTCTTGCTTCAAGATCTGTGCCTCAGTGTGCCCACTGACCCCTACCACCCTTCTCCTTGAATAATTGACCTTAAAATCCCCCAGCCCAGGCCCTAAAATGCTATAGCTTCCCTAACTTAATTTAGCATTTTGAGATATCATTAAAACTGGTAGTGTTCTAATAAACAGCATTGCTTGATCAACAGGTTTTTCTGGTAGACTTTTTGGGAATTGACTGTCAACACCTAAGTGCAGTTTTTTGAATCCGACCCCATTATTTCCTCCCCAACCTTGCTCTTTCTCCTTTGATGACATTAGAATCCACCCAGCATAGTCAGCCAGAGACAGAATTATCCTTGACTATTCCATTCACCCCCCAAAACTAATCAATCTTAAAGTCCTAATAATTTTGTTCCATAAATATTTCTCAACCTTCCCCTTTATTGCTGTTGTGTTCCTACTCTTTTTCCATGCCCATCCTGAGTGTTGTAGGTAATAATTCCACTTACCAGTGTGGAATGATCACAGGCTAACATCGTGTATGCTGCTTAAATCCCACAGATGCTATTTAAATCTACATCTCCCAGGGTGAGGGTTTGGGGGTTTCCCACCCCTTCACCTTCCTCCACAGATGAGGAAGCAGGATTTGCTGGGCACTCTCTCTCCTCCCTGAACAATATATTCCCTCTCTTATACAAAAGTGCCACCACCTAGGCTCACCCAATGGTTACTGTTACTGCTGCTTGTTAAGTTAGCTGTAACACAAAGGATTTGCTTGGACCATCTTGGAAGGAAGATGAGTTTGAAGCTATGAAGATGATTTTGAAGAGAGATGATTGTGAAGGGGAATGCTTTTGTCTTTCCAGAGTCCAACATTCCTTTAGAGAAAACAGCAGGTTCTCACCCTACCAATGTGTAATGGTAGCCAGGGGAATGTGAAAAAAAGAAGTGGTCTTTATCTATTTACCATGTCCACCTCATCATCTCATGGGCCACAATTTTTAACATTTTTACCAACCATTTGACATCTTTTTATTGTCTTCTCTTCTCTAAAACTGGCAAAATGCCAAGTTGATGTTTCAAAATTGAAGTGTCTGGATGTTGGCTTGCAGAGCTCTCAGAGGAAGGAACAACTGAGAACAAGGGCTTCAGTCATTTACCCACACAGGCAGCCCTGCTAGACAGCCTTCTCATGAACAAACTCTGAGCCCCGGGTGAAGAATTTTCTGGTCCTGAGAACTCAGAATTATAGACTAATAATATGAGCTCCCTGTGGGCTGGGAGAGGAGCTGTGTGGATCCCTCTCACCATAAAAGGATCTTCTTGCTGCTCAGTGTTATTTTCAACTGCATGATTAAGTCAACAGCACCCTTGGGCATAGCTTACCATGAGGCAATGCTCAAGGTTTGTTTTTGTTTGTTTGTTTTTTGGAAGGGGGTCCCTTGCAAGTCAGCAGATGACCATTTAAGAGGAAATAAGATTAAATAAAATTAAATTACATGAAACTGAGGAAACTAACACAAATATGCAACTGAAGCATCCTTTAACAGAGAAAATGTTTATATTTATTGAATGCTAACCAAGACCACACTTAACAAAACCTTATGAGATAGATGTCGTTATTATATTAATTTTACTGAGGAAGAAACAGAGAAGGCACCGAGGGTTTAAATATTTTTCCCAAAGTCACACAGCACCTAGGTGGTGGGGCTTTGATTTAACCCTGAGCCTACAGGCTTAACAATTTTTTACCAGAGTTTCTCAAAACGCACTCCACAGGAAAGTAGTTCTACAAGATTCTCGGTAAAAAAATTATTCTAGTCATTTATATTACCTTAATTCATTGCAATTCACCATTAACATTGTCAAATGAAGACTCTGCATAGACCTGTTTAACTTAGTATTACACACACTTTCACAGACTTCCTTGAACACAGCACACTCTTCTGCATAACCACCACTAACACCCCAGCAAACACACAGCTGCAGAAACACAAGTCCACTGTGGTGGCAAAGGATAGGATCCCAGACTCCCTTCATGTTTTTTTTTTTTTTTTGGCTTCAGATACAACATATCACAAAGAAGCTTGCTCCGTATTTCCCAAGTGAGTCACAAAAATGAAACACTTTCAGGAGAATCTCTAAACATCTATGACAGATTTGTGTGTGTGTATCAGTGTATCTGTGTGGTCTTTAGCTTTACCTGGTTGGAACATCCTCCAGGATAGGCCAATCAAACTCTTAGTACATAGGATCACTAAGCAAAGTTCTAGACAAGGGTCATAACGGCTCTGTGGCTTCCTAAAAATGAAAAAATAAAAGTACAGCCAGCTGGCTGCCCTCTGAGGTCAGTGAAAGTTTCTATAGGCAGGCAACTATGAAATATTCAGCTAGTGAGTTGATAACAGGAAATGATAATATTTTGTGCTCATGGATTGGAAGAATTAGTATTGTTGAAATGTCCATACTCCCAAAAGCAATCTACAGATTCAGTGCAATTCCTATTAAAATTTCAATGGCACTTTTCACAGAAATAGAAGAAACAATTCTAAAATTTGTACCATAAGAGAACTAAATAGCCAAAGCAATCTTGAGAAAGAAGGACAAAACTGGAGGTATCACACTCCCTGATTTCAAACTATACTACAAATCTTTAGGAATCAAAGCAGTATGGTATTGGCATAAAAACAGACACATAGATCTATGGGACAGAATAGAGAACTCAGAAGTAAACCCACACATATATGGTCAATTAATTTATGACAAAGGAGCCAAGAATATACAATGGTAAAAGGACAATCTCTTCAATAAAAAGTGTTGAGAAAACTAGACAGCCACATGCAAAAGAATGAAACTGGAGTGTTACCTTACACCATACACTAAAATCAACTCAAAAATGATCAAAGATTTGAATATAAGACCTGAAACAATAAAACTCTTGAAATAAAATATAGGTGACAACCTCCTTGTCATTGCTCTTGGCAATTTTTTGGATTTGACACCAAGGCAAAAGCAAAGACAACAAAAATAAAAATAAACAAGTGGGATTACATCAAACTAAGAAGCTTCTGCAGAGCAAGGAAAATCACCAACAAAATGAAAAGGCAACCTACTTATTGGGAGAAAATATTTGTAAACCATACATCTGATAAGGGGTTAATATCCAAAATATAAGAAGCTCATACAACTCAATAGCAAAACAACAACAAAAACCCATCTTGATTAAAAATGGGCAAAGAACTTGAAAAGACAATTTTTACAGAAAATACATGCACATATTCAACAGGTATATGAAGAGGTGCTTAACATCACTAATCAATTAGGAAATGCAAATCAAAACCACAATTAGATATTACCTCATTCCTGTTGGAATAACTATTATTCAAAATACAAGATGTAACAAATGTTGGTAAAGATATGGAAAAAGGGAAAGCCTCGTGCACTGTTGGTGGAAATGTAAATTGGTGCAGCCGCTATGGAAAATAGTATGGAGGTTTATCAAAAAAAATTAAAACAAAACTACCATATGGTTCAGCAATTCTACTCCTTATATATTTTTACAAAGAAAACAAAAACACTAACTCAAAAAGGTATATGTGGGGGACCTTCAAGATGGCGGAGGAGTAAGACATGGAGATCACCTTCCTCCCGACAAATACATCAGAAATACATCTACATGTGGAACAATTCCTACAGAACACATATTGAATGCTGGCAGAAGACCTCAGAATTCCCAAAAGTCAACAAACTCCCCACATACCTGGGTAGGGCAAAAGAAAAAAGAAAAAACAGAGACAAAAGAATAGGGACAGAACTGCACTTCTGGGAGGGAGCTGTGAATGCAGAAAAGTTTCCACACAGTAGGAAGCCCTTTCACTGGCAGAGATGGGGATGGGCGGGGGTGAAACTTCGGAGCCACCTCGGACAGCGCAGCAACAGGGGTGCAGAGGGCAAAGTGGAGAGAGTCCCACACAGAGGATCATTGCCGACCAGCACTCAACAGCCTGAGAGGCTTGTTTGCTCACCTGCTGGGGCAGGTGGAGTCTGGGAGCTGAAGCTCGGGCTTCGGAGGTCAGACCCCAGGGAGAGGACTGGGGTTGGTTGTGTGAACACAGCCTGAAGGGGCCTAGTACGCCACAGCTAGCCAGGAGGGAGTCTGGGAAATTCTAGAACTGCGTAAGAGGCATGAGACCATTGTTTCGGGGTGCATGAGGAGAGGGGATTCAGAGGACCTCCTAAATGAGCTTCAGAGAGGGGCACAAGAGGTGGCTACCACTGCAGACACCAGAGACGGGCATGAAATGCTAAGGCTGCTGCTGTAGCAACTAGGACCTTGTGTGCAAGCACAGGTCACTATCAACACCTCCCCTCCTGGGAGACTGTGCAATCCGCCACTGCCAGGGTCCCGTGATCCAGGGACAACATCCCTGGGAGAACGCAGAACCTGCCTCAGGCTGTTGCAACTTCACACCAGCCTCTGCCACTTCAGGCTTGCCCCGCATTCATACCCCTCCCTTCCCCCTGCCTGAGTAAGACAGAGCCCCCTAATGAGCCACTCCTTTAACTCCCTCCTGTCTGGGTGGGGAACAGATGCCCTCAGGCGACCTACACGCAGATGCGGGGTCAAATCCAAAGCTGAACCCCAGGAGTTGTGCGAACAAAGAAGAGACAGGGAAATTTCTCCCAGCACCCTCAGGAGTGGATTAACTCTCCACAATCAACTTGGTATACCCTGCATCTGTGAAATACCTGAACAGACAACGAATCATCCCAAAATTGAGGTGGTGGATTTTGGGAGCAACTGTAGACTTGGGTTTTTTTTTTCCCCTTTTCTCTTTTTGTGACTGTGTATGTGCATGCTTCTTTGTGTGATTTTGTCTGTATAGCTTTCCATTTACCATTTGTCCTAGGGTTCTGTCTATCCTTTTTTGTTGTTTGTTTAAGTATAGTTTTTAGCGCTTGTTATCATTGGTGGGATGGTTTTTTGGTTTGCTTCCTCTCTTTTCTTTTTTTCATTTTTATATTTTTCATAATTTTTTACTTTAATAACTTTATTTTATTTTATTTTATCTTTTTCTTTCTTCCTTTTTTTTTTTTTTCTTTTATACCTTTCCTTCTGGGTCGTGGGGCTGACATGGTCTTTGTGCTCCAGCCTGGTGTCAGGCCTGAGCCTCTCAGGTCAGAGAGCCGAGTTCAGGACATTGGTCCACCAGAGACCTCCCAGCTCCATGTAATATCAAACAGCAAAAGCTCTCCCAGAGACCTCAATCTCGATGCTAAGACCCAGCTTCACTCAACGACCAGCAAGCTATAGAGCTGGGCACTCTATGCCAAACAACTAGCAAGACAGGAACACAACCCCACCCATTAGCAGAGAGGCTGCCTAAAATCATAATGAGTTCACAGACACCCCAAAACACACCACCAGACACGGTCCTACCCACAAGAAAGACAAGATCTAGCCTCATTCACCAGAACACAGGCACCAGTCCTCTCTACCAGGAAGAATATACAACCCACTGAATGAACATGACTCACTGGGGGTAGACACCAAAAACAATGGGAACTATGAACCTGCAGCCTGTGAAAAAGAGATCCCAAATACAGTAAATTAAGCAAAATGAGAAGACAGAGAAATACACAGCAGATGAAGGAGGAAGGTAAAAACCCACCAGACCTAACAAATAAAATGTAAAAAGACAGTCTACCCGAAAAAGAATTCACAGTATTAATAATAAAGATGATCCAAGATCTTGGAAATAGAATGGAGAAAATACAAGAAACATTTAAAAAGGTCCTAGAAGAACTAAAGAGCAAACAAAAAATGATGAACAACATAATAAAAGAAATGAAAAATTCTGTAGAAGGAATCAATAGCAGAATAACTGAGGCAGAAGAATGGATAAGTGACCTGGAAGATAAAATAGTGGAAATAACTACTGCAGAGCAGAATAAAGAAAAAAGAATAAAAAGAATTGAAGACAGTCTCAGAGACCTCTGGGACAACATTAAATGCACCAACATTCAAATTATACGGGTCCCAGAAGAAGAAGAGAAAAAGAAAGGGACTGAGAAACTATTTGAAGAGACTATATTTGAAAACTTCGCTAATATGGGAGAGGAAATAGTCAAGTCCAGGAAGAGCAGAAAGTCCCATACAAGATGAATTCAAGGAGAAACACACCAGGACACATATTAATCAAACTAACAAAAATAAAATACAAAGAAAAAATATTAAAAGCAGCAAGGCAAAAGCAACAAGTATATAGAAGGGAATCCTCATAAGGTTAACAGCTGACAGTTCAGCAGAAACTCTGCAAGCGAGAAGGTAGTGGCAGAACATATTTAAAGTGATGAAAGTGAAAAACCTACAACCAAGATTACTCTACCCAGCAAGGATCTCATTCAGATTCGACAGAGAAATTAAAACCTTTACAGACAAGCAAAAGCTAAGAGAATTTATCATCACCAAACCAGCTTTACAACAAATACTAAAGGAACTTCTCTAGGCAGGAAACACAAGAGAAGGAAAAGACCTACAATAACAAACAAAAAACAATTAAGAAAATGGTAATAGGAACATATATATCGATAACTACCTTAAATGTAAATGGATTAAATGCTCCAACCAAAAGATATACACTGGCTGAATGGATACAAAAACAAGACCCATATATATGCTGTCTACAAGAGACCCACTTCAAACCTAGGGACACATACAGACTGAAAGTGAGGGGATAGAAAACAGATATTCCATGCAAATAGAAATCAAAAGAAAGCTGAAGTAGCAATTCTCATATCAGACAAAATGGACTTTAAAATAAAGACTACTACAAGAGACAAAGAAGGTCACTACATAATGATCAAGGGATTAATCCAAGAAGAAGATATAACAATTGTAAATATTTATGCACCCAACATAGGAGTACCTCAAAACATAAGGCAAATGCTAACTGCCATAAAAGGGGAAATTGACAGTACACACTAATAATAGGGGACTAGAAAACCCCACTTTCACCAATGGAGAGATCATCCAAAATGAAAATAAATGAGGAAACACAAACTTTAAATGACACGTTAAACAAGATGGACTTAACTGATATATATAGGACATTCCATCCAAAAACAACAGAATACACTTTCTTCTCAAGTGCTCATGGAACATTCTCAAGTATAGATCATATCTTGGTTCACAAATCAAGCCTTGCTAAATTAAAGAAAATTGGAATCATATCAAGTATCTTCTCCGACCACAATGCTATGAGACTAGATATCAATTACAGGAAAAAAACTAAAAAATACAAACACATGGAAGCTAAACAATACAGTACTAAATAACCAAGAGACAGCTAAAGGAATCAAAGAGGATATCAAAGAATACCTACAAACAAATGACAATGAAAACAGGATGACCCAAAACCTATGGTATACAGCAAAAGTAGCTCTAAGAGGGTAGTTTATAGCAATACAATCCTACCTAAAGAAACAAGAAAAATCTCAATTAAACAACTAACCTTAAACCTAAAGCAATTAGAGAAAGAAGAAAAGAAATACCCAAAATTAGCAGAAGGAAAGAAATCATAAAAATCAGATCAGAAATAAATGAAAAAGCAATGAAGTAAATGTTAGCAAAGATGAATAAAACTAAAAGCTGGTTCTTTGAGAAGATAAAAAAAATTGATAAACCATTAGCTAGACTCACCAAGAAAAAAAGGAAGAAGACTCAAATCAACAGAATTAGAAATGAAAAAGAAGTAGCAACTGACACTGCAGAAATACAAAGGATCATGAGAGATTACTACAAGCAACTCTATGCGAATAAAATGGACAACCTGGAAGAAGTGGATAAATTCTTAGAAATGCACAACATTCCAAGACTGAACCATGAAGAAATAGAAAATATAAACAGACCAATCACAAGCACTAATACTGAAACTGTGATTCAAAATCTTTCAACAAAAAAAAGCCCAGGACCAGATGTCTTCACAGTCGAATTCTATTAAACATTTAGAGAAGAGCTAACATCTATCCTTCTCAAATTCTTCCAAAATATAGCAGAGGGAGGAACACTCTCAAACTCACTCTACAAGGCCACCATCACCCTGACACCAAAACCAGACAAAGATGTCACAAAAAAAGAAAACTACAAGCCAATATCACTGATGAACATAGATGCAAAAATCCTCAACAAAATACTAGCAAACAGAATGCAACACCACATTAAAAGAATAAAAAAAAGAAAGAAAGAAAAAGAATCATACACCATGATCAAGTGGGGTTTATCCCAGGATTGCAAGGATTCTTCAAGATACACAAATCAATCAATGTGATACAACATATTAACAATCTGATGGATAAAATCCATATGATCATCTTAATAGATGCAGAAAAAGCTTTTGAGAATATTCAACGCCCATTTATCATAAAAACCCTTCAGAAGGTAGGCGTAGAGGGAACTTATCTCAACATAATAAAGGCCATATATGACAAGCACATAGCTAACATCATTCTCAATAGTGAAAATTCAAACCTTTTCCAATGAGATCAGGAAAAAGACAAGTTGCCCACTCTCACCACTATTATTCAACATAGTTTTGGAAGTTTTAGCCACATGAATCGTAGAATGAAAATAAATAAAAGTAATCCAATTTGGAAAAGAAGAAGTAAAACTGTCACTGTTTACAGATAACATGATACTATATACAGAGAATCCTAAAGATGCTACCAGAAAACTACTAGAGCTAATCAACGAACTTGGTAAAGTAGCCGGGTACAAAATTAATTACAGAAATCTCTTGCATTCCTATACACTAATGTTGAAAAATATAAAAGAGAAATTAAGGAAACACCCCCATTTACCACTGCAAGAAAAAATATCTAGGAATAAACCTACCTAAAGAGACAAAAGACTTCTAGGCAGAAAACTATAAGACATTGATGAAAGAAATTTATGATGATACAAAGAGATGGAAAGATATACCATGTTCCTGTATTGGAAGAATCAACTTTTTGAAAATGACTATACTACCCAAAGCAATCTACAGATTCAATGCAATCCCTATCAAACTACCAATGGAATTTTTCACAGAACTAAAAAAAAATTATCACAATTTGTATGGAAACACAAAAGACCACAAATAGCCAAAGCAATCTTCTTTTTTTAACATCTTTTAGAGTATAATTGCTTTACAATGGTGTGTTAGTTTCTGCTTTATACCAAACTGAATCAGTTATACACATACATATGTTCCCATGTCTCTTCCTCTTGCGTCGGTCTCCCTCCCATCCTCCCTATCCCACCCCTCTAGGTGGTCACAAAGCACCAAGCTGATCTCCCTGTGCTATGCGGCTGCTTCCCACTAGCTATCTATTTTACATTTGGTAGCGTATATATGTCCATGCCATTCTCTCATTTTGTCACAGCTTACCCTTCGCCCTCCCCATATCCTCAAGTCCATCCTCTTGTAGGTCTGTGTCTTTATTCCCATCTTACCCCTAGGTTCTTCATGACCTTTTTTTTTTTCTCAGATTCCATATATATGTGTTAGCATATGGTATTTGTTTTTCTCTTTCTGACTTACTTCACTCTGTATGACAGACTCTAGGTCCATCCATCTCACTACAAATAACTCAATTTCATTTCTTTTTATGGCTAAGTAATATTCCACTGTATATATGTGCCACACCTTCTTTATCCATTCATCTGTTGATGGACACTTAGGTTGCTTCCATCTCCTGGCTATTGTAAATAGAGCTGCAATGAACATTGTGGTACATGACTCTTTTTGAATTATGGTTTGCTCAGGGTCTATGCCCAGTAGTGGGATTTCTGGGTCGTATGGTAGTATTATTCGTGGTTTTTTAAGGAACTTCCATACTGTTCACCATAGTGGCTGTATCAATTTACATTCCCACCAGCAGTGCGAGAGTGTTCACTTTTCTCCACACCCTCTCCAGCATTTATTGTTTCTAGATTTTTTGATGATGGCCATTCTGACCAGTGTGAGATGATATCTCACTGTAGTATTTTTTGTTATTTGAAACCCCACATTTGTTTATTTATTTATTTTTGGCTGTGTTGGGTCTTCAATTCTGTGCGAGGGCTTTCTCTAGTTGTGGCAAGCGGGGGGCACTCTTCATCGCGTTGAGTGGGCCAATCACTATCGCTGCCTCTCTTGTGGCAGAACACAGGATCCAGACGTGCAGACTCAGCAGCTGTGGCTCACAGGACCAGTTGCTCTGCGGCATGTGGGATCTTCCCAGACCAGGGCTTGAACCCGTGTCCCCTGCATTAGCAGACAGATTCTCAACCACTGTGTCACCAGGAAAGCCCCTCATTGTAGTTTTGATTTGCATTTCTCTAATGATTAATGATGTTGAGCATTCTTTCATGTGTTTGTTGGCAATCTGTATATTTCTTTGGAGAAATGTCTATTTAGGTCTTCTGCCCATTTTTGGATTGGGTTGTTTGTTTCTTTGTTATTGAGGTGCATGAGTTGCTTGTAAATTTTGGAGATTAATCCCTTGTCAGTTGCTTCATTTGAAAATATATTCTCCCATTCTGAGGGTTGTCTTTTGGTCTTCTTTATGGTTTCCTTTGCCGTCCAAAAGCTTTTAAGTTTCATTAGGTCTCATTTGTTTATTTTTGTTTTTATTTCCATTTCTCTAGGAGGTGGATCAAAAAGAATCTTGCTGTGATTTATGTCATAGAGTGTTCTACCTATGTTTTCCTCTAAGTGTTTGATAGTGTCTGGCCTTCCATTTAGGTCTTTAATCCATTTTGAGTTTATTTTTGTGCATGGTGTTAGGGAGTGTTCCAATTACATTCTTTTACATGTAGCTGTCCAGTTTTCCCAGCACCACTTATTGAAGAGTCTGTCTTTTCTTATTTTATATTCTTGCCTCCTTTATCAAGCATAATGTGACCATATGTCCGTGGGTTTATCTCTGGGCTTTCTATCCTGTTCCATTGATCTATTTTTCTGTTTTTATGCCAGTACCATACTGTCTTGATTACTGTAGCTTTGTAGTATAGTCTGAAGTCAGGGAGCCTGATTCCTCCAGCTCCATTTTTCATTCTCAAGATTGTTTTGGCTATTGGGGTCTTTTGTGTTTCCATACAAATTGTGAAATTTTTTGTTCTAGTTCTGTGAAAAATGCCAGTGGTAGTTTGATAGGGATTGCATTGAATCTGTAGATTGCTTTGGGTAGTAGAGTCATTATCACAGTGTTGATTCTTCCAATCCGAGAACATGGTATATCTCTCCATCTATTTGTATCATCTTTAATTTCTTTCATCAGTGTCTTATAATCTTCTGATACAGGTCTTTTGTCTCCATAGGTAGGTTTTTTCCTAGATATTTTATTCTTTTTGTTGCAGTGGTAAATGGGAGTGTTTTCTTAATTTCACTTTCAGATTTTTCATCATTAGTGTATAAGAATGCCAGAGATTCCTGTGCATTAATTTTGTATCCTGCTACTTTACCAAATTCATTAATTAGCTCTAGTAGTTTTCTGGTAGCATCTTTAGGATTCTCTATGTATCTGCAAACAGTGACAGCTTTACTTCTTTTCTGATTTGGATTCCTTTATTTTCTTTTTCTTCTGTGATTGCTGTGGCTAAAAATTCCAAAACTATGTTGAATAACAGTGGTGACAGTGGGCAACCTTGTCTTGTTCCTGATCTTAGTGGAAATGGTTTCAGTTTTTCACCATTGAGGATGATGTCGGCTGTGGGTTTTTCATATATGGCCTTTACTATGTTGAGGAAAGTTCCCTCTATGCCTACTTTCTGCAGGGTTTTTATCATAAATGGGTGTTGAATTTTGTCAAAATCTTTCACTGCATCCATTGAGATGATCATATGGTTTTTCTCTGTCAATTTGTTAATATGGTGTATCACGTTGATTGATTTGCATATATTGAAGAATCCTTGCATTCCTGGAATAAACCCCACTTGATCATGGTGTATGATTCTTTTAATGTGCTGTTGGATTCTGTTTGCTAGTATTTTGTTGAGGATTTTTGCATCTATGTTCATCAGTGATATTGGCCTGTAGTTTTCTTTCTTTGTGACATCTTTGTCTGGTTTTGGTGTCAGGGTGATGGTGGCCTCGTAGAATGAGTTTGGGAGTTTTCTTCCCTCTGCTATATTTTGGAAGATTTTGAGAAGGATAGATGTTAGCTCTTTTCTAAATGTTTGATAGAAATCACCTGTGAAGCCATCTGGTCCTGGGCTTTTGTTTGTAGGAAGATTTTTTATCACAGTTTCAATTTCAGTGCTTGTGATTGGTCTGTTCATATTTTCTATTTCTTCCTGATTCAGTCTCGGCATGTTGTGCATTTTTAAGAATTTGTCCATTTCTTCCAGGTTTTCCATTTTATTGGCATAGAGTTGCTTGTAGTATTCTCTCATGATGCTTTGTATTTCTGCAGTGTCAGTTGTTACTTCTCCTTTTTCATTTCTAATTCTATTGATTTGTCTTCTCCCTTTTTTTCTTGATGAGTCTGGCTAGTGGTTTATCAATTTTGTTTATCTTCTCAAAGAACCAGCTTTTAGTTTTATTGGTCTTTGCTATCATTTCCTTCATTTCTTTTTAATTTATTTCTGATCTGATCTTTATGATTTCTTTCCTTTGCTAACTTTGGGTTTTGTTGTTGTTGTTGTTGTTGTTGTTCTTTCTCTAATTGCTTTAGGTGCAAGGTTAGGTTGTTTATTTGAGATGTTTCCTGTTTCTTAAGGTAGGATTGTATTGCTATAAACTTGTCCCTTAGAACTGCTTTTGCTGCATCCCATAGGTTTGGTTCATCGTGTCTCCATTGTCATTTGTTTCTAGGTATTTTTTGACTTCCTCTTTGATTTCTTCAGTGATCACTTCGTTATTAAGTAGTGTATTGTTTAGCCTCCATGTGTTTGTATTTTTTACAGATTTTTCCTGTAATTGATGTACAGTTCCATAGCATTGTGGTCAGAAAAGATACTTGATATGATTTCAATTTTCTTAAATTTACCAAGGCTATATTTGTGACCCAAGATATGATCTATCCTGGAGAATGTTCCATGAGCACTTGAGAAAAATGTGTATTCTGTTGTTTTTGGATGGAATGTCCTATAAATATCAATTAAGTCCATCTTGTTTAATGTATCATGTAAAGTTTGTGCTTCCTTATTTATTTTCATTTTGGATGATCTTTCCATTGGTGAAAGTTGGGTGTTAACATCCCCTACTATGATTGTGATACTGTCAATTTCCCCTTCTATGCCTGTTAGCATTTGCCTTATGTTTTGAGGTGCTCCTATGTTGGGTGCATAAATATTCACAATTGTTATATCTTCTTCTTGGATCGATCCCTTGATCATTATGTAGTATCATTCTTTGTCTCTTGTAATAGGCTTTATTTTAAAATCTATTTTGTCTGATATGAGAATTGCTACTCTAACTTTCTTCTGATTTCCATTTGCATGGAATATCTTTTTCCATCCCTTCACTTTCAGTCTGTATGTGTCCCTATGTCTGAAGTGGGTCTCTTGTAGACAGCATATATACGGATCTTTTTTTTTGGGTCCATTCCGTCAGTCTATGTCTTTTGGTGGGAGCATTTAATCCATTTACATTTAAGGTAATTATTGATATGTATGTTCCTATTCCCATTTTCTTAATTGTTTTTTGTTTGGTATTGTAGGTCTTTTCCTTCTCTTGTGTTTCTTGCCTAGAGAAGTTCCTTTAGCATTTGTTGTAAAGCTGGTTTGGTGGTGCTGAACTCTCTCAGCTTTTGCTTGTCTGTAAACGTTTTAATTTCTCCATCAAATCTGAATGAGATCCTTGCTGGGTAGAGTAATCTTGGTTGCAGGTTTTTCTCCTTCATCACTTTAAATATGTCCTGCCAGTCCCTTCTGGCTTGTAGAGTTTCTGCTGAAAGTTTAGCTGTTAACCTTATGGGGATTCCCTTGTGCGTTACTTGTTGTTTTTCCCTTGCTGCTTTTAATATGTTTTCTTTGTATTTAATTTTTGATACTTTGATTAATATGTGTCCTTTCATGTTTCTCCTTAGATTTATCCTGTATGAGACTCTCTGTGCTTCCTGGACTTGATTAACTATTTCCTTTCCCATATTAAGGAAGTTTTCAACTATAATCTCTTCAAATATTTTCTCAGTCTCTTTCTTTTCCTCTTCTTCTTCTGGGACCCCTATAATTCGAATGTTGCTGCATTTAATATTGTCCCAGAAGTCTCTGAGACTGTCCTCAATTCTTTTCATTCTTTTATCTTTATTCTGTTCTGCAGTAGTTATTTCCACTCTTTTATCTTCCACGTCACTTATCCATTCTTCTGCCTCAGTTATTCTGCTATTGATCCATTCTAGAGAATTTTTAATTTCATTTATTGTGTTTTTCATTATTGCTTGTTTCCTCTTTAGTTCTTCTAGGTCTTTGTTAAATGTTTCTTGCATTTTCTCTATTCAAGATTTTGGATCATCTTTACTATCATTATTCTGAATTCTTTTTCAGGTAGACTGCCTATTCCATCTTCATTTGTTAGGTCTGGTGGGTTTTTACCTTGCTCCTTCATCTGCTGTATGTTTTTCTGTCTTTTCATTTTGCTTATTTTACTGTGTTTGGGGTCTCCTTTTCGCAGGCTGCAGGTTCGTAGTTCCTGTTGTTTTTGGTGTCTGCCCCCAGTGGCTAAGGTTGGTTCAGTGGGCTATGTAGGCTTCCTGGTGGAGGGGACTAGTGCCTGTGTTCTGGTGTATGAGGCTGGATCTTGTCTTTCTGGTGGGCAGGACGATGTCCACTGATTTGTTTTGGGTTGTCTGTGAACTTAGTATGATTTTAGGCAGCTCTCTGAGAATGGGTGGTGTTGTGTTCCTATCTTGCTAGTTGTTTGGCATGGGGTGTCCAGCACTGCAACTTGCTGGTCATTGAGCAGAACTGGGTGCTGGTGTTGAGATGGAGATCTCTGGGAGATTTTTGCCATTTGATATTACGTTGAGCTGAGGAGTCTCTTGTGGTCCAGTGTCCTGAAGTTGGCTCTCCCACCTCAGTTGCACAGCAGTGACTCCTGGCTGGAGCACCAAGAGCCTTTCATCCACACGGCTCAGAATAAAAGGGAGAAAAAAAAAAGAAAGAAAGAAAGGAAGGAAAGAAGGAAGGAAGGAAGGAAGAAAGAAATAAAGAAAGAAAGAAAGAAAGAAAGAAAGAAAGAAAGAAAGAAAGAAAGAAAGAAAGAAAGAAAGAAAGAAAGAAATGAAGGAAGGGAGAAAGAAAGGAAGAAAGAACAAAAAAGAAAGAAAGGAAGAAAGAAGATAAAATAAAATAAAGATAAAATAAAATAAAGTTATTAAATAAAAAATAATTATTAAGAAAAAAATGTTTAAGTTAAAAAAAAAGAAAAAAAAACCAGATGGACAGAACCCTAGGACAAATGGTGAAAGCAAAGCTATACAGACAAAATTTCACACAGTAGCATACACATGCAGACTCACACAAAGAGGAAAAGGGGAAGAAATAATATATAATTTCTCCCAAAGTCCACCTCCTCAATTTGGGATGATTCGTTGCCTATTCAGGTATTCCACAGATGCAGGGTACATCAAGTTGATTGTGGAGATTTAATCCGCTGCTCCTGAGGCTGCTGGGAGAAATTTCCCTTTCTCTTCTTTGTTCGCACAGCTCCCGGGGTTCAGCTTTGTATTTGGCTCTGCCTCTGCATGTAGGTCGCCTGAGGGCATCTGTTCTTTGCTCAGACAGGACGGGGTTAAAGGAGCATCTGATGTGGGGGCTCTGGCTCACTCAGGCCGGGGGGAGGGAGGGGTACGGATGCAGGGCGAGCCTGCGGTGGCAGAGGCCAGCAGGATGTTGCACCAGCCTGAGGCGCACCGTGCGTTCTCCTGGGGAAGTTGTCCCTGAATCACGGGACCCTGGCAGTGGCGGGCTGCACAGGCTCCCGAGAGGGGAGCTCTGTGGAGTGACCTGAGCTTGCACACAGGCTTCTTGGTGGCTGCAGTAGCAGCAGCCTTTCATCTCATGCCCGTCTTTAGGGTCCACGCTGGTAGCCTTGGCTCACGCCCGTCTCTGGAACTCCTTTAAACAGCGCTCTGAATCCCCTCTCCTCGTGCACCAGGAAACAAAGAGGCAAGAAAACGTCTCTTGCCTCTTCAGCAGCTCCAGACTTTTTCCTGGACTCCCTCCCGGCTAGCTGTGGTGCACTAGCCCCCTTCAGGCTGTGTTCTCGCCGCCAACCCCAGTCCTCTCCCTGGGATCCGACCTCCGAAGCCCGAGCCTCAGCTCCCAGCCTCCGCCCACATCGGCGGGTGAGGAGACGAGCCTCTTGGGCTGGTGAGTGCTTGTCAGCACTGATCCTCTGTGCAGGAATCTCTCCACTTTGCCCTCCGCACCCCTGTGGCTGCACTCTCCTCCGCGACTCCGAAGCTTCCCCCGTCCCCCATGTGCAGTCTCCACCCACAAAGGGGCTTCTAGTGTGTGGAAACCTTTCCTCCTTCACAGCTCCCTTCCACTGGTGCAGGTCCCGTCCCTATTCTTTTGTCTCTGTTTTTTCTTTTTTCTTTTGCCCTACCCAGGTACGTGGGGAGTTTCTTGCCTTTTGGGAGGTCTGAGGTCTTCTGCCAGCGTTCAGTGGGTGTTCTATAGGAGCATTTCCACGTGCAGATGTATTTCTGATGTATCTGTGAGGAGGAAGGTGATCTCCGTGTCTTACTCTTCTGCCATCTTCTCAAATCCCCCCCAAAACAATCTTGAGAAAGAAAAATGAAGCTGGAGGAATCAGGCTCCCTGACTTCATACTAAACTATAAATCTACAGTAATCAAGACAGTATGGTACTGTCACAAAAACAGAAATATAGGTCAATGGAATAGGATAGAAAGCCCAGAGATAAACTCACGCACATATGGTCACCTTATCTTTGATAAAGGAGGCAAGAATATACAATGAGAAAAGACAGACTCTTCAATAAGTGGTGCTGGGAAAACTGGACAGCTACATGTAAAAGAATGAAATTAGAACACTCCCTAACACCATGCACAAAAATAAACTCAAAATGGATTAAAGACCTAAATGGAAGGCCAGAAACTATCAAACTCTTAGAGGAAAACATAGGCAGAACACTCTATGACATAAATCACAGCAAGATCCTTTTGGACCCACCTCCTAGAGAAATGGAAATAAAAACAAAAATAAACAAATGAGACCTAATGAAACTTAAAATCTTTTGCACAGGAAAGGAAACCATAAACAAGATGAAAAGACAACCCTCAGAATGGGAGAAAATATTTGCAAATGGAGCAACTTACAAAGGATTAATCTCCAAAACATACAAGTTTCTCATGTAGCTCAATATCAAAAAAACAAACAACCCATCCAAAAATGGGCAGAAGACCTAAACAGACATTTCTCCAAAGAATATATACAGATTGCCAACAAACACATGAAAGAATGCTCAACATCACTAATCATTAGAGAAATGCAAATCAAAAGTACAATGATGTATCACCTCACATCAGTCAGAATACCCATCATCAAAAAATCTACAAACAATAAATGCTGGAGAGGGTGTGGAGAAAAGGATACCCTCTTGCACTTTTGCTGGGAATATAAACTGATACATCCACTCTGGAGAACTGTATGGCGGTTCCTTAAAAAACTAAAAATAGGACTACCATATGACACAGCAATCCCACTACTGGGCATATACCCAGAGAAAACCATAATTCAAAATGAGTCACGTACCACAATGTTCATTTGAGCTCTATTTACAATAGCCAGGACATGGAAGCAACCTAAGTGTCCAACAGAATAAAGGATAAGGAAGATTTGGCACATATATACAATAGAATATTACTCAACCATAGAAAGAAATGAAATTGAACTATTTGTAGTGAGGTGGATAGACCTAGAAACTGTCATACATAGTGAAATAAGTCAGAAGGAGAAAAACAAATACCGTATGCTAACACATATATATGGAATCTAAAAAAAAAAAAAAAAAAGTGGTTCTGAAGATCCTAGGGGTAGGACAGGAATAAAAATGCAGACGTAGAGAATGGACTTGAGGACAGGCGGAGGGGGAAGCGTAAGCTGGGACGAAGTGAGAGAGTAACATGGACATATACACACTACCAAATGTAAAATAGATAGCTAGTGGGAAGCGGCCACATAGCACAGGGAGGTCAGCTCGGTGCTTTGTGTCCACCTAGAGGGGTGGGATGGGGAGGGTTAGAGGGAGACACAAAAGGGAGGAGATATGAGGATATATGTATATGTATAGCTGATTCACTTTGTTATATAGCAGAAATTAACACACCATTGTAAAGCAATTATACTCCAATAAAGATGTTAAAAATAAATAAATAAATAAATAAATAATGCAAAATTTTTTTAAAAAAGATATATGCATCCCCATGTTCTTTGGAGCATTATTTATAATAGCCAAGATATGGAAACAACCTAAATGTCCATTTTTGGGTGAATGGATAAAGAAGATGTTCTCTCTCTCTCTCTCTCTCTCCCTCTCTGTATATATATATATATATATATATATATATATATATATACATGTGTGTGTGTGTGTGTGTGTATAATTATGGAAAATGGAATAGAGTATTATTCATCCACAAAAAAAGAGGGAAGTCTTGCCCTTTGGGAAAACACGGATGGACCTTGAGGGCATTATGCTAAGGGAAAGGCAAATACTATATGATTTCACTTATATGTGTAATCTAAAAAAAAAAAAACATAAGAAATGAAACAAAAGTCAAACAAACAGAGCTCGTGGCTACAGAGAACAGATTGGTGGTGACCAGAGGCAGGGGGTTGCGGAGTGGGTAAAATGAGAGGGGGCGTTAAAAAGTGCAAACTCCAGCTATAAAATGAATCTGTCATGGGAATATAATGTACAGCATGGGCAGTATAGTTAGTAATAATGTATTGTATATTTGACCATTGCTAAGAGAATAGATCTTAAAATTTTTCATCACAAGATAAAACATTTTGTAACTATGTATGGTGATGGATGTTAACTAGACTTACTGTGGTGATCATTCCACAATACATACCAATATCTAATCACTGTGTTGCATACCTGAAACTAATATAATGTTATATAGCAATTATATCTCCACAACAACAAAAAGAAATAGGCCCTGTACCCATACATATTTTTTGGTTGTTGAAATAACATATTCTTTCATACCACCTGGCAAATAACCTTCGCTCTTGTTCTCTGAGTGTTTCCCAGTCATCACAGAAACCTGAGTCACCCTGGAATTCCCCAGGATCCAGGAGCTAAAGGGTTAATGGTTAGCACAAATAAGCTCCAAGCCCTTGCTTCTGTATTTGGCCAGCATCTCTACCAGTTGCTAAATATTTTTAATATCAAACCTGCTCAGGATGTAAATTTCTTTTTGAAAAGTCTTTTGGGAGCCCAGAGGATGAGGTGATTAATTTCAACCCTGGAGATTTAGGAAGGCTATAGAAAGCAGTTGAAATGTGAGTTGAGTCTGTAAGTGACCAAAATAAACCTTTCTTCTTTTATCTAGTCATTTTTGCTTTGATGTTTCTAATTACCTCTATATTAGAAAATAAAGCTATTACTTAGTTTTAAAAAATCATGTATAGGGAGCTTCCCTGGTGGCGCAGTCATTGAGAATCTGCCTGCCAATGCAGGGGACACAGGTTCGGGCCCTGGTCTGGGAAGATCCCACATGCCGCGGAGCAACTGGGCCCATGAGCCACAACTACTGAGCCTGCATGTCTGGAGCCTGTGCTCCACAATAAGAGAGGCCCACGCACCATGGTGAATAGTGGCCCCCGCTCGCCACAACTACAGAAAGCCCTCGCACAGAAACGAAAACCCAACACAGCCAAAAATGAATAAATAATAAACTAATTAATTTTTTAAAATGTATAAAGAAAAACAAAACCTAAGTGTCCATCAACAGATGAATGAATAAAGAAGATGTGGCACATATATACAATGGAATATTACTCAGCCATAAAAACAAATGAAACTGGGTTATTTGTAGTGAGTGGATGGACCTAGAGTCTGTTATACAGAGTGAAGTAAGTCAGAAAGGGAAAAATAAATACCGTATGCTAACACATATATATGGAATCTAAAATAAACCAAAAAATGGTCATGAAGAACCTGGGAGTAGGACGGGAATAAGGACGCAGACCTACTAGAGAATGGACTTGAAGACACAGGGAGGGGGAAGGGTAAACTGGGACAAAGTGAGAGAGTGGCATGGACATATATACATTACCAAATGCAAAATCGATAGCTAGTGGGAAGCAGCCGCATAGCACAGGGAGATCAGCTGGGTGCTTTGTGACCACCTAGAGGGGTGGGATAGAGAGGGTGGGAGGGAGACGCAAGAGGGAAGAGATATGGGTATATATGTATATGTATATGTATAGCTGATTCACTTTGTTATAAAGCAGAAACTAACACACCATTGTAAAGCAATTATACTCCAATAAAGATGTTAAAAAAATAAAATAGAATAAAAAGTAAAATTAAAAAGAAAAACAAAAAGTTCAACAGAAGTTAATCTTTGCCATTCCAAAAATATATGTACCCTACAGGCCTCAGAGAAACAACAATTTTCATACACAAAGTCCTTACAGAGTATCAGAGCACACCCTGGTTTTTCCAAGTTGTGGAGATTTGGACAAATTGCACACCTCTCTTCACTTCAGTTTCCTTGTACTTAAATGAGATAATGAAAGTGCCATTCCAAATGGTAGTTATGAATAATAAGCAGGATAATGCATGTACAGTGCTTAACTCAATGTCAGTACATAGTAGATGCTCATTAAAGTTGGCTATTATTAAGACTGTCCGAGTAGTACTGCAGAAACTTGGCCTCAGGCAAGTCACTTCTTCCTTCCAAGAACCCTCTGTCATGTGATGACAGTTTTCTCAATAGGTCCTTGGCCAATTAAAGAAAGCAATGTGTGAAGGTGGCTTCATTAGGTGGGAACCATATAGGAATGTGTCAGGCAGCTAGTCTCAACCTGACTCAGGCTCTGACAGGAACAGGGTGGGTAGCCATTTACAGGACCTTCTGGTCTCACCAGTAATCAGATCATTTACTGAAACACAAATTAAAGTTCCCTGAATATGCAGGTCTCGGTACTAATCAGGAAGAGCTTTCTTCTCACCATTATGTTATTTACCAATGCAGCGTCAAGGTAGAAATTGTCTTCAAATAATAGTAAAAAATAATGGCTGAAATGTAGTGAATTCTTACTATACAGTCTGTGGGCTAAGCACTTCATTACACATTCTCAAATTTTATGCTTACAGTAATGAAGTAGTACTATTTTTATATCAATTTTCTAGAAAAGAAAACAGATCTTTAGAGAGGTGAAGGAATCAGCCTGCGGTCGCACACCAGTTAGTGCATCTGTGCTTTGATCTGATCACAGGGAGCTCCAGAGCCAGTACTTTTGATAACTCTTCTGCAATGTCTAACTGGGTCAAACCCACTACCTTGCTGAAATAATTCATTTTGAGTCACCTACAAGAAGCTGTGTACATGTGATATAGATGCAGCTTTTCGATGACCAGAGAAATAACCAAAATGTTATCTTTTGGACCAGGACACACTGCTATGTTTCACCAACACTTTGCCTATATTGCATGGTTTCCAATGATCAGAAACTCTTGTGTTACTTGAGCAATGCCAACTGGATATTTCTTTGGTTAAAATATATTCTAACTGCATATGAACTGTTCATGAGCCTTCTATTCTCTAAATAGGGATTATTCCTCAATACTACAACCTCTGTCATCAGCTAAACCATTAGAAATCCCAGTACCTCCTTAAGATGAGAAGCAATGATGAGGTCCAGGCATCCTAAAGTCATATGGGTGTTAGGTGGGAAGATTATGTGATAAGGTAGTCAGATTATTACACTGAAAACAATGGAATTGACCCTAGAATTTAACAGTCCTAAAACTAAGAGCCTTGTGACTGAATTGGTTGGTTGTTTTGCCATTGTGAAGGGCTTGCCTCTCAACTGATTTTTTTTTTAATTTTGAAAATAGTACATTTCGTATTTGACACATATGTAGCACTTCTGTATTGGGTATATGAAGAAATTCATAAAGAAAGTCCCAGCCCTTGAAAACTTTATATTTTAACCTGAAAATAAAGAAATTATAGGAAAGATATTTAAGAACATTTATAACAAAATACTGATGCAAAGTGGTGATCACAACCATTGCTATACAGTTTACTTAGTCACCTATCTTGCATAGCCGAGAAATTTCTAAGTTGATGCCACTGGTGTACAGGCTCCATGTAGTATTGCTAAAGTTGTTATACATCTGAATTGGGATGGACACAAATGATGATACTCTTACTAACTTACACAGTGTTTTCTCTGTGGCAGACAATGCTTTCATTTAAACTTCCTTAAGCCCTACGACATAGGGGAGGAAAGTGAGGCAGTGAGGTGAAAAGAGGTACAGCATCTGGAGTCATAGAACTTGCAAGTGGCAGAGTTGGGATTTGAACCCAGAAAATAGGACTCCAGAATCTTAGATCATCACTACCATACTCTGACTCAGTGTTACTCATAAAAGCTCAGCTTTAAGCCCAAGGCAACGGCTTCTCATAAGGAACCCTAGGGCGGAAGTTCGTGCTCTGGGAAGATTGCAAGAGCTACCCAAACTGAGAATGATGGAAGATGAACAAACTAACGGACCAGAATGACCAGCCCTCCTAGAATGGCCACTTACCAAGAGAGAGTGAGGGCAGGATGACCACCTAGGGACACTTCTATGTGCAAATGCCCCTCTGGCCCTCAGTGTTCATGATTTGGGAGGAAAGAAGGGTATCTGGCACATGTGAACTTTCCTGAGCATTACACAATATAAAGTGTTGTAGCAAATCACCAATGGGGACTGAGGACACAGAAGTCACAGGTCTCTGTTTTCCAGAAAATTACATTCTAACGTTAAAGCTTATTGGAAGCTATTCTTGATTCTCACTTCCCTCAGGCTCTGCTCGTATTTCTGTAAATATTTCATTTTCAAGAAATTTCTAGTATTACACAGTGGTTCCATCTTTTTCACACTGAGAAATGAGCTGACTGTCCACATTAATCAGTCAACTCCTGAAAACCAGACAAACAAGTTATAAGAAATCCTGCACCCCCAAGCCTTGCTGTGATTCAGACATAGCCGTCAGTGAAGCTTAGGATGTGATGTGAGCTGGTTCCCAGAACTACTGATATCCCTCAGCTATGGACTCTGAGACCAATGTGCAGTAACGAGCTCGGGACAAATGGAGGGCTTCGTGCTGCAAAAAGCAGTCTAAGCGCCACATCTACTCTGTGTGTGCCAAGTAATGCCAATTCATGAGTTGACTCTGTCAACACCACTTGATACATTCACCATAAGCTGGAGGATCATTGACAAGCTGCCTCAAGTATGGTCATAGGAAAATTAGGAGGTATTCATTAATGCCAAGACAATGACTTTGTCTTATAACTTTGCCAAGTTAACGTTGCATGAAATCGTGTGTTTTGAGATTATTTTCAACACAACATTTATCATACATCTCCTATGAGCCAAGAAATGAGTCAACTTCTTGGAATACAAAGATTAATAAGACACAGTCACCTCCAGTGAAGAACTCGTAATACAATATTAGTGGAAGCAACAAATGTCCATGATATATTAATACAACAGGAGCAAAATTTGTCCTCTTTCCTCTCTGATTTCAGATTTAAATTTGATGGTAACCTAGTCCTTGTTTATAAATAAAAATGTAATTTTGCCTTCTTGGTCTTAGATTTTGAAGAGAGCAACAAAGATCATACTGTTTTCAACTTCTAGGTGAAAACTTTCAAAAAGCTTATGGCAATGCGATAAGAACTGTTTTACTAGAAACAAAATTTCCAAGATACAAATTGCAGCCATTCTCAAGTAAAGAAATAAATCAGTTTGGGGATAACAAACCTGCTGATGATTCCCTGTGGGCCAATGTAATTGCCTAATTCGGAGATCGTCTCAACAATGAAGAAGGACAACTGTTAATGGTGTTTTAAAGACCTACGTTGTCAATACACTAGCATATCCCACTTTTCCCTGCTAAGAGGATCCTGATTTGACCGTGTGTTCTCCACAATGTGACAATGTGAATTCTGCCCAGGGATGAATTATGAGAAATCTAAATCCATAATGATAATCCCATTCTTATTTGTCAGTGATTGGTTCAGGGGTTGACCTGCAATCTATTCCTGCTCAGTTAGATGACAGGGCAGTCAGCTAGGGAGTCTTCTAGATAGGACTTTTTTCCCTGATTAAATAGAGGTATATGATATACGCTGTCTTTCTATTAAGGGCATTGTCCTGTGTAGGTATGATACCTGTGCAGATATGATACTTGAAGTTTCCACAGTCATCATGATGAAACACATTGTCAGTGTGACAGGATCAGGAGAAACTTGATAACATGGTCAAGCTGCATGGTCAAGCTGCATGGTCAAGCTGCTGAGCCATTCCTAAAACCATTATTTCATAACTTCTTGTTATGTGAGATTATAATAAGCAATGATTTATGCAAACAAGCAAAGTACTTTGTCCCAAACTCAAAGACAGAAAATAGGAAGGGCTGACATTTCAAACCTAGATATAGCTGACTCAAATGCCATTGGCTTGGTCGACTATGCCAGGCTAAAGAAGTAAAAAAAAAAAAAAAAACCAACAAGAAAGTAAAAAATGGATATTAAGTATCCTGGCTCTCTCCTTTAAAGGCACACCACTAACATGATATTCCTGTTCCATAGCCTGGACAAGTCCCAGATCTATTCAGGAGTTGCTGCTTTCTTTACCAAAAGTCAAGGTCAGCTATGGGGCAGCTGGTAACAGTCTGACCAGTGGAGTTTAGCCAAATGATCCTGGACAAGACAGTTCAGTTTAAAGCTGCTTTGGGGATTCAAATCTAAATCTCAGCAGTATCAACAATTCTTAACAGTTTTCAGTGTAAACAAACACTGCCTGAATAAGCATTCTTCTTGATTTTTAGTTGTGCGTAAATTATCTTCTTTAAAAACTTTTCAGAGCAGTCAAATTTCTGAAGGTGTTCATATTATGTCAATACTTTTACAATTTTTTTCATGATAAAATTGTGAGTCATCTTGTACTGAAGACAGAGGTATATATTTTTCATAAGTCAAAATTACTGATATTTTAAGAAGGGCAAAGCAGTTTGAAACATTCCTGGAGAAAGAATAATATTCTCCTATCATGGATAAAGATGACAGTGGCCTCAGAAGTAAAAGCAATTCCTAGGAGAAATGCAAATCAGATCCACAATGAGATATCACCTCACTCCTGTTAGAATGGCCATCATGAAAAAGACACCAGATAGGTGCTGGTGTGGATGTGGAGAAAAGGGAACCCACGTACACCATTGGTGGGAATGTACATTGGCACACACACTATGGAAAAGAGTATGGAGATTCCTCAAAAATTTTTAAATGGAACTACCATATCGTCCAGCGCTTCCACTTCTGGGTATTTATCCAAAGAAACCAAAAACACTAATTTGAAAAGATACAAGCACACTAGTGTTCATTGCAGCATTATTTACAATAGCCAAGACATGGAAACAGCCTAAGTGTGCATCAGCAGATGAATGGATAAAGAAAATATAGTACACACACACACACACACACACACACACACAGGAATGTTATTCAGCCATAAAAAAAGGAGGAAATCCTGCCGTTTGTGACAACATGGATGGAGTTTGAGGGCACTATGCTGAGTAAATAAGTCAGCCAGAGAAAGACAAATACTACCTGGTATCACTCACACATAGAATCTTAAAAAAAAAAAAATGCTTAGAAAAAGAGAACAAGTTTGTGGTTAACAGATGCAGGGCATAAGGGGTGGTGGAATTAGATGAAGGTTGTCCAAATATACAAACTTCCAGTTAAAAGACAAATATGCTCTAAGGATGTAATGTACAACACGATGACTACAGTTTACACTGCTGTATTGTACATTTGAAAGTTGTCATGAGTGTGGTTCCTAAAAGTTCTCATCAGAAGGAAAAAAAATTGTTTGTACTTATATGAGGTGACAGATATTAACTAAACATATTGTGGTAATTATTTCACAATATAGGTATGTCAAGTCATTATGCTGTATACCTTAAACTTATACCGTGATATATGTCAATTATTTCTCAATAAAACTGAAGGGGAAATAAAGCTATTCCTAGGAAAGAGAAAGTATTTTTATAAAAGGCTTTTTTCCCCAGAACTGGGTGGTGGTGGAAAGAGAGAGAAAAATAAGCATCTGAGTGTCTGGCTGCTCAAAGTGTGGTCCGGGAACAAGCAGCAATGGCATCGCCTAAAAGAGTACTGGAAATGCAGAGGCTCAGGCCCCACCCCAGATCTATAGGATCAGAACTTGCAAGTTAACTAGACCTCAGGTGATTCACACGCACATTATAGTTTGAGAAGCAACAGCTTAGAACAATGATTCTCTAGCTTGGCTACACTTTGAATTTTCTGCAGAGCTTTAAAAAACGCATGGCTGGATCCAACTCCCGGAACTTCTGATTTAATTGTTCTGGGTTACGGTTGGGGCATTTAGGTTTTTCAAAGTTCCCAAGCAATTATAATGTGCAGCCGAGCATTGATTCAGTGGGCTGACAGTGGCATTCCAGTTTATTTGTTCTCCTCAGTGACACTAGGAAGTGTGTAAGTCTCTCAGTTTTAAACCTGAAGTGATGAGATCCTGTGACAAAAGAATGCTTTAGGATCAGATGTAGGACATTCAATAAGAAGTCATAGAATTCTGAGTGTAGACGTGCTTTACTTTATATAATTGATCTTTCCTTATAACTTACATGTTCAATGAATCTTTATAAATAAGAATAATTTTGTGCTCTTTACATCTATTATTCATTGTGCTAGACAATTCTTTTTTAATCATTCCATAAACTCTTACAAAGAAGGTATTATTGTCCCTCTTTCACAGATTTGGAAACTGAGGGCTCAGAGATGTCAAGTTATTTTCCAAAGTCACATAAGTAATTTTCCAAAGTCACACACCTGACAAACAGTGATGTCAGGATTTAAGGAGTGGTCTTTCTGTCTCCAAAGTTGATGTTCTTTCCCTTGATCTAATTGTTTTCATATACTTAAGCACAAGTCATATTCCAAATTCATCAAGTTTGTCATTTCTGTAAATACATAAGATAAATCATTTTGAAAAGCAAAGAGCTATTTGAAGGAATCACCCTAATTCATCTACTTTATATATTATGAGGTTTATATAGATTTTTCAAAGGAATGTAGTCCAAGCTCCATCTTTAGCCCTCACTTGATGGGTTTTAAAACAAGTAACCAGGGTTATTTCACCTCCTTTCTTCTTGCTCTCCACTGTCCCACCTCACCACTAGCTTCAATTAAAATGAAATTTAAAAGTTGCAAGCCAAAAGAAAATTACTTTGCTATTGCCATATGCTTATATTCAGCTATCCAATTACTTGAGCTCATGGAAATAAGCAAGGAATAATCAAAACCTTATTGCCCTGTATGGGTTTAGCAGGCCTTCTGTGGTGATTTTCCTAACAAGAAGCTATGGAGACCCAGTAAGATGCTGCTGGTACCCTGTATTCAAACCATTTAAGAATGAAATTTATCCTGCAAAGGAAATTCCCTATCACGAACACTTGGTGGGGTTTTTTTTGGAGAATTTATATCACAATGTGCCACAGCATATCACTTCTTTAGTACCAGACTGCTGGTCTCTGGGTGAAAGAACTGAGTTTACTTAAAATAAATTAGTTAACTGATAAAAATGTCCTAAAAATGGGAAGAAAAACCTCCAAAACATTCTGGGCAGCGTGCACATGCCCCAACAGATAAAACAATGCCTTAGAGAGTCCATCAAATGGCTACTTCACCTGCAAATATATTGTTCCCAATACTTAGAAATTGACAAGCACTATGCTAAGTGGTGTATATGCATCATTTCACTGAAAACTCATAGCAGCTCTACAAAGAAGATTCTACTAATTTCATCTTACAAATGAAGGCTCTGAGGCAAGGAGAGGTTAAGTGACATGCATAAAACCATACTGCTTGTAACTGTCGACCTAAGAATTGAATGACTGCAACCTGTCTAGATCCCATGTCTTTAGCCCAATACTGCCACTTAGAGGTAAAATGGGATATCACTTCCAATAGGTCAAAGATTTAAAATGAAAAGTCCTGGACAGGCCTGACCAGCATCTATTCCCTCTGTTCCTCCTACCCAATAGATCTCTGACTTTCCTAATGAAATATCTGGTAACCATGTAGTAATCACGCAGTAACTGTGATGTGAAAATGGACTTATCCATTTCCACAGTTCCAGTTGACAGTCAGTCAGCCTATTCTCAAACCCCTTGCAACTATGGTCAATGTACCTTAGTTCAATCTGCCTGAAGAACAGGAAATATCATTTGATATGTAAGAAGTGCCACTTTCTACCCTGGAAATAGACAAGGAAGCCCATCGCCCCTTCATGACCATGCATCTTTGTGACTGTGGAGTGACGTCCAGCTGGGGATAAAGCCAGAATGAAGAAACAGAACCAAGCTCTTAACCAAAACATGTCTGATGTGGGATCGTCCTTTGGTTTTCAGTTACAAGAGCCAATAAATCCGCATTATTGTTTAAATCCCATTGACTCAGGTTTTCTGCAACTGAAAGCTCTTCATTAATAAATAGACACCAACACTGTATACTTTGGTGTTTGAAATGATTTTAAATGAGGGATTTACTTTCTACATGCTATAGTTTTGTTTTGTTTTGTTTTGTTTTTTGCGGTACGCGGGCCTCTCACTGTTGTGGCCTCTCCCGTTGCGGAACACAGGCTCCGGACGCGCAGGCTCAACGGCCATGGCTCACAGGCACAGCCGCTCTGCGGCATGTGGGATCCTCCCAGACCAGGGCACGAACCCGTGTCCCCTGCATCGGCAGGCGGACTCTCAACCACTGCGCCACCAGGGAAGCCCTACGTGCTATAGTTTTAATAAGGGCTTCCTTGTGGACATCTTCCTGGGATAAAAGATATAGAATTATATCCACACCCAAGCAGTAATCAGATCATTTTTATGCAGCTTATCTAGATTTTGTCATTTGAAATTCATGATAGGTTCATAAGACTAAAGGAATTCACGCTGAGTCAGTCATATTACTATTCACCAACTTGTGTAACAGTGTGAAATAAAAGTTACATCAAACTCAAGGAAAACAAAATTTTTTTCCTAGCATTATGGGAGTTTTATTTGGAAGTGAACTTTTAACTATCAATACAAATGCTAAGATACTACACAAAACATCCACAGGAACTTTTTTCATCTTTTTTTGAATTGTTCACAAATATTTCCTACATAATCCAACATACAACAGAGAAATGGTACATCTCTTTCTTTCAATTTGCATACAATGGAAAAACAAGAATATATATATATATATATATATATATATATATATATATATATTTTACAAAGTTTAGCTAATAGACACTACCAAGCTGACAGTTTAAGTCTATAGGTGAGAAATTATCTAATAAAAAACAATCATAATTTATTTAGCATCAGTCACTTCCATAACCAAGTATTATTCTGATTAATAAAACTTGCCACCATTAGGCTTCTGGTATATTCTTATACCAAATACTCCATCTGTTGTGTTGTTCCCCACCTTGGTTCTTCACAATTACAAGCAGAAAATCGTTGCAAAGTAGGGGCAAGTATTTGCAAAAACAAGCAAAAATCGCCAGCTTATTATAAGCATGAATGTATGGTGGAATTTCTTCCCAAGCAATGGACTTTCAAATCACTTAAGAAATCACCAATGTGATTCCTTGAATATTTCGAATGTGTCAAGATATTTTGCCTTGAATGTGTCAAGATATTTTGCCTAAGTCAAACAAGAGATTTATTTATTTATATCCAACAGAGGACTGAAAATTAAACTTAGTGTTTAGTTTGGGGGCAGTTTGGGGGGAATTCAGCCATTTTAAAAATGACCGTCTTACAGATGAATGGATAAAGAAGATGTGGCAATATATACAATGGAATACTACTCAGCCATAAAAAGAAATGAAATTGAGTTATTTGTAGTGAGGTGGATGGACCTAGAGTCTGTCATACAGAGTGAAATAAGTCAGAAAGAGAAAAACAAATACCGTATGCTAACACATATATATGGCATCTAAAAAAAAATGGTTCTGAAGAACCTAGGGGCAGGACAGGAATAAACATGCAGACGTAGAAAATGGGCTTGAAGACAAGGGGAGGGGGAAGGGTAAGCTGGGACGAGGTGAGAGAGTGGCATGGACTTATATATACACTACCAAATGTAAAATAGATAGCTAGTAGGAAGCAGCCGCATCACACGGGAAGATCAGTTCGGTGTTTGTGACCACCTAGAGGGGTGGGATAGGGAGGGTGGGAGGGAGACTCAAGAGGGAGGGGATATGGGGATATATGTATATGTATAGCTGACTCACTTTGTTATAAAGCAGAAACTAACACACCATTGTAAAGCAATTATACTCCAATAAAGATGTTAAAAAAGGGGCTTCCCTGGTGGCGCAGTGGTTGAGAGTCTGCCTGCCGATGCAGGGGACACGGGTTTGTGCCCCGGTCCGGGAAGATCCCACATGCCGCGGAGCGGCTAGGCCCGTGAGCCATGGCCGCTAAGCCTGCGCATCCGGAGCCTGTGTTCCGCAATGGGAGAGGCCACAACAGTGAGAAGCCCGCGTACCGGGAAAAAAAAAAAAAAAGATGTTAAAAAAAAAAGTCTTAAAAAAAATGACCACCAAAAACAGGTTCACTAAATTTATTTTAAAAATCATAAAATGTTTCTTACAAAAGAGCATTACATTGTGCACACTGCTCCGAATAGATGCCAGGGACATATGGACTATTGTTACTTTTCCTCCCTGTCCCACCACCACAAATGTTACAGTGGCCACAAAGCAAAGTGTTCACAATAATTACATGGGGGGACTTTTTTTAAACCACCAACAATGAGCAAAAATTAAAATTCACTCACTCTGCTGCTGTTTCAAAATTTCAATGTTCATTTTTGCACACCCTCCCCCAACCCCCAACCCTGTTTGTAAGGAACTAAAACATTTCATCTGGTGAACTGCAAAGATTTCGCTACACCTCAAATGCAGCGCACCCATGAAGCAGAGGAATGTTGGCTCTTTAAACAGAAGCAGATTAAAAAAAAAATGCAGGACTCCTTCAGTTCTTCACTATTCTTAGAAAAACTTTCCAGAATACTGCTTCACAGTATAAAAAAGAAAAAAATATCTTGCATTAGAATCCTTCAACATCTGCATACTTCTTCACACTGTTCTGCAGCAAATACTGTGCATTCTGTATCTGGTCTTGTGTTCCTGTAATGGTAATGATCCGATCTTTGGAACCTTCTAAAGGCTCATCAATTTTGATTGAAGCTCCTGACTCATGACAGGTTTGTTTAATCCACTGACCACATTTGCCAATAATCAATCCAGCCAAATCTTTGGGAATAGTTACTTGTGTAGTAATAATAGGTCCACCAAGATCACCATATGAGCCACGACCCCCTGCATAGGAATAATCATGTCCAGAGCCACCCTGTGGTTCATAAGCCATCTGTCACTCTGATGGGCTCCATGTATCTATGGCAGAGTCCCAGGTTTTATCAGCACTGAAACCAACCATGCCATCATAACGGTCTCCAGGTCTCCCTCTTCTGTCATAAGCCATTAGCTCTCCTCCTCTAGGCGGTGGTGGAGAAGGAGGAAGATTCTGAGCTCTGCCACCACCCCGGCCACCTCGTCCAGAAGGAGGTCCTTGACGAGGGCTCATATCATCATAATCTCTTCTGGATGGAGGCATGGGACGCCTACCCCGACGAGGAGGCATTCTGTCAAAACTACCTCTTGCCCGCATGGGAAATCCCAAGGGACGTCCACGGCAGTCATCAAACATTGTAAAACCACCATAATCATAGGTTTCATCGTAAAAATTGGGATCATACAGCTGAGAACGTCCTTTGATGGGAGACTCTGATATAAGATCAAGGATGATCTTTATGCACTCTACAACCTTAAAAGGTTTTCCTCCAGTAAGGACTACTCTGTCAGTGGATTGAGGACAACATTCCTGGAAAAGCTTGATTGCTGTCTGAGTGTTCACTTGAAATTCTTTGATTTTAGCACCTTTGACCCCAATAATTCCTCCAGCCAGACTCTGATGAATCAACAGTCTCAACTCACAGTCAAAGTTGCCTCCTTTATAGTGCTGGTAATTTAAGCATTCCATAGCATCAGATTCTAGCGGGAGCTGGCTGATTGCAGTGGGTGATGGCAACTGCAGGCCCTCTTCCAAGGTAGGGATGATTTTCTTCAGAATTTCTCTGTTGCAGTATCAGCACTGATACTCAATGTGCGCTCGGGGCCACTGCTGTCTGGGACTGAAACACTGACATTGTAGTCTGTATGGAGAGCCTTAATATTCTTGCCTCCTTTTCCAACCACTGCCTCAGCATTCTTGCTCTGAAACAGAATGCATAATTCAACCATCTCATCAGTGTTTCTAGATCTTTTAAAAGCTTGTTCCTCTTCCATATCTTCAGCAGGGTGTTTACCAAGTTCGCCATTGGTTTCGGTGTTGGTAAAGGCTTCCTCTGGCTGTTCAGTTTCCATTTTTTTGTATTAAAGGGACACACCAATCAGTTATTAAATACATCCTTACAGGGCAGAACTGAAGTGTTCTGGGAGGGACCAACTGACACCCTAGTGCTGCAGTAGCCTGTAGGCCGCAAATAAGCAGGAAGTAGGCAAGACGTCAAGGTTGATGCAGCAGAGAAACAGGATAATGACACCTTTCATGGAAAACAAGCTTTATCTTCTGAGAATTTGGAGCAAATGTTATCAGTCATAGGTACCTTTTAGTCTAAGAACAGGAAATGATGTTGAGAAATAAAACATGACCAAAAGGATTGTTTCTCATTTTGTTCAAAACCGTTTCCTCCATGAACTTTTCCTCTAGGAATTCAAAGAATTACATAGATGGAGCATGACTCAGTCTCTCCACTGACCTCACTTACTGACAGTTGGGAATTTTGGCTTCCCCATGTCAGTACCCTGACACAGGTCTTTCTACTTGTTTACCTACAGGGAGCTGACTCAGAGGAAACCTCAGAGTTTCAAAACGCCTTACAAGCAAATGGCAAAACATGCACCAGCTAAACAAAAACTTGATTGTCATCTTTCCATAAGCATTTCTATGTTTCTATGATGAATAAATGAATGAATGAATAAATAAATAAATAAATAAATAATAAATATCACATTTATTAAAATACTTGGAAAGGAGGAAGATTGCCAAGCCTTTAACAAAATTATTGTGGACCTATTACATGTCTAAAGAAAAGAATATCGAAAAATTGAGGAAATCTGGAGAGAAAATACTGTGTAAATTAGAGATGTGAACCTGGAAAGCTAGATTAAGATACATCAAGTTTACCTGCAATGTTCTAGCCAAGTTAAGTTGAAATTACTAATAGGTGAAGTAAAGAAGGTGTCACACCCTCCACTGGGACACCACTGTGGTTGAACCTGCAGTGTGTGCTGCTCATTGTGTGAGGGAGAAATCACACCTTGGGGAGGGGGTATCTCATGAAAATGGCATTCATTCAGAAGAATTTATTTTTAGATTTGGACTTGCATTAGGTGATTTGGGGGGAGGGTTAGGAAATAGGGCTTCGCTCTGGGCTGAATGTTGTCAGAAAGTGGGGCAATTCTATGGTTGGGTCTCTTATTAAATCTTACCTAGACAGAGGGATATCAAGACTGAGGCTAAAACTGTAACGAGTAAAGAAGCAGCAGGCATGCTGATCAGCCTGCACAGCCGGATGTTTGATCATTTTTGTGGCTTAGCCCACATTCATGATTTACTCTGTGTCCAGCTGTAGTTATGAAGTGGTCTTATTTGTGTCTTGATCCATCAGGGTCACAGAGCAGCTTGTCTGATGTCAGTGTTCTGTGAAATTGTTTATTTCAAAAGAAGAACATGAAGATCTTGCTGGGAGTACCAGCTCAACTCCTGGAGGTTGGGGACAGCTTTTCTCTTTCTCAAAACCATACGAGATTTTCAGCATCAAATTATATAAAACAATTCTTCCTAATAAACAAAGAAACAGGTCCAAAAAGACTGAGAAAGAGATCTGTAAAGTTATAGTGTGAGTGAGGAGAAAATTGTTTTATCAAGTTGACAGCCACTTTCATTAGACAAGCTGATAAAATTTCTCATCTTCATCATTCAAATTCAGATAAATTTTTTAAACTTTGTCAATACAAAGTTTCAAAATTAGCTAAATAAATTTTCTTTATGTCAAGAAAAACTGGGCAGAATTTTTAAGAGTCCACAAATACTGAGCTGGAAATATTTACAAAGCACGGGCTATACAGAAACATATTTTGATGTATGCCACAACAAACCTGCCTGACCCTTTTGAAAAGTGATTAGGCCATAGACATCAGGAGGTATAAAATTATACATGTGTTTTGAGTTAGTAACACTGATCATAAGGCTATATTCTTTGTAAATATTCCTTAAAAATAGAAAAATTACATGCTTAAGATGTTACCATCAAATTACTAGTGGTAATTACAGTTGTTTTTCTTTTTTAAAAAAGGTGCTGCCGGGCTTCCCTGGTGGCGCAGTGGTTGAGAGTCCGCCTGCCAATGCAGGGGACACGGGTTCGTGCCCCGGCCCGGGAGGATCCCACGTGCCGCGGAGCGGCTGGGCCCATGAGCCATGGCCGCTGAGTCTGCACGTCCGGAGCCTGTGCTCCACCATGGGAGAGGCCACAACAGTGAGAGGCCCGCGTACCGCAAAAAAAAATAATAAAATAAAATAAATAAATAAAAAAGGTGCTGTACTCTTTTTAATTATTTAATTATTTTATTTATTTATTTTTGGCTGCGTTGGGTCTTTGTTGCTGCGCACGGGCTTTCTCTAGCTGCTGCGAGCGGGGGCTACTCTTCGTTGCAGTGCGCCGGCTTCTCATTGCGGTGGCTTCTCTTGTTGCAGAGCACGGGCTCCAGGCACGCGGGCTTCAGTAGCTGCAGCACGCAGGCTCAGTAGTTGTGCCCCTGGGGCTCTAGAAGCGCAGGCTCAGTACTTGTGGCGCATGGGCTTAGTTGCTCCTCGGCATGTGGGATCTTCCCAGACCAGGGCTCAAACCCGTGTCCCCTGCATTGGCAGGCGGATTCTTAACCACTGCGCCACCAGGGAAGTCCCTAATTACAATTTAATAGCATCCTAATTTCAAACAATAGGAGAAACAATAAATTTGCATCTAAGTCTCCTAGATTATCTATTAAGGCATAATTTAACTGATCATTACTGGAGGTGCTATGGCCCGTCAAAATTGTCCTGCTTTTGAGTCCATTGGGTCTTTTATCTCCACCTTATCAGTCATCGGATATGGGTAGGGCCCAGAAGGCTATGACCTTAGGTGAGGTCAGCTCACCTCGGCAGTTCATCTCAGCAGCTGAGGCATTTCTGAAGGGTCTGAGCTGAAGGTCATCTGCTCACAGTATTCCAGTAATGTTACTGAGTCCAAGCTCATTCTGCTCGCCCCACGACAGGCCGATAAATCTGGAGGTGAGGTGTTGGGGCAAGGTATAGCGAGTTTATTCGGAAAGCCGGAAGTCCAAGAAGATGGCAGACTAGAATCCTAGAGAACCGTCTTCCCAGGGTCTGGATGCTAATTTCTTTTATAGAACAGAGAGCGGGTTGGTGAGGAGGTAAAGTTAAAAAGGCCATAAGTTTTGCAAATGTCTTCTGGTTTCGCCAGACTCAGGAGGGGGTGTGTTAATTTCTTCTTTCCTGCAGCCATTCACAGGTGAGCTGGGTCAGGATGTTCCTTGTGAGCTGAACAAAGGTATTTTAGTTTAGCATTCAGGCAGAGGGGCAGGGTGTCCTGAGACAGGCCATTATGTGTGTTTATAGCTATAGTCAACATCCTTTTAGTGAGTAACTTGTAACAAAAGCAACAGAAAGCAAAGAGACAGATCTAATATGGAATCAGATTTGTTCTTCCCTATTCCAGTAGCTAAGGTGATGAAGGAGAACCTAGGGCACAGCCCATGTCCACTGCAGTCCACCCCTAGCACTGCCGGGATCCACTTCCTCACATACATAGAGGGAGCAGCTTTTCTAGGATTCTGGGGATCTCTCTTCCTAAGGGAAGCTTGGGTGAGGAAATGAAATGGGAAGAACTATGGTCCCAACCACTGCAACTGATATGATCTCTCTCCTCCATTATCCATTGTAGATTTCCTTTCTCTTTAGCTGGCACCTCTGCTTGTCTCAGAGGCTTCCTGGTGACATGATTTGGAAATTCGTCCTCAAAGAGCCTAAAGCCCTGATCACCATGATCTTCTCAAGGCAGGATTACTATACTGGTCTATTTTCCATCAAAACTGGGCAAGAGAATGCCAAGTGGCACCTAAGTGGATCACCTGAGTTTGATCCACTGGTATGGGAGGCTACATAACATCATATTCAGTCAGAGTCACATGTTCCACAAAGGAGATTCATCCTTCAGGAGTCAGCCCATGACCATGAGCTCCGCTTGTACTTAACAGAGTGCCTGGCACCAGGAAAGCTCTTGTCATCCTCAGCAAATGTGTGAGGGAGGAAAAGGAGCCTACTATGCAGAAATTGCTTAGGGGTATGTGTGTGTGTGTTTTGTTTGAGCTGAAGCATAGTAGGTGCTTAGTACATATGAATTTAATGAACTGTAAATGCACAGTTTTTACATTTTGCAAAATACATTTTGCAAAATAAGGTATTTTTAACCATTAACATTCCCCTTGCTATCCCCAAACAGCATAAGAGCAGCTAACCTCCAACCATGAAGGAAGATGACTCCATATTAAAGGATACAGATTTTTTTCTATTTCTATGGTATTCCATTATACATTTTATTTCTATATTTCTATTGTGTTAATCCTTTATAGGGTTTCTAACCATCCTATATTGCCACTTCAGGCTCCTATCTTCAGGCTGGAGAAAAGGCTGATTACTATTCCTCCTTTATGTGTCACAAATGAAAAAAAATACTGTGAAAACAATAGTAGTATGGACAGGATAATTAGTTACTTTATTACTAGCTCAGGTGGCAGCTCAGGTAAGTCTCTTAATCTGTGACCTCTGTTATATAAAAAGCAGGCAGCTGGATCTCAGCTCCTTTCCATTCTAACAGATGTTTGTTGACAGTTTTTCATTTAATGGGAAGTGCATCTGTAGCCTCCACACACACACAAAAAAAGTGTCTCAGTCCCTGCCACTAGAGGACGCCACAGCCTAAGACCTGAGATGAGGTTGCCACTAAGGCCACTGCACTGCGGCTGCAGTGAGTTACCGCATTGTATTGCAATGCATTTTTTGCTGTATTGTAGCGTAATGTATTGCATTGAATTGCATTAGATTAAGTTGTGTCATATGATATGGATTTATATGGTATTTAATTGAATTGCCTTAGAGAACCTGTTCTCTATTTGCTACTACATTTTTAAATTGATGCCTATAATTCGTGCCCATAATCGTCATTTTCTTAAATCACAGTGGCTAAATTGAAGTACAATAAAGCATAATTCATCTCAAGAAATCTTCACCAGACTCACTTAGAAAGAGGCAGAATGCTCTAGTTGGAAGGGCGTGGGTGATCCAATCTATCTTGTTAACCATTGCCTCTTCACAGCCTAGAGCACTGCTTGCACACAGTAGGCTCTTAAGAACATATTTCAATGAATTACACACAGTTTTATTCCATGTATGCTATTATTGGGGTGAACTTGGGCAAATTATTTAATCCAGTATTTTTTAGAGTGGATCCACTGATTAGCCATAGTTGGATCATCTGGGTGTTTACTTAAATTATTATTTCTTAAACTACCTTAGATCTAATACTTTAGCACTCCTCTGAGTTGTTGGTGGTGGTCGTGGGAAATCTGCCTTTTTAATAAGCATCCCATGTGTAATTGAAGCTTCAGAACCACTGGCTTAGTCTACTTCTGGTCTCAATTCCCCCCTCCCATATTCATCTGAGGAATTAATCAATTAACTAACTCATTTCTTTGATGCAAATATGTCTATGGAGTCATCACCACTTGTAAGGGATGGAAAATGTCAGGCCTCACGCTGCAGAAGCAGAGCACAGTCAGGGAAGAGTGAGACGTGGGCTTTCTCCTGCCCATTGCTTCTAGTCCCTGCCTTGCTCAGCCACAAGCAGCAGCCCTGGATGTGAAGAAGAGGGAACACAGGGTCCAGCAGGGATGGTGGAGGAGGGGTTTGTACACAACCTTGAAAAAGAGAAGCAGCAAACAACGGTCAAGGCTCTACTGTATTCCAAAGGCTGATCCCTGACCAGCAGCAGAGCATCACTTGGGAACTCATTAAAAAATGCAAGTTCTTGGATTTCACCAAGGACTGACTGAATCAGAAACTCTGGGACGGTCACCCAGGAGTGTAAGTTCTAATAAGTCCTCAGGTGATTCTGATGCATTCTAAGTTTTGCGAACCAGTGCTCTGTCTGTATGCAGTGCCCCCAGGGCCAGCTGAACCTGGGGCACCTGAGTCCCTACCTGATTCCCCAGCTGAAGCCTGGGCCCCTGTTGACCCACATATGCAGTGGTCTCCATGCACAGTGGCTGCAAGGTCGTGCTTTTCCTTCACGGATCAAACGGTGTTTAGCAAGATGACCACCTTGGAAAATCTCACAGACCCTTAAATAAGTATTAATATTGGCATATTAATTCATCTGTTAATTTTATCAACCAACAAATAATTTTTAGTGTCTACTGTATTCCAGGCACAATTGTACCACTCAGATTATAGTATGGAACTGAAGGGATGAAAAGCCCTGTCCTCATGGAGTTTATAGTCAGGTGAAAGGAGATGAGCAGTACACAATGGCAAAATTGAAGAGCAGTAAGTGCTGCGGAGTCCTCACTGTTCATTGCAGCACTATTCACAGTCGCCAAGACATGGAAGCAACCTAAGTGTCCATCAGCAGATGAATGGATAAAGAAGATGTGGCACCTATATACAATGGAATATTACACAGTCATTAAAAAGAATGAAATAATGCCATGTGCAGCAACATGGATGGACCTAGTGATCATCATACTAAGTAAGTCATACAGAGAAAGACAATTATCATATGATATCTCTTATATGTGGAATCTAAAATATGATACAAATGAATTTATTTACAAAACAGAAACAGACTCACAGACACAGAAAACAAACCTACGGTTACCAAAGGGGAAAGTGGGGAGACGGATAAGTGAGGAGTTTGGAATTAAGAGATACACACTACTATATATAAAATAGATAAACAACAAGGACCTACTGTACAGTACAGGGAACTATATTCAATACCTTGTAATAACCCATGGAAAAGAATCTGAAAAATATATATATACATATCTATATACATATATATTTGAATCACTTTGCTGTACACCTGAAACTAACATATTGTAAATCAACTATACCTCAATAAATACATAAATAAATAAATAAATAAACTTTAAAAAATAAGTTCTATGGAGGAAGTAAAGCAGGGAAGGGGGATGGGTGGTGCCAGGGTGGGGGGGTAAGCATGCAGTTTTAAGTGGAGAATCTCTATGGAGGTGACAATTCAGCATAAACTCAAGATAAGCCATGTGCATGTCTTCTCTGGGAGGGATGTATGTCAGGTAGAGGACATAGCAATTGAAAGCACCCTGAGGATGATCCAGAGGCCAGCATGGCTAGAAAAAAGAGGGTTGGGTTGCACTGGTGTATACATTTGTCAAAGGTCATCGAATGGAACATTTAAGATTTGTGCATTTCATTATACCTAAAAAAAAGGAACAATTTTGGTTTATACAGCTATATTGAACTCTAGTTAATAATGTTAATGATATGCACACAAAGGTGTCTGGGGGTAAACTGATTTCTATAATTTATTTTAAATGGATCAAAACATAAGATGATGACGTAAAATGGATAGATGGAAGGATGGATACATAGATATATAATTTAATAAACAAGTATAGGAAAGTGTTCATTGTTGAATCCATGGAGTGAGTATATAGTATTCATTGTAAAAGTCTTTCTACTTTTCTGTATATTTGAATTTTTTTATAATAAACTGATCAGTCCAGGTTTTCCTACCCCAGCACTGGTTCCCATGGAGATTTCTGCTCGTGGGTTTCTGTTCCAGCAAGTTGTAATTCTCTGTACATGCCTGTTGGTCTAATCAATTTGGGGGAAGTGGTTTGATTGTGACCTCACTTCTCTTACACATCTAAGAAGAGATGTTGCATTTTCAGTCTGTTCAGCATTTTATTTGTTAGGACAGAGTGGTGACTTCCAAGCTCCTTACATGCTAGATCAGAAGCCAGAAATCTCTATGTTATTCCTTAGATTTGTGACTGAGGCCATGAAGAGTAGGCCTGCTGGTGGCAGCTGAAGGGCCGCCTTCATAGGGGGACTCTATGAGGTTTTGGACATGAACAGTACAATTGGGGCCTGGTGCCAGTGTGGCCGAGAGCAGGAACATCTCTTGTGTATCTGCTGACATATGCACCACTTTGGCCCTTCCACAGTGACAGTGTTGGAACCTCAGGATAAAATACTCAGGCTTGGGCATCCAACGCTTCACAAAGAAACCCAGAAGCAGTGGAAGTGGAGTGGCCTCAAATGGTTGTAGATAGGGGTCAAGTTGAAGAAAATGGAGAACTGAGTTGTGATCCCTAGAGAAAGCTAGAAGCCCTGAGGCGGGATATTGCCAGGGCCGAGTTCTCATGCTGTGTCGGTAGAGAACAAATGGTAGTGAAATATGAGGTTATACTTACCCCAGGTTGAGCCACATTTCACCCTCACGAGTGTTCACCTCTCCTTACAGAGGTTTCTGGGTTAAGACAAATGATTAGAGCAAAGAGAGTTAGGAACACAGCAACTCTCAGTGGCAGCAAAGAAAATGTGTTGAAGTCTGCAGCGTAACAATCCACACACAGGTCAGATAGCAACATGTGTAGAAAGGAAAACTGGTAATGTGTGTCCTGAAAGTGCAGCCTCAGTATCACTGAGCACTGGTGTCTGCAGTCTCAAGTTCTCCAGCTTTATAAAGAATGGCAAAGAAACCAGACTCAAAGTAAGAGATTGGCAGGAACAAGGGCACCCTCTGGCTATAACATTGCAATGGAAATGTGAGCCTCTGAGGTTCAGGTTCCAGGAAGCTGTACCAATAGGAGCCTGAAGTTAGGAAAGCCAACCTACTGCTTCTGATGACAGCTGATGTGGAGTTAGAGAGGTGCTGATGGGTTAGCTAATCCCTTCTTGTTCACTCAAAGCCTGGGGATACATCTTGAGTCCCAGCCTACAAGAGCTCAGCCTTCTGCAAGCAAAGGTGGCCATGGGACCTTGGTCTGGATACAGGAAGCTAAACTGTGTGCAAAATGAGGCAACGGGTTCTCAACTCCCATCCCTGCTATCTAGCTCTTTACCTTTTCCTCAGGCTTTAATTATGCTGGGGTGGGTGTCAGGGGATGGGGCAGCCGGGAAGATTGATGTGGATTGGTGGTCACACGTGAATTTGGAGGAGGAAGAAGAGCTGCTCCCCAAATAACCCTCCCACTTCTTTCTCCCTCATGCACTGACTATTAAGAAACAACACTACGGGGCTTCCCTGGTGGCGCAGTGGTTGAGAGTCCACCTGCCAATGCAGGGGACACGGGTTCGTGCCCCGGTCTGGGAGGATCCCACATGCTGCAGAGTGGCTGTGCCCGTGAGCCATGGCCGCTGAGCCTGCGCCTCCGGAGCCTGGGCTCCGCAACGGGAGAGGCCACAACAGTGAGAGGCCCGCGTACCGCAAAAACAACAACAACAACAAAAAAACCCAACAACAACACTAGTCCCTGGAAAGATGCTGTCGAAATTAAAACATTCTTCCAGGGGACTTCCCTGGCGGTCCAGTGGTTAAACCTCCGCGCTTCAAATACAGGAGGCGCAGGTTTGACCCCTAATTGGGGAACTAAGATCCTACATGCTGCGCGACGCTGCCAAAAAAAAAAACTTCTTCCCTTTGTCTATGGCCCTTAATAGCTGCAGCATTTGAAAACTCATGAAATTCAAAGCCTTTTCAATTATATACAACACTCTAAGAAGTTTATACACATCTTGATACCAAGATTATGAAAACCTTATGTGGGTGTATTTATTCATATTTATATACGTACATAGGTGTGCATGTGTATATGTTGAAAGGGGGGAGGGGCAAAACTGGCAACTTCTTCAGGCATTAAAATAATAGCTAACACTTACACATATGCTTACTCTGTGCCAGGAACTGTTCTAAAGCCTTCGCACATTCACTCTGCTTACTCATTTAATCCTCACAACAACCATATGAAGTAGATATTACTGTTTTCATCATTATCCCTATCTTACAGATAGGGAAAAAAGGACACACAGAAGTCAAGAGTGAAGACGGGATTTGGATCCATGATATTCGTGCTACAGGCTCTGGGCTATAGGGGCTCTCATCCTGGGGTCCATTTAAAAGGCTGGATGGGTGAGTCTTTCTAATTCTACAATTCAATTCAATTCCACTCTTACTGCTAAAAGAGATTCTCTACAGTTGTTTCCTTGTTCAGACCTTTGCTTGCAGGAACATGTTGGGAGATTGGAACCTTTGCCTGTAGGATAGAAAATGACAGATTAGGGGAACGGAATGTCACATTTCCAGACATGTCTGGGGAAAAAAGATTTAGAACATCGAGCTTCTTTGACCTCTTCCCTCCTTCCTTTCAACCATGCCTTTTAGACATTCCTCTTCTCACTGACAGGCATCTTACATAGTCCAAGACCAAAAGAAAACACCCCACTTTCTCCCTAAACTACAGGTCTGCTGGGCAATGCAGGGACTGAGACACATTTGTCTGCCAGTAGCCCATCACAAAGGTCAAGCACAAATAAGTGTTAAAGACAAGGTTGATTTGATTTACGTGATTCAAGAAATGTCTTCATCTCTGCAGCAATTATGTTATAATAACTGTAGCCACCATCTAACTAGTAGCCACTATTTGTTGGTAATTATCTTAGGCTCTCACTAATCCATAACATAGCCCTCTACGGTATTAGCTCCAGTTCATAGACAAGGAAACTGAGGCTTCTGCATTCTCCTTGACTGTCTTCACTCCATCTACCTTTGATTTTTCTGTCTTTTAATTTTCCCTGCTCCCTCCTGCTCCAGATCTTTTGCACATGCTGTTCCTTCTAAATATAATACTCTTCCCCCAACCTCCTTTAAATTATGATACAGTTTAGAACTTATCTAACAGTGTAATTATACATTCATTAGTTTCATTTTAAAATAATGTCTGCCTCCCACTTGATGCTCTGAGGTCCATGAGAGCAGGGATTAACAGGTGTCTTTGTTCACCATCATATCATCAGAAATTTGTGCAATGCCAGGGACATGATAGGGACTCAATAATAGAGGTTACACTAATTAGTTTGCTCAAATTGGCAGAGCTAAGAGTCAAACCTACTTCTGCCTGTGTGTGTTGCCTCCAACATATTCATGACATTTCACAAAAAGAAATCAACCTTAAATTAATAACCTAAAAAGAAGTGCCAAGGAAAAGGAGCTAGGCAAACAGTTGCACAACCACAATTGCAAAACATAGGTCTTGGGCTGAATGACATTGCAAAGTCTTCAACTTTTGAGTTCATGGAGACCCCCTGTCCTTTCTACCTGACTTCTCTCATAGTTACCTCTCCATCTGTCTATCTAGCAATCTGTGGCTTAGGTTCGCACCACTCTTCCTACCCTTTCCTTGTCCCCGATTAATTGCTGTTGCCTTCAGCCTAAGTTTGTCATTAGATATAGATATAGATATAGATATATACATACATATACATATAGACATATATGTCTATGCTTTCAGAAAGTATTAAAATGGATTCTTGAGTCACATTGGAAAACAAAAAACTTCAAATTAAACTTTTTTCATTGGCCACCGTCTACTTTCATTTTTCATGTAGCTCCATCCTTCCATTATAACTCATAACTCCAGTCTTGGAAGCATCACTTTTGAGATCTTTGCCCTCTCCTGTTCACACATCTGTAAATAGCAATAACAGCTCCTATTAATTGAGCAACTATTATGTGAAAGGCACATGGTGCTTCACTTACCTCTCCTTATATAATATGACTACATCTGAGGTCTCTATCAAGGTTCTTATGTCACAGATGAGGAAACTAGGGCTCCAAGAGTTTAGCTGGCCAAGGCACAAACCCAGTATGAAGCAGGACCAGAATTAAAATCACATCTGATCACAGTGTCTCTGTTCTTTCTGCCAAACTGCAAAATGGCCAAAACATTTAACTCAATTTAAAAGAAGTAATAAGGTGGAAGCGTGCACTCGGATCCTTAGGCACCACTTTCCCCTTCGCGAGTAGAGCCTGGGTACAGAAACTCACCATCCTTTGCCTGATTTCATCAAACAAGCCTTCTGACAGGTCTCCAATCCTCTAGCTTTCTCCGGGCTTCAGTCTCTCTTCTCCAGGATGACCCAGCCATGGAGCTGAAAGGATCTTGGTGTTCTGGCCAGGTGTCAGGCCTGAGCCTCTAAGGTGGGAGAGCTGAGTTCAGGACACTGGTCCACCAGAGACCTTCTGACCCCTCATAATACCAATCAGCAAAAGCTCTCCCAGAGATCTCCATCTCAAAGCTAAGACCCAGCTCCACTCAACGACCAGCAGGCTCCAGTGCTGGACACCCCATGCCAAACAACTAGCAAGACAGGAACACAACCCCACCCCTTAACAGAGAGGCTGCCTAAAATCATAATAAGTTCACAGACACACAACCGGACACGGTCCTGCCCACCAGACAGGCAAGATCCAGACTCATCCATTAGAACACAAGCATCAGTCCCCTCCACCAGGAAGCCTACATAACCCACTGAACCAACCTCAGCCACTGGGGGCAGAAACCAAAAACAATGAGAACCACGAAACTGCATCCTGTGAAAAGGAGACCCCAAACACAGTAAGTTAAACAAAATGAGAAGACACAGAAATACAGAGCAGATGAAGGAGCAAGGTAAAAACAAACCAGACAAAACAAATGAATTGGAAATAGGCAGTCTACCTGAAAAAGAATTCAGAGTAATGATAGTAAAGATGATCCAAAATCTTGGAAACACAGTGGAGAAAGTGCAAGGAACGTTTAACAAGGACCTAGAAGAACTAAAGAGCAAACAATGATGAACAACACAATAAATGAAATTTTAAATTCTCTAGAAGGAATCAATAGAAGAATAACTGAGGCAGAAGAACAGGTAAGTGACCTAGAAGATAAAATAGTGGAAATAACTACCGCAGAGCAAAATAAAGAAAAAAGAATGAAAAGAATTGAGGACAGTCTCAGAGACCTCTGGGACAACATTAAAAGCACCAACATTTGAATTATAAGGGTCCCAGAGAAGAGGAGAAAAAGAAAGGGACTGAGAAAATATTTGAAGAGACGATAGTTGAAAACTTCCTAAATATGGGAAAGGAAATAGTCAGTCAAGTCCAGGAAGAGCAGAGAGTCCCATACAGGATAAATCCAAGGAGAAACATGCCAAGACACACATTAATCAAGCTATCAAAAATTAAATACAAAGAAAAAATATTAAAAGCAGCAAGGGAAAAACAATAAATATCATACAAGGGAATCCCATAAGGTTAACAGCTGATCTTTCAGCAGAAACTCTGCAAGCCAGAAGGGAGTGGCAGACATATTTAAAGAGATGAAAGAGAAAAACCTACAACCAAGATTACTCTACCCAGCAGGGATCTCATTCAGATTATGGAGAAATTAAAACCTTTACAGGCAAACAAAAGCTAAGAGCATTCAGCACCATCAAACCAGCTTTACAACAAATGCTAAAGGAACTTCTCTAGGCAGGAAACACAAGAGAAGGGAAAGACCTACAATAACAAACAAAAAACAATTAAGAAAATGGTAATAGGAACCTACATATCAATAACTACCTTAAATGTAAATGGATTAAATGCTCCAACCAAAAGACATAGACTGGCTGAATGGATCCAAAAACAAGACTCGTATATATGCTGTCTGCAAGAGACCCACTTCAAACCTAGGGACACATACAGACTGAAAGTGAGGGCATGGAATAAGATATTCCATGCAAATGGAAATCAAAACAAAGCTGGAGTAGCAATTCTCATTCTCATCAGACAAATTCTCATCAGAAAAAACAGACTTTAAAATAAAGACTATTACAAGACTCAAAGAAGGACACTACATAATGATCAAGGGATTAATCCAAGAAGAAGATATAACAATTGTAAATATTTATACACCCAACATAGGAGCACCTCAGTTCATAAGGCAAATGCTAACAGCCTTAAAAGGGGAAATTGACAGTACACAATAATAGTAGGGGACTATAACACCCCACTTTTACCAATGGAAAGATCATCCAAAATGAAAATAAATAAGGAAACACAAGTTTTAAATGACACATTAAACAAGATGGACTTAATTGATATTTATAGGACATTCCATCCAAAAACAACAGAATACACTTTCTTCTCAAGTGCTCATGGAACATACTCCAGGATAAATCATATCTCGGGTCACAAATCAAGCCTTGGTAAATTTAAGAAAATTCAGAATTGTATCAAGTATCTTTTCCGACCACAATGCTATGAGACTAGACATCAATTACAGGAAAAGATCTGTAAAAAATACAAACACATGGAGGCTAAACAATACAGTACTAAATAACCAAGAGATAACTGAAGAAATCAAAGAGGAAATCAAAAAATACTAGAAACAAATGACATTGAAAACACAGTAACCCAAAACCAATGGGAAGCAGCAAAAGCAGTTCTAAGAGGGAAGTTTATAGCCATACAGTCCTACGTCAAGAAACAAGAAAAATCTCAAATAAACAACCTAACCTTACACCTAAAGCAATTAGAGAAAGAAGAAAAAAAAAAACCCTCGAAGTTAGCAGAAGGAAAGAAGTCATAAAGATCAGATCAGAAATAAATGAAAAAGAAATGAAGGAAACGATAGCAAAGATCAATAAAACTAAAAGCTGGTTCTTTGAGAAGATAAACAAAATTGATAAACCATTAGCCAGGCTCACTAAGAAAAAAAGGGAGAAGACTCAAATCAACAGAATTAGAAATGAAAAAGGAGAAGTAACAACTGACACTGCAGAAATACAAAGGATCATGAGAGATTACTACAAACAACTATATGCCAATAAAATGGACAACCTGGAAGAAATGGACAAATTCTTAGAAAAGCACCACCTTCCAAGACTGAACCAGGAAGAAATAGAAAATATAAACAGACCAATCACAAACACTGAAGTTGAAACTGTGATTAAAAATCTTCCAACAAACAAAAGCCTAGGACCAGATGGCTTCACAGGCGAATTCTATCAAACATTTAGAGAAGAGCTAACACCTATCCTTCTCAAATTCTTCCAAAATATAGCAGAGGGAGGAACACTCTCAAACTCATTCTATGAGGCTACCATCACCCTGATACCAAAACCAGTGGTTAAATATGAGTTGCAATGTAGAATCTGAAACGATGTCAATGAAGTTTTTATACTCTGATATAATAAAATCATCTGGTCTGTTTTAAACTTTGGATGGATCTTTTACCCGTGCAAGATTCTGTGACATTATGTATTGGTCATTTGGAAAATATTGGCTTAATGACTTATGCAGATCTTCCAAATGTTAAGACATTTCATTATATAATATCAAAAAATCACATTGTCTATATCATCACTGGTCTCATCAGAAAAGTGCTGAAGAATTGGGAAAACTCTTCCCAAGAATCACAAAAATATACTCCAGAAAATCACAAAAACATATTCAATGTCATTAATCATTGGGGTAATACAAATTAAAACCACAATGAGATACAACTATATACCTAATAGAATGGCTAAAATTAAAAAGACTAACCATACCCAGTGTTGATGAATATGTGAAACAATTAGGATTCACATGTGGACAGAATGGGGAGCAGGATTACAAAGGAGCATGAGGATACTTCTGATGGTGATAGACATGGTCATTATCTTGAATGTGATGATGATTCCATGGTGGTATACATATGTCAAAACTTACTAAATTGTATGTTTTAACTATGTACAGATTATTATATATCAACTATACTCAGTAAAACTTAATACATGACAAAAAATCCAATTGTCCAAACTGAAAGTTAAAGAAATGTACTCAGAATATTCCCTTCTCTTAACTTTCACATTGCATATTGACAAGTAATATAAATTTCACCTATGAAATCTAATTATGATATTATTTCTGTTTTCATTGTTATCAATGAAAGAGGATTGGTGGGAAATGTCTGATGCCTGGTAGAAGTTCAATAAACATTTGTTAAATAAGAAGATAAATCTTCGTTAGAACCTGCAACCATTCCAAGTAAATGTACAGGCTAAGTAAGATCACTGTGGTGACTATACAGATGCAGTTTCAAAACAAGCAAATTGTCCACAAGCAGTAAGGAACACATCAGTACCTGCCTGTGAGTAGGAGTGAGGGACTACAACGGGGAGGAGGGAAATGTGGGGGTGATGGAAATATTCTCTGTCTTGATTGCAGTGGTGGTTGCAGGGTGTGTACATTCGTCAAAACTCAAAACTGTACACTTAAGATGGGTGCATTGTATTAGGCATAAATTACACCTTAATAAAATTTATTTAAACATAAAAACTAAATTATAATGCAGGAGAAACTTGAGAACTATTCCTCTACATTCCTGGGATTGTTGGCCCAACAAAATATAAAGCAGCAAAACTACAGAATATTAGATGTCAAAGCAAAGACTATGTAGCTGTGGAAATTAATAAAAAAAATACATAGCCTAAATGAAAAATGTTCAAATATACTAATATTAATTCCAGATCATTTTATTCTAACTAATAAGCAGACACTACCCAATAATTACAGTTACTTAAGTGTTTAACCCAGTTCTGCCAAAATGCTGTGATCTATGTGATATCACAAGAATTTACCCCAAGAAGAATCCCTTAGCACAAAGAGGATATGCTCCAGGAGCTGCATATTGTGACTGTAACCAACACAAACTCAACTGTATCTTGTTTTCTGAAATTATGCAAGTGTCTATGCTTAGAATATATGATGGAGTAGCCAGGGTTATTAAGGGTGGGAGAGAAAGCAATTGTGCATCCTTCGAAGTAAGACAATAGTTAATAGCTTAGAACATTGTTTTTAAGTCTGTCATTATGTATGATACCTTTGAGCACATCATATAGAGTCAGGATTAATGAAATTTGTGTTATTTGTTTGATAATCATATGTCCATGATTTCCTTGAAAATTCTTAATTTCATGTATTCTATCCAGGAATCCAATCAAATATTCCAATTTTTTGTTTAGAAATATTGTCATCATTACAATACGGCCTTAAAAAACATCCAGGTTACAACCTGACTTTCAGCAGCATTCAACTATTGGGTTGGCCAAAAAGTTCATTTGAGGTTTTTCTGTTATGGAAAACCCAAACGAACTTTTTAGCCAACACAATACTATACTGAAGTTTCAGTACACTGATCTTAATTGCTTATAAGCTGTTACTGCATGGAATTGAAGTTTTCATACGTTATTATTATTATTACTATTACTTTATTAGTTCTTTTCCAAAACTTGAAGAGAGGTCTTACATGGTATCAAAAATTCTGTGCATTGGGAGAGAAGGAATGGAGAAACAGAATGGAATACAGATCAAATTAGCTAAATGCCATATTTATAAAAACAACAATCACTGTCACATTCCATTGAATTTCTTTATGTTTTGTGCACAATTATCAGTTTTCAAAAGCAGTACCATTTAGGGTGGGATAATGACTACTGCTCATTTCATTTATTTGAAAATGATTCTCTATTCATTTACTGAGTACATTTGTTTATATATATTGAATATTAATCCCTTATCAGTCATATCATTTGCAAATATTTTCTCCCATTCTGTAAGTTGTCTTTTCGTTTTGACAGTTTCCTTTGCTGTGCAAAAGCTTTTAAGTTTAATTAGATCCCATTTGTTTATTTTTGTTCTTATTCCTTTTACTTTAGAAGGTGGATCAAAAAAATAATGCTGGGCTTCCCTGGTGGCACAGTGGTTGAGAGCCCACCTGCCAATGCAGGGGACACAGGTTCGTGCCCCAGTATGGGAAGATCCCATGTGCCGTGGAGCAGCTAGGCCCATGAGCCATGGCCACTGAGCCTGTGCGTCCAGAGCCTGTGCTCTGCAACGGGAGAGGCCACAACAGTGAGAGGCCCGCATACAGCAAAAAAAAAAAAAAAAAAATTGCTACAATTTATGTCAGAGAGTGTTCTGCCTATGTTTTCCTCTAGGAGTTTTATAGTATCTGGTCTTACATTTAGGTTTTTAATCCATTTTGAGTTTATTTTTTTATATGGTGCTAGAGAATGTTCTAATTTCATTCTTTTACATGTATTTGTCCAGTTTTCCTTGCACCACTTATTGAAGAGACTCTCTTTTCTCCATTGTATATTCTTGCCCCCTTTGTTGTAGATTAATTGACCATAAGTGTGTTGGTTTATTTCTGGGCCCTCTATTCTGTTCCACTGATCTATGTGTCTGTTTTTGTGTTAGTATCATTCTGTTTTTGTGTTAGTATCATACTGTTTTGGTTACTGTAGCTTTGGAATATAGTCTGAAGTCAGGGAGTGTGATTCCTCCAGTTCTGTTCTTCTTTCTCAAGATTGCTTTGGTTATTTGGGGTCTTTGTGTTTCCATACAAATTTTAAAATTAATTGTTCTGGTTATGTGGAAAATACCATTTTGATAGGGATTTTGATAGGGATTGTATTGAATCTGTAGACTGCCTCAGGTAGCATGATCATTTTAACAATATTAATTCTTCCACTCCATGTTGGTGAGGATGTGGAGAAAAGGAAACACTTTTACATTGTTGGTGGGAAAATAAATTGGTGTAGCCACTGCATAATATAGTATAGAGGTTTCTCAAAAAACTAAAAATAGAGCTACCATATGATCCAGCAATCCCGCTCCTGGGTATATAGCCAAAAAACATACAAACCCCAAAACTCTAATTCAAAAAGATACATACACCCCAATGTTCATAGAAGCATTATTTAAATTGCCAAGGTATATGGAAGCAACCTAAGTGTCCATCAACAGATGAATGGAATATACAATGGAATACTACTCAGCCATAAAAAAAGAACGAAGTTTTGCCATTTGCAGTAACATGGATGGACTTGAAGGGCATTGTGCTAAGTGAAAAAAGTTAGACAGAGAAAGATAAACACTGTATGATATCACTTATATATGGAATCTAAAAAATACAAAAAAACTAGTGAATATAACAAAACAGGAGCAGACTCACAGATATAGAGAACAAATTAGTGGTTTCCATTGGGGGGAGGGGCAACATAGAGGTGGGGCAATGGGAGGTACAAACTATGGGGGTAAGTTAGATTCAAGGATGTAGTGTACAACACAGGGAACATAGTCAATATTTTGTAATAACTGTAACTGGAAAATAATCTTTAAAAATGTTATTAAAAATGTTATAAAAAGTTTTTAATTTAAATAAAGAGTACATTTGTTAAAAAAACATTGTGCCTTCTACTTCTTAAAATCTATCTAAACACCTCTATGCCCTGTGTTTTTCTGTCACTGAATTTTGAAAATATGTGTGCTTTGAAATCTCTTTTCTCCTATGGCAGAGAAGACTGAATGGAGTCCATCTAGATGTTGAAGATTTTTAGTTTCTTGAGGGCAGAGATTGTCTTATTCATCTTTGTATGACCATCTCTGCACCTGCCTGGCACAAAGTAATTTTTCTTTTTCTTTTCTGTTTTTTTTGAAAAGAAAGGTAGACTGCTACATGTGTGCCTCATTCAGATGTATCTGGAGTCTTGAAAGCATGACTGCCCTACGTTCTCCTATAAATGCACCTTGAGAGCTTGTTGGGTAATTTCATCAGGGGAGAACAGCTACTCATATACCCTTGGCCAAAGAACGGTCTGCCTATGTAGGGGAAGGTCATCTTCTTTGACCTAGGGGAGCATGCAGCTGCAGGAAGGACATTCTTGGAGGGGTGAGGGAGAAAGGGGACACCTCCTAGCCAGCCAGTTTAGCTATATCAACCCTTGTGATCAATGGGGTGACAGATGTCTCAGTCAGATCAACCTTATATTCCAGTAATTTTTCAATGTCTGACTAAGCTGAATGCTTTCCACTGGCCATTACACTATTGAAAACCAGTCCATATTGAAGATAAGAGAGGAGAAAGAAAATGCATTAGAAACAGAGATTATTTTATCACTTCTCAATTAATATAATGTTTTTCATTGTTCAATTGTAAAAGCAGTTGTGTGGCATTTATGCCCATGATTAGGACAAACTAGAGCCTGATTCTAAAGTCAATATAAGTACAAAATATACAATAACTACAGAAGAGTGAGACTTTTTAAAAATTTATCAACTGTGGGCTTCCCTGGTGGCGCAGTGGTTGAGAGTCCACCTGCCAATGCAGGGGACACGGGTTTGTGCCCTGGTCCGGGAAGATCCCACATGCTGCGGAGCGGCTGGGCCTGTGAGCCATGGCCGCTGAGCCTGCGCGTCCGGAGCCTGTACTCCGCAACGGGTGAGGCCACAACAGTGAGAGGCCCGCATACCGCAAAAAAAAAAAAAAAAAAAAAAAAAAAAAAAAAAATTCATCAACTATATAAGAGTTTTTAAATGACCCGTACATTAATAACAGCTTTACTTTAATTAAATTTTTAGGGGAATTTTAGAAGGGAATTTCCCCTCCCTTATTTTTCTCAACAATTTTTTAAAAAGTCCAAGTTCTAACGTCTTTGTTTTTATTTAAAAAGCAATTAAATGTTTCTTAATTTAAACAGGAAATGATGGTTTATTCTTCAAATTCAAGAAAAATGTTGGGATTTTTCCCAGAGAATTAATGTTGTTATTATAATTTATTAAGATCTCCATGGCAAAATTCCCAAATGTAAAATGTATTTATTTTAAGCTTTACATATTGGAAAAATAATTTATCCTGTTGCCTTATCAATGCCTGGCTTCCTTTTTAAGGCGATTTCTAGTTAGGTTTTTATTGCGAGTCCGCTCATTGTTTGGAGCTCCTCTGCTTCCTTTCTTTACTTCATTTAGTGCGTTGCCTTGGCTTCCAGTGCAGCCTCAGATACCTAACAAGGTGTAGGCTATGAAACAAACTGGTATGAGTGACCCACAGCAATTGGGTCATAGTGTTAGAATCAAGCAATTTGTTGTTCTCTTTGTATTTTCTTCCAGTTGCAATCAGCTCTAAATATTTTTCAGGAGTGATTTAGTGGGATGTAGAAATGACCCATTCTAATTATACACATCTCTTTTTTTCTCCTTTTCTGTGCCATTTCTATGGGTGATTGTATCCCTGCAGCAGAATTATATTAAGAACACATTGTGATGGACATATATACACTACCAAATGTAAAATATAGCTAGTGGGAAGCAGCCGCATAGCACAGGGAGATCAGCTCGGTGTTTTGTGACCACCTAGAGGGGTGGGATAGGAAGGGTGGGAGGGAGATACAAGAGGGAGGAGATAATGGGGACATATGTATATGTTTAGCTGATTCACTTTGTTATACAGCAGAAACTAACACACCATTGTAAAGCAATTATTCTCCAAGAAAGATGTTTAAAAAAAAAACACACATTGTGATCTTAAGATTTCTCTCACTTTCCAAGTAATAATATATTAGTGTGTACGCATGTTCATGTGTGTGTACACGTGTGAGAAAAACACCAGATGTATCAGTTAGCCTGTGCCCTGAAAAATACCAACCTAAAACTTAGTGGCTTAACGCAACAGCCATTATGCAGCTCATAGTTCTGTGGATCAGCAATTTGGGCTGGGCTCAGGTGGGCAGTTCTGCTGTTCTCAGTTGAACTCTGTTACGGGTCTTCAGTCAGCTGCAGGTTAGCTTACTGACTCTCCTTTTAGGCTGTCAGCTGGGGTAATAAAACAATGGAGCCAAGGGTCTCTCATCATCCTACAGGCTAGCCCAGGCTTGTTCACATGGTTGTTCAGGGCCCCAAGAGCAATAAAAGTGTATGTGCCAGTGCACAACTAGTCTTCAAGCCTCTGCTTACATCACTGGGTACTGACCCATTGACCAAAGCAAATCATATGGCCAAGCCCAGAACCAGTGTAAGAAAGTCCTTCCAAGGGATACAGGGAAGCAGGAACAAATGAGAGCTATTATTGCAGTCAAACCACCATTCACTTCAATGTCCTAAAACAAAGCATCAAACAAGAAAAATATCTACTTCTAGGATCCTTTAGCCCCTAGACCTGAAGTCATTAATTGCTAATATGGATTAGCCTACTGGCCTAGGAGAATTGCCAATGACAACGGAAAATCGTGAAATCACTAAATGTAAATAAACTATTTATGCTATAGTGAGCAGTTATTTATGTATCACAAAGCTAGAATAACCCAGAAAATTTTAGAAATAAATGATGATCAGGTTACACTGCCAGATGTTAAGTTGTACTATAAAGCTTTTATAATAATATGGAACCAATGCCAGTATAACTAGATAGGTCAATGGAACAAAGTATAAATTCTAGAATCATGTTTTAAAATATATATGCCCTTAGTACTAGATAAAAGTATCACTTCAAATCAGAAAAAAGTATGATCTTGATTTTTTTACTCAACACGTATTTATTAAGCCACCATGAATTGCTCACGAACCATGTTTCTTTAGCCTTTGACATGGACCTGGCATTGTTCTAGGCACTGAGGACAGAACACTGAATCTAGAAGTCAAGGTCCCTGTTCTCTTAGATCTTATTTTTAATGAGAGGACATGTAAAATAAACAGGTCACCCAAAACAATAAATATATATTCAATAATAAACAGAACAGCAAAATACATTCAGATAGTGATAACAATTGCCCTTAATGAAATAAAACAGGGGACTCTGATAGAGAAAGACTGGAGGGTTTATTTAAATAGAGTGGTCCAATGTTCATTGCAGCACTATTTACAATAGCCAGGACATGGAAGCAACCTAAGTGTCCATCGACAGATGAATGGATAAAGATGTGGCACATATATACAATGGAATATTAGTCATAAAAGAAACGAAACTGAGTTATTTGTAGTGAGGTGGATGGACCTAGAGATTGTCATATAGAGTGAAGTAAGTCATAAAGACAAAAATAAATACCGTATGCTAACACATATATATGGAATCTAAAAAAAAAAAAAAAAAAAAAAACGTTCTGAAGAACCTAGGGGCAGGACAGGAATAAAGACGCAGATGTAGAGAATGGACTTGAGGACACGGGGAGGAGGAAGGGTAAGCTGGTACGAAGTAAGAGAGTGGCATGGACATATATACACTACGAAATGTAAAATAGATAGCTAGTGGGAAGCAGCCGCAAAGCACAGGGAGATCAGCTCAGTGCTTTGTGACCACGTAGAGGGGTGGGATAGGTAAGGTGGGAGGGAGGGAGACCCAAGAGGGAGGGGATATGGGGATATATGTATACATATAGCTGATTCACTTTGTTATAAAGCAGAAACTAACACACTATTGTAAAGCAATTATACTCCAATAAAGATGTTAAAAATAAATAAAAATTAAAAATAGAATGGTCATGGGAGGCCTCTCCGAGGAGTAACATTTGAGGAGAAGAAAAAAATGAAAAGAAAGAAGCCATGACAAGAGCAGAGCTTTCTTGGCAGAGACAATACCAAATGCAAAGGCAGTGAGGCAAGAACCAGCTTGGTGTGTCCCAGGAACAAAAATCAAACCAGGACAGCAAGAGAGAGTCAGTATCAGGAGAGCAGAGAATCAGTAAGGTCAAAGATGTAGGGAGTTCAGATCTAGATTTTATCCCAGATACAGGGGACAACCGGCAGAAAGGTTTTCAGCAAAAGAGATGAAAGGTGGCATTGTGATCTGGTTTTTGTTTATAGGAGATTACATTGACTACAGGTGGAGAATGGACTATTGTGGGACAAGAGTACAGCCAGAAAGACCAGTTAGGAGGCCATTTGTAGTATCTGAGCAAGAAGTGATACTGCCTAATCTAACAGGTAGTGGAGATGCAGAGACTAAGATACAACTTCAAGACTTGCTGGGAGTGGAAGGATGGAAAGAAAAGAATCGAGTGACTATTAAACATTTGGCCTGAAGAAACAGACTGACAGATATTGAGAACAAACTAGTGGTTACTGATAGGGAGAGGAGAAAGATAGGGGTAGGGGATTAAGAGGTACAAACTACTATGTATAGAATAAATGAGCTACAGGATATGTTACACAGCACAGGGAATATAAGCAATATTTTATAATAACTTTAGATGGAGTATAACCTATAAAAATTTTTAATCACTATGTTGTACACCTGAAACTAATATAATATTGTAAATCAACTATATCTCAAATATATAAATAAGTAAGTAAGTGAATAAACAAATAAAACTCTGGCCTGAGTTAACAATGAACCTGCTAGTCATGTGCTAGGCTTTGGAGATAAAATAGAGCAGAAGACATAGTCCTTACCTTGTGGAATTTATAATCTATAATTAGTCAATAAATCCTACTTGGTTAATAACTAATAATTTTTAAAAATTAATTTAGATTTAAATATCACAGTTGTTAGCATCATAAAGTCCAGATGGGTTGAGATGTTAAATTTAATAGATAATCTCTAAATAAATAAACTAGAAGAAAAAAATATATATATATACTTTAAGGATGGGAAAGCTTTTTAACACTGAGTTATAAGCAATAAAGAAAAATAGTAATAAATTTAATAACTAAATTTTTAAACTCTCGTAGGTCAAAAATTATCATAAACAAAGTTAAAAGGCAAATAATACTGGGAAATATAGTCACAGCATATATGACAATATGTTGATGTGATTAATATATAAAGAGATCTTAGAAATCAATACCGAAGAAATGAACAAAGAGTACAATAAACAAAAAGCAAAAATGCAGGGTCAGTCTAAATGTGAGTTCAGTCTTACAGGTAATCAATAATATACATATTTAAAATAGGATATGATTTTTTTACCTTTCAAATAGGGAAATGTTTAAAAGAAGAAAAACAATCCAAGAGTTACTCCAGGAGTATAAAATTGAGAGACACTTGAGAGAAATTCTATGAAAATGTGCATTACCTTTCATCTGGCAACTTGATTTTTTGAAATGTCTAAAAGGCATAATTGTGGTTGTGTGCAATTGCATACAAATATTTACTACAGCGTTGTTTATAGTAATATAAATTTCTCAATAGGGAACTGATTAAATAAATAATGGTATATCCATATGGTGTAATACAGTGCAGCTAGTTAAAAACATATTGCAGAAAAAAAACTGACTGACATGTGGTAAATTGTTCATAATATGTTTAATGTGATAAAAGCAGGTTATAAAACAATAAGCAAATGTAATAGCATTTTGGTAAATATCCATAGAGAAAGTATGTCAATAAAGACATTCACCAAATTGTTCTTGGTAACTATATTTGAGAGATGGAATTGTAGGTGAATTTTTTCCTCTACATATCTGTGCTTTTCATATTTTCCACATGTGCAATTATGTATTTTTTATATTACAAAATAAAAATTACATATTTATAAAAGGTTAAGTACTCCAGAACAAAAGGAATCACTGAAACTAGTAAAAGGAAACCAGTTGAAAATGAATAATCGGAATAAAGGTTTCAAGGATGCTTGCAGATAAAAAAGGCAAAACAAGGTTTCTCTGATACTGATAATAAAGAAATGCAGACAATGGGAGTGGGGCATGGATTTGAACAAAGACATTCTGGAGCCTAGGAGCTGTGGACGCTGCAGCTGCTGTTAGTCATCATTCAAAGGTCAGTCCATACCAGCAGTCACAAATGGGGGGTTGTAAGGCCAACGTGGCCATCAAATGAATCCCCACAGGTAATACCAGGTCACACTGTCCTCATATATGAGGTTGTAGAAGGTTTGATTGTAATCCAATAAGCCCATTTGCCTGTTCAGTTTATTAAAATAGCCCAAGGAATGATCAGTCTGATCATCCCTGGTCTCCACACACGCAAGTTAACTAGATAAACTGTCTGACCTTTCGAACATAGAGAATCCTTAAAGTTCTATATCAAATATGTAACCTGCAAATCTAGAGTGACGGTCAGTCTGTTAATTTGACATTTGAATACACAGGACACCAGAAATCAACTCTGCCTACTCAACTCATTGTAGGAATTATATTTAATTCCTTTTGAGGGCTCTGAGGTTTATTCTTGTAAAATAACCTTTTTTTTTTCATGATCAAAGTGCTTTACACAGGAAACAGGTAAAGTACCAATGATACCAAAAAGTGCATTTGTGTGAGTGTAAATAAAAGCACTATTTCCAGAGTATCTGTCATCTGGGTGTCTCTAAGTTTTTGGTGCCCTTTTTTGGGGTCTGATTTTACTAATTTTAAGTAAATTTGGTAGTTTTCAAAGAGGGAGCTCTTTTTTTTTTTTAACTGTCAGTTCCTTTATCCATTCCTTTCTTTTTAATTGAGGTATAATTGACATATAATATTATACTAGTTGCAGGTATACAACATAATGATTCAATATTTACATATATTGTGACATCATCACCATAATAAGTCTAGTTAACTAGACTTTAGTGCCTTTTTTAAAATTAGAGGTATTAAGGAAAAGCAGTCTCCAAACACAATTCACTAGGTAGTGACTAAATTACTATTCATTTCCTCTTGTATACTTTTATTACAATAGTTTTGAAATTTTGATATCTACCAGATTCTTCTGTGAAGCTTATTTAAAACATACCCTAGATCTACCACCTACTAGATCTACTAGATCTACCCTAGATCTACTAGATCGGAGTCTCATAGGTGCTGAGGCCCATGGGTTATGAGGGTTTCGCAAGATACTGGGTGGCTCTTGTTTGCTCTGAGCGGGAGAACCACCGCTCTGGGTGAAAAGGTGCCAGTAAGGAAAGGAGGTGGCAAAAGAACAAGGGGGGAAAATTAAGAAATTTCTGATTAAAAGAGAAGATTTTCAAAAGAAAGACAAGTGAATAACGACATTCAGTCCTAGTCGGTGTCATTGCTTAAAGACTATTTCTCTACAGACTAGAGAGGAGAGATTCGAATCCGGCCAGTTCAGAGGTTAAAGCGTTAACCAGCATGTCAATTCACTTGTCCTCAAGATGTGTGACAGGGAGCAAAGGAGAGTTCCTATCAGTGGTTCCGAAGAAAGAAAGTAAACACTCCCAACATGCACTGAGGCACAGGGAGTGGCTCAGGTTTCTAACACCTCCCTGCTGTGGCGAAAAGGAGTAATAATTAACAGTTTCTTGGGCTTGCTGTTCGTGGGAGGGACACTGCCAGGCGCAGAGGGAGCCCCTCCCGGGCAGGAGCGTGTGCGCCCCTCCCCCCGCGCTTGTCTCCGACCCCGGCTCCACCTCCGGGACAGGTGAGCAAGCCCTGACTCTCCAACGAAGATCAGAGTTTGGAACTGAGCAGGGAAACACACTCTCCGGAGCAGGTTCAGCTCAACAACGAAGGTAAAAATCTCCCATTCACAGTGTAGCAGGTGAAACATGGGGGTAGGGGAAAACAAAAACCCTCTAGTCTACTCCCTGAGGTCAAGTTGAGGGCAAGTTGTTAGAAAGCAAAATCCATAGGGAGCCAAGTTTGAAGGCGTGCATGTGTCAGAGCAGCCCGAAACCCGGACGTATTTTCCTTTTGATTTTTTCAGAACACCCTTTCCTGACCAAGGTAAGCATATGGGGAGGGGGGAGGGAAAAGAAGGGAGGGCTTGAAGGTAAGTGTGGCCATCAAACCCTCCCCCCTTTTCTGACAGGTGTCGAACTCAAGTTCTTCACCCGGAATTGTGGTTTGCCTGGAAAAGATACTAGACTCCTGCATGACTTCCCCCTTTCCCTCAGTACCCTTATGGTTACAAGGTTACGTTCAACCAGCAGACTTGAAAGGTCTTTTTAATTGCGGTTCAGCTAAACTTTTATATTTTCCACAAATCAACAGAGACTTCACACACACACACACACACACACACACAAAATTGAAAAGGATTTCTGATATAATTTAAGACTGCCCCAAACAATGAAAGGATAATCATAATTAAATAAGAGTCCATGAGTTAAGGGTCGAATTCTGAAGCAAGAGAGCTATAGGTTCAAATCTTGGCTTTGCCACTTACTGGTTTGTCCCATATCAAGTTACTTAACCTAGCCAAGCCTCAGTTTGTCATCTATAAAATAAACGTCATAACAGGATCTGCCAATAGGGCTTTGATGGGAATTAAACACTTAGCAAGCCTTCTATAAATAGCTATACGTAGTGCCTCCAATTAGCATTAAGAAATTTGCAGCTCTGCCAAAGGGTCCATGTCAAGGAGGGTGAGTGAGCTAGTGAGACCAGACAGTATGGGGGTACCGCAGTTGAACTGGTTTCCAGTGAGTGGGTCCAGGACACAAAAGCAGATGGCAAGTGAGCAAAGCATGACCTCTGAGTAGCAATGAAATTATCTGGCTTCTTGCCACTTTTCCAATAGAGTATGTGGTGGCAAATTCAAACTTTTTGCTACTCAATTATTTTTACTTTGGAGAAGTCTCACTTATATGAATATGTTATTTCTAACAAGAAACAATAATAGGAGAGAAACACTCAACCCCCTGCTGTAGAACCCATCAATTTTGAGTTTTATTTATGAGAGAGACTGCCCCTGAATAACTTTGATAAAATTAGACCATATAGTCCATGTTCTTACATTGTAGCACATATTGTATTGTTTGTATTAAAGTGATATGGACTTTTATTTGTGTTTACGGACAAGAAATATAAATGAATGATACCTGTGTTTTGCTGGCCTTTACCAGTTAAATTATAGGGAAGTGAACTTACTTTATGAATTTTTCTTTAAAGGGCATTTTGGTTAATGTTGCTGATGGTTTTATTAATGTGGATAACTTTGAGGAAGTAATAAACTTAGTAGGTGTGACTAGCAAAGTATTTCCAATTATGACATTTTATCTTTTTATTTTATTCATATAAAACAGTTAAATGCTTTGCAATTGATCCTAGCTTAATATTATCATTGTTTTAATGGATTCAAATTGCAGGGTTGAAAATCTGCAAAGTATGTACTGTGTTTTTGTTTTGTTTATTTGAGTTTTACTTTGGTTTTTTTTTGTTTTTAGAGCTAGAAGGAACTTTTTTTTCTTCCAGTTTTATTGAGATATAATTGACATACAGCACTGTATGAGTTTAAGGTGTACAGAGCAATGATTTGACTTACATACATCATAAAATGATTACCACAATAAATTTAGTGAACATCCATCATCTTACATAGATAAAAAATTAAAGAAATAGAAAAACAAATTTTTACTTGTGATGAAAATTCTTAGGATTTACTTTTTAACAACTTTCATATACAACATACAGCAGTGTTAGTTATATTTATCATTTTGTACATTACATCCCTGGTACTTATTTGTCTTATAATTGGAAGTTTTACCTTTTGACTACCTTCATCCAATTCCCCCTCCCACCCACCCTTATAATGGGATAGTGACTGGAGAATTGGAGATAGAGTTCTAAAGCCAAATAAACTGAACTGTACTATTATATTGTCCTCCGGGGCTTGATTGAGTTTAGTGTAGTTTAACTAAAAACTTATAAAATAATCCAATCTATTTAGAATAAATTATAGTACCAGTGTTTACTAAATAGTTTTCAAAGAGGAAATATGCCTTTATGCTGAATAAATATTAGAATTTAAACAAGTTATCAATATTTGATTTTTGTATTCCTTAATAGGCATATATCTAAATAACAAACGGTGGCCCCAACTGAGATAAATCCATTAACCATACTTGAGAATAATTTGAGACTTATTTATTTAACCACATAACCAGTTATAAATCTTCCTAAAGTCTATTTTAGTATACAAATGTTTTTCTGCTATTTCTAATGCTTATAAAATTTTGTGATAAACTATTAAATGTTTTGGTCAATCAGAAGAGATAGAAGTAATCATCAGTGATTAAGCAAAAATTAACTTTTCTTGGTTACATTTAAAATAGTATAACATATATGTAATATGTCTTTTTAACATGTAATTCAAGGTTTCATATTTGATACTTGTTTTAACTTCCTAAAGTAAGATGCATCCTCTTCCTTTCATCAAAATAGAAATCTAGTGCTAATAGTCAATTTACTTGTACAGATTCTTTGGTTACAATGCAGACAGGGAATTTAGGATTGTTAGAGATACATGGGCTTCATATAAAAGTTTAGATTTTTAAAAATAGTCAAGTAAAGGTCAATTGAAAATACAACCTCTGAGAAAGAACTTCTTTTGAATGTTCTCTCTTTTCACTAAAGTCTAGGTTTAGAGAGGGTTGGATCTGTTGGAAAAAAAATTAGTCTTTTAAAGCTATCAAGTAGAGTGATTTCATCATTTCATAACATCGTCTCAAGTACCAAACGAACCAATACTACTGCTTTCAGTAGTTGAACATGAAGGTTTCTCTCTCTTAAGGGATGAGGGTGTTATCTTAGTAGCTGAGACGGTTGAAGGACATCGCCGTCATTATCCCAGAGTCTAGGAAATGGAGCTCAAGAGGAGGGCTGATTCTTTTGCAGCCAACAGATGAACAGGAAAAACTGAGCCATGGCCCCTGTGAAGTCAACCTTAGAATTTCCTCTTGGAAACCCAGATGAAACAGAAACTCTTGAGCTGTGCCATAGAAGCAATTCCAGAAGAAGCCATTGGCAGATGGAGTAGCTCCTTCCCAGACTGAGTGGTGGCAAGATGCCTTGAGTCCTGAATGGCTTCCAACTACCTCGCTTCTCCTACTACTCCTGCTTTTCTCACCTCCCTGAGGGCACTCTGGGGAGAATGGAGCACAGGGCATTATCGCCATGTAAATATGCAATAGCATACTAAAGGTTTGGCATTTCAAATTAGATTCCACTGGACTGATGGTGATGGTATACTCACATAGAAACCTGGTTGTTTGATATTCATCCTGTTTATCCTGTCTTAAATTCAAGCACTGTAATACAGTTTTGTTTGTATCTCAAAACAAGCATTCCCTAACTGCAATCAATATCACTTAATAAAATGATAGTGATTATAGTCCAACGCTCAACTTTTACCATCTCTGCAAATGACACACATTCTTTAGAAAAAATATAGAGCCAAATATTTCCCAGAAACCACACTTTTCTTGACTCTTTTCCTGTTTTCTAAGAATTGGATAACGGTTAGAATTATAGAAGTTTTGTCTTGTTTCCTTGAAGTGATGTAATTGTATACGGGTCTACTCTTCTCTACTACAAGGTTCCACGTCAGAGCTTAGAGAAAACAGCTTTATTTTAGAGGTAAATACATATTTGTAACTTTCCATTGCCTCTTCAGGCCAAAAATAATAAGTAAAACAAAACCCACTATGCATACAGCCTTTAATCTTAATTCATAATTGAAATACACACTGGCTATTCTAATGTTATACTCTCTGCTCTTTTTTCTTTTTTTGGAATTTTTATGGTGTGTGTTATTAAGTTATGTTCCTCGTATATGACTTAGAAAGTACATATGAAATCAAAAAGAAAATAATTATCACTCAATTTCATAGCTCTCAATTTTACTGTTAATATTTTTGTACATCTCTCCACATCTTGAATATACAGATATTCATAATTTTATATATGTATTCTCTACATACTTGCATATATACATTCACTCTAGGAGATACAAAAATGAAATGAGCAATCATCCTCTTCTAGAGGAAATCAGGTAAAATGAAATATGATTAGGGAGAGAAAGTAGTAAGTAATTAGAAAGCTGCAGATATTTTTCTATCAAAGTTCAAAGGCAGGAGAAATTCTCTTTGGCTGGAGGACACAAGGAAATTAGCACATGTATTTTTTTTTGGTTCATTGTAAAATCATGACCACTTTGACACTTCCTTCACGCAGGGGCTTCAGGAATCAGGAGCTGCAGATATAGATGCAGGCTACACTTCCTGGCTAGCACAGCAGCAGCACAGAGAGGGAGCTCATGAAATATTTGTTGATATACAAAGGAGTGAGCCAAGTTTCCCACTTTTAAACAAGCAACCATTTAATTAATCCACGTTTGGACCAAGGAAGGTACTTTAAATGAGTGGCACTTTTGAGTTCACTGAGCTTCACCTCCCATCCTCTGGCCTCATTCTGGCCAGTCCAGGCAAGCCCACATCTAGGCAGGATGCAGAGCAGGAAGAGGTGAACCACTGATGCTCTCAGATGCTCTCTGTTCTCAGCGTTGCCCAGATACTGGTGCTGACTTATTCTACTTTCTCAGGTTCCTGAACCCTGCTGCCTGCTCAGACTGATTCTATCTTCCTGGTCTTCTCTCTTCCCTGTTGAGCCTCCAAGGTCTGTTCAAGCCTAGACCTGCCTAGTACTTCTAGGACTGTTTATTTCTCCAGGATTTAATTACTTGCCTGTTTAATTCCATATCTCTTGAGCTCTAGTCTGTCTGGACATAATTAAAAAATAAATAGCCAAACATTAAATAAGTGATCTTATTTCATACACAATCTAAGTAATAAGCTCTGGGCCCAGGATGGGAGAGCCCTGTACGATTATCCCTCCCAGTGAAGTATATAGAGTTTTAACAACTACCTTCCTCCTCAAGTCATAGTTTGTTCTGTTCTACCAAAATAATTGTGAATATTCAAAGTAAGACCCTTAGGCTTCTAGACCTGTAATTTTTCTTTTGTTAATAAATCTTTCTGTTAATCATAACCTCTGGTTATCCTCCTCTTAAGCCTTTTGAGGTAACTAGCTCAGACTCTTAAATTTACCAAGTCTTTATAACTTAGAGGATATTCACAAAGGCATTACCAGATTTTAATTTGCAGTGAATCGTGGTTAATGGGAATGCAAAAGGGAAACTTTTGGAATTCATAGATCTATTTCTCACTTCAGCAATTAATAATAAAATGGGATTTTTACTAAATCACATTTTTACCTTTCAGGTATTTCAATTGTTTGAATATTTTGCTTAGCCAACTTTTGGATTCAGACATGGTCGATATTATTTCCTATTCAATTAGCATATACTGCTTATGAAGAAAAATTTTATCCTATTTTCATTTTTCTTTCATAATTTCCATTCAACTGTCCTTATTTCTAGGGTCAGAGAATAATGTAAGGGCTTTTGAAATTGTTTCCTTTTTCATTAATTAATTAATTAATTAATTAATTAATTTTTGGCTGCACTGGGTATTCCTTGCTGTGCACAGGCTTTCTCTAGTTGTGGTGAACAGGGGCTACTCTTCGCTGCACTGTGCAGGCTTCTCATTATGGTGGCATGTCTTTTTTCAGAGCATGGACTCTAGGTGCTTGGGCTTCAGTAGTTGTGGCTCACGGGCTCTAGAGCACAGACTCAGTAGTTGTGGTGCATGGGCTTAGTTACTCCATGGCATGTAGGATCTTCCCAGACCAAGACTCGAACCCATGTCCCCTGCATTGGCGGGCAGATTCTTAGCCACCAGGGAAGTCCCAGGGCTTTTGAAATTGTTTAATCACATCTTCTGAAGCTAGCTATGATTTGCTTCAGCATAGGTCATGAGTTTGACAATATAATTACATAGCGATTTTTGCTGTCTTTAATGATACCTTAGCTAATTTTTTTTATGAACACAAATAGAATGGAGCCAATCAGGAAGCCACTGCCATGATTCTTCAGCCCATCACAGTCAATTTGCACTTTGTGCTTCTTCAGTTCAAAATATCCCCGACTTCTAGTCCCAGCTAAAATATCATATTAACTATGAGGTCAAGAAAAGTTTTATTAATCGTAATTAGTCCTTTGGGTCACAGCTACAATTTGACATTTAGTCAGTCACTCAACAAATATTAATTAAATCCCTTCCATGTTCTAGGCAAAATTCTAAGAACTGGATGTACACAAGTAAACAAAAAAACAAACAAAAAAGCCCACATCCTAAACAGTTCATGTTGTAGTTGGGGAATACAGGCAATGTAAATAAATAAGATCCTTTCAGATACTGATGTGTACCTAGATGAAAATAATGTGATAATGACTGACTGAGACTTGCTTAGGGAAAGCCTCTGAGAGAAGAGACCCAGGGACTGAGATCCACATCATGGGAAGCAGGCAGCCACGTGAAGGTCTGAGGTAAGGTGCTCCAAGTAGAAGGAGCAACAAGTTCAAATCCCTGAGGCAGGAATGAGCTTAGGGAGTGACTGAAAACCAGAAAGAAGGCCAATGTACTGATAGATGAAGTGTAATCAATGAGGGAAATAATGAAGGGAATGAATACTGAACAGATTGACAGGATCTTGGGGGTCATCATAAGGAGGTTATATTTTATTCTAGTTCATTCTTGGAAGTCTTTGCAATGTTTTAATCATGAAATGAGAAGATCTAATTTGCTCTTTGAAATTATCATCCTGGATGCCATGTGGAGAATGGAATATGGGTCACGATGTGGGTGCAGGGAAACCAGTCAGGAGGCTGATGCAATAAACCAAGAGAACGATGGTGGTGGGTTGGCTCAGAGTGGTAGCATTGGAAACAGAAGCTTTGGAGTTACCTATTGGAGGTACCAATAGGACTTACTTTCAGACTGGAATCTAGTTATGATGAAAGAGGAAAAAATAAGACAGAGTTTTAGTTTTGGTGCCCAGTTGGGTAGATTGGAAAGAATTGTGGAGGAGGGAGTTCTGGAGCATGGGAGAAAGTCAGTGATTCTGGTTTGGCCATGTTGACACTGAGATGCCTGATAGACATCCAAGTAGAGATAAAGTAGGTAGTGACATGAGTCTGGAGCTCAGCAGAGAGGCTGGGATGGAACTGGATTAAATTAACTGGAAGAAAGTGTAGTTAGAGAAAAGAGGATGGCTGAGGACAGACTATTAGAACTAGCCAGCATTTTATATAAAGGAGGAAGCAGTAGAGAGGACTAAAATGTTGAGACCTGCGAGACCAAGGAAATAAAGTAAGGTTGTGTGATTGCTGTTTTGTCTCAAAAGTCTCCAAAAAAAGTGTTTCAGAGGAGGGAACAACCAAGTCTGTCAATTGCTGCTAAGAGGCAGAGAAAATGAGGAGAGAAAATGAACCACTTGGCAAGATATGGGGTGCTGGAATGTGGAAAGAGAGGTACAGGAGAAATAAAAGTATAGAAGTAAAGAATAGATGGTAAATAATTTGGATCCAGGAGGGAGAAAGTTACGTTTGGGTAGCAAGGTGACCACCTGGGGGTGGGGGTGGGGGGTGGACCTCACTAGGGAGCATCAGTAACTCTTTCTGAGGATGATTAGAATGACAAAGTCTAGGGGCAAAACTCAGGTTTTAGAAGCAAGAACAAAGGCTATATAACCAAACAGCCCAGACCAAATCTTGTGACTGAGTAATTGGGATCTGTTGGGCTCTTGGAGCTTGCTGTGTCTCTGTCCCAAGGTAGCCTAAAATGCCCTTGTAGCTTCTGACCTATACAGTTAATTTGCCTGGTTGGCTAAGCTTCTGTCTCTTCTGTCATGAGTCCTCCACAAAACCCCCTTCCAATGATGTGCTATCAAAGAGGATGACATTCCCAACTAGAGGAGCACCACTCTTTGAGCAAGAGGATATGAGTAGAAAATTAAATAAGGTATAAATCAATCATGACAATACCAATGGACAGCAGAAAGCGGCATCACAGCAGTGTAGAACAGGTCATGGGGAGATTGATACGATCCCACTTGAGCAGATACTAGAATCTGCAATGATGAGGGAAAGGGAAATAGTGAGAAGAGACTTGCTGACACGTAATTCCACTAGACTAGAAGGCCTGGTATTAAAGAAAGCTTCAATTTTGAGTTTGGAAATGTAGGTTTGGGTGAAACTGCAGAAAGCCTGAACATTAGGTTAAGAGACTTGGGCTATATTTGCTAAGAACGAGATCCCAAGGTTTGTGAACAAGATGATGTGATGATCAAAATGGTAAAAGCATAAAGGGAAACTAGTCAAGCATTCAGCTTGACTATTAGAGCTTGACTATTACATTATGCCTGTTGAGATGTGCTCATAGCTCACTATAAGGAAAAACTATGCATCAGGATTTCATGATGATAGCTTTTCTTTATCTTTTTTTCTTTCTCTCTTTTTCCCTTTCTTTCTTTTCTTTTTTTTTTTTTTTTTTTGCTGGTATTCTCCTGGAGAAAGAAAACATAGAATGTCTTTCACACAGTTTACCACAACCAAAATCAAAATGACCTGCTTCAGAAGGAAAAGGAGGAAATTCCTCCCCTTTTTTTAAAAAATAAAAAAATTGAGTTATTTGTAGTGAGGTGGATGGACCTAGAGTCTGTCATACAGAGTGAAGTAAGTCAGAAAGAGAAAGACAAATACCGTATGCTAACACATATATATGGAATTAAAAAAAATGTCATGAAGAACATAGGGGTAAGATGGGAATAAAGACACAGACCTACTAGAGAATGGACTTGAGGATATGGGGAGGGGGAAGGGTAAGCTGTGACAAAGTGAGAGAGTGGCATGGACATATATACACTACCAAACGTAAAATAGATAGCTAGTGGGAAGCAGCCACATAGCACAGGGAGATCAGCTCGGTGCTTTGTGACCACCTAGAGGGGTGGGATAGGAAGGGTGGGAGGGAGGGAGATGCAAGAGGGAAGAGATATGGGGACATATGTATATGTATAACTGATTCACTTTGTTATAAAGCAGAAACTAACACACCATTGTAAGGCAATTATACTCCAATAAAGGTGTTTTAAAAAATGGAACTTTTCTCTCTAGCCTACCTTTTTATCCTGGCTATAGCTCCTATGATTCAATAGGCTTGAAGCAATGATAATTAAATATTCTATTTCTGCAAAATGGAATGACTAGAAAATATTATATAAAATCTCTGATCACACCCTAATGCCATTTATATGAAGACATAAATGAGGTTATTACTCATGTCTGACCACAGTTTCCAGAGCCTGAAGGAGACTGGAAGGATGTTACATCACACTTAATCAACACTGCAAGTCAGAGCTTGATTTTGGCTGCCTGGTAAATTCAGGCTGTGTTTGTGAGATGGGACAGGGTTCAATCAGTTTGAATTCAATTGCTGGAATAGAAGGAATATGTTCCCTTGCACAGAATCATACAGGAGAGAATTTCTTCTAGAAATACTCCAAAAACAGACTTACTAAACTGCCTGATCCTTCCTTGCCTTGGGCCACAGTTTCTCTAGTTTTTCAGTTTACACAGTACATTTTCCTTTTTTCTGCACACCGCCAAACATGGCCCTAGGATTTCTTCCCTACTTTAGCTAGCTTGTATTATCATGTTGCCCCCCAAAATTTCAATGGTTGCAACATGCCTCTTTTTGGGTCACATAAGCCTTTGGGAATTTAATATATTTTTAAAGAAAATAACACTGAGCTGCTATATAAACAGAAGTTTAAAACTAAATGAATTTTTTTCACAAGTCAATTTTATTTTACAAATAAAATTTGGAAATTTTATTTACAAATATAACACGAAGACATAGAATTTTTTCTCAAAAATATCTAGAAATTTTACTATAAAATATAACATCAGGAAGGCTTCAGAAACATTATTTCAACTAGACAGAATTCCTCATGGGCCTTCTCTTTTTTCCTTTTTACACTTCTCAATAAAGCATAAGCTCTGCACCAGGAAGCAGCAGCTTCAAACACCCTAAGCCCATCTGTGCATTTATAGAGAGATGGAACAGGAGGATAACTTTTTTTTTTTTTTTTTTTTTTTTGCGGTACGCAGGCCTCTCACTGCTGTGGCCTCTCCCGTTGCGGAGCACAGGCTCCGGACGTGCAGACTCAGCGGCCATGGCTCACGTGCCCAGCCGCTCCGCGGCATGTGGGATCCTCCCGGACCGGGGCACGAGCCCGTGTCCCCTGCATCGGCAGGCGGACTCTCAACCACTGCGCCACCAGGGAAGCCCGAGGATAACTTTTAAATCACTAAAACCTGGTAGTATCGGAACTGTGGATAAATGGAAAAATGAAGAAAATTCTTAGCATGTATTCCAAATCAAATACTAAAAGTTCAGAAATAGGACTCCTTATAAAGGGAGTTATGCCAAATTCAGACATACTGGATCCCTGCATCACTGGGAGCATGGCTAGTACAGCCGTGAACTGGGAAGTGATTATCAGCACATCTTTGATCCAGGATTTCACTTATAAATTTGCAAATCAGTAGCATTTATCATGGGCCAACATTGCAGTTTGTTTTGTCCTTTGTTAGAAATCTTGCTCCACCCCTGTCTGCCTTTCTCTCTCCCCTTCTCTATCACACAGTTGTCAGTCTCTTGAATTGATTACCAAGGGGAAAACCATATGTCAAGCTATGTATTTCTGGCTCATCTAGTACTTCTTCATATGCCCTCTTTATCATATTTCTTTAGATGGTCAAAATTAAATTATATGTTCCTCTTCCTTTACTACTATTTTCCATAGATTATATGAAGAATATAATTTTCAGTTTAAAATGGGAAAGTGATATCAAAAGAGAATAAAATAGATTTTTCTCAAAAGCATGTATTGAGTAATAAGAATGGAGTAAAACACCTAAACATCTTAAAGCTATATGGAGGCGGGGGAGGGGGTGGGAGGGGACGGGAAAAAACAACACAGTATTACTTGTTCGAAAAACAAATTATCCTGTGAATAACCATGAAAAGCAGGTTTAGAGGATGCCATTTAGAAACCCACTCAAAGTGAGTCTTAGTTAGAACTCTGAACTTATCCTCAAAATTAATTCCCTTTGACATAGGAAAAAAATCTTTTAAAAGAATCTTAGAACAGACAAATTTATAGAAACTCAAACCCTTTTCAAGCTGCAAAAACAATGCTGGAAAGAAAAAAAAGAGGAAACCCTAAAGACATTCAGACCTTGCTTCAGATTATTTGTTCCACTACTTACTAAGTGAAATGGAAATAACACCCCTACTTTGCTGGCATGGTCTGAGGAGTAAATGAGATAACATCCATCAAATGGCCCACAATCAGAATGTAAGATCCAGAGCAGGCACATGGTTAAAAAAAAAAAAAAACTCTCTTTCCTCCTGGCCCCTCCAACCCAACCCTCATGCCCATACAAAAAACACTACTTAAAAACTCTCCCCAAAATACTTTTACACAATAGGGACACAACAAATAATTTCAGTTTAAGGCAGAAACTAATTGATGAATGCATCACAGGAACATATCATTAATATTATTCTAATGTTTTAGGGTAGCCTCAGATGATCTCAGAAAGGGGGAGAAAATGACTATGATGGCTCACCACTCCTCTTCTTGGATCTTCATCAACGAGAGGACATTCATTACCAGGTAACTGTACACCTGTATTATATGTTATTCTAGTTATCAGTCATTTGTGGATTACACCTTATGTGTATTATGCATTTTGTCATTCTAAGCTTCATTTTGAAAGCTTTAACTGTATTGGAAAAACTTGGAAAATGGCATCATTACATTTTCTAATTTTTCTCATTTGCTACAAAGAGAGCCCAGTGAATTAAAAGTTATAAAAATTATGAGGGCTTTGTAAAATATTTCAGAAAATATGATATAAAGAGTGCCTAAATTTGGGTCTTCCATAGGTATTATAATAAAGTCTAAATGTGTATCAATAAAAAAAGCATGATGTATGACCCACAAGATCAATGATATGAATCATCAGTTGAGACACTGAATTAGAAATTGAATAAATATGTTCCTAAAGACTGAAAAGCCATAGCCTATCATGGAACAATCACTCATATTTCATAAATAGTGGTCTAATTTCACCAAAAGCTAAATTTCTATTTTAATAGCTGTCACAGTTCTCAGGAACAGCATTAAGTAAAGGATCCGAGGCTCCTCATAAATAATATATCCAAAGAATTAGCCTATGGGCCTAAACCAGGCTTTCTTGGCCTCTCCTTCCCTCCGTTGCTCCTCAGGATATACTTCATTTTTACTGTCTCCCTCTTGATGTTAGATTATGCAATAGATGGCCAACAGCTACAGCTGTTGCATCACAGCAGACAGCATCTTATGCTAGTTTAGGAATAATAGAGCAGGGATTTGAAAACTATAAGAGTAAAGATAAGAGATAAACCTGGATGAGCTAGAGCAGAAACTGAAAAGGGAAAAGACACAAAGGTAAGAAAAAAAAACAAGTCACCCTGGAAAGTGATCCATGTCTTACAGGGAAGAGAAACAAAGCCAAATAAATGACAGAGGAAAGTCGTATAAATGATGCAGGATTGCACAATAGGAAAGCAAAAGGAATAAATATGGTCAAAAATGGAATTAAAGCTACAGCTGAAGGATAAGCATGAAATATAAGAGGTGGGAAGAAGGCAGGAAGTAAAAGATAGAGGAGTTACTCATTCATTCCCCAAATACTTATAAACTGCTTCCTAAAAGCAGTTTATACTCCTGTGGACCCTGAGCGTTCAGTAATGAATGAAACAAAACGCTTACCCTCTTGGGGTTGCCTCCTAAAAGAGGGATACAGTCAAAATGTAGGATAAATGTAAAACAAGATGCACTCTTAGGTGCTGAAAGATATGAAGAATAAAAATAAAGCTGGAAGGGGAGTAATGATTGCGGGGGGTAGAGAGCAGTGAGTTATGATTTCATATAAGATGACCAAGGAAGGCCTCAGGAAGGAGATAGCAGTAGAGAAAAGCCTGAAGGAGGGAAGCGAGTGAGCTGTGTGGGTATCTGGCTGGCAGCCTCCCAGGTCCCCTTCCAGGAAAGGGGACAACAAGTTTACAGCCCTGAGGCAGGCACACGCCTGTAAGGGTGCAGGAAGCTGGTATGGGAAAGTGAAATAGGGAGGACAGTAGGAGAAGGTGAGGTCAGAGACAGAATGGCACCAGAATATGTAAGGCCTCATAGGCCACTGAGACTTTGTCTTTCCCACTTACAAGATGAGAAATCATTGAAGATTATTGAGTACACGAGTGACTGAATCTGTCTGGCTGCTGCTTTAAGAACAGACTGAAGAGGAGACAAGGATAGAAGCAGAGAAACTATCGAGGAGCTGATAGTCCAGGGTAGAGGTGATGGTGGCTTGGACCAAGGTGGCAGCGGTGGAGGTGGGGAAAAATGGTCAGATCCTGGGTATATTTTGAAGGAAGGAACAATAGGATTTCCTGAAGGCTTAGATGTGGGTATGAGAGAAAGAGAATGATTAAGGATGATTCCAAGGATTTGGGTCAGGAAGAATGGAGTTAATACTTTCTGACATTATAAAGACTACAGGAGGAGCAGGTTTGGGGTAGGAGATCGGGAGTTCAGCCCTAGACAAGTTACATTGGAGACTGACTAATATCACCAAGGGAATAAGTGTGATAGAGAAGATTCAAGGTCCAGGGTTAGAAAAGATTGAAAGGAAAAGTAGGAAACAACAAGGCAAGGCAGTAGTACATTGGATGGAAAGTGGGCAGAAGGAATGTGGACACTGAACAGAGAGGAGGGGCAGTGACAGAGTGGGTAAGTATAGAAAACACCACTTGGGGATGTCAAGGTAGCTAAAGTGTTGCTGGAGATACAAGGAGAAGAGGGAAGTTGAGAAAATGGAAAATTGAAATGAAAGGCAGAAATTAATTTTTAAAATAAGTGCAGATGGGCCTCCCTGGTGGCGCAGTGGTTGAGAGTCCGCCCCCCGATGCAGGGGATACGGGTTCGTGCCCCGGTCCGGGAGGATCCCATATGCCGCGGAGCGGCTGGGCCCGTGAGCCATGGCCGCTGAGCCTGCGCATCTGGAGCCTGTGCTCCGCAACGGGAGAGGCCACAACAGTGAGAGGCCCGCATACCGCAAAAAAAAAAAAAAAAAAAAAAAAAAAATAAGTGCAGATGGCTGATAATGAAAGTCAGAGAAAGTAACATCCATATGAAACCAAAGGGAAGAGAGACAGGAAGATCCTAGAGAGAACTAAGAGATGGACATGGTAACAGGATGGACATTGTTGAGAGGACCTGAAAGATGATGGTTTGGGAAGAGAAAATGATGAAAAAATCATGTGAGTGATCTGCAGGGGAAGCAGCAAGCAGGCAAATGAGATTCAAGATAGAGGGATGATGGAGAAGATGGGAGAGACTGTGAAGAAAGGGAAGAGGCTCACGAGAGAGTGACAGAAAAGGCAAAACAGGGTAAGAGCCCAGCACAGCCCCAAGAAGGTACCCCTACCACAGTGCCTCCCCCCAGAGAAAATTACAGAAACATTGAACAAAGGTGTCTCCAAAGACAGTAGCCCTGGGTCTACACCAGTGTTCCTTTTTGCGTAAATGCCTTCTGTGCAGTGTAAGTTTAACCAACCAGGAAAACAAATTTACCACACTGGGAGGCAAGTTTCGAGAAGAAACAGTACACGGCATAAGAGAAGAATGTACGAACCCTTGTCCGTATTTTCCTGTTATTCAACTCTGCTTGACTCAGGTCAGCCCATGGAATCCTGATTCTCATCTCCCACCAGCCCCACCCTCAGTGCATTGCTAAACTACTCCTGGGGCCACCTCTCAGTCTGAGGTTGCAATCGTTTTCTTTTTCATCTACTTCAGCTACACAGCTGCTCTTCACCTCTTGGATTCCTGAGGAAGCAAAGTCCTTTCTCACCAAAACCTTTAGATTTACCCTTATGATCGGATTAAAAAGCACCCTAAGCAGGCACCGCATAATCCAAATAGCAATTCACAGTCCCCTTCTGCACTCACTGGCATCTCCATGACCTCTCTTCCCCTATAAAGCCTCAAGACAAATGTCATAGAGAAGTCCCAGCACCCTCCCTAACTCATGTCTGCTCCAAGGGGTGGTCCTGTTCTTCCCAATCCTGCTATTTGTTCACATGTGTTTCTCTTTATTCTCAGTCCTTGAATCCTCTGTTTCTCTAGAACAGCTTTCTTCCACCTTCATGAAGCTCTTTGTTCTGTTCTTAATTGGTTTATGTTGATCTCATTTGTAACCATGAGCAGCTGATGGTAACTTCTCGTCCTGGACACCACATTCCTTTTATTCATCTGTGTATTCAAGTATTTTCACTGAAATAAACACCTATTCCATACACTGGTGGTTACCAGGGCAACTTTTGTTTCCTTTGTAATATTTTATAGTTTCCTAGTCTCAGTTCCTCACTTTTCCCATGAAATCCTCCCTGAACTGCAGTAAGATTTTAATTAGCCTGTTAATTACTTGTGTATTTGTTCTTCTCAAATATTTACTTCCTAATTATGAAAGTATGATTATTTTATAAATTATTGTATTTTATATATTTATATTATAAAAGCTGAGAAAATATAGAAACATATAGATTGAAAGAATAAAATTATCCATAATCTTACTACTTAGAAAATGTACTGTTTAATTTTGTCATATTACCCATATTCTAAGGATTTTATTTTATAGAGTTGAGATCATTCTATATCTTGTTTTACACACCTGGCATTATATTACAAATATTTCCCCATACTATTAAAATAATCTTCCTAAAGATGATTTTAATGATACTATATCACTCAACAATATAGAAATGTCATAATATAATTCCTTTAATTTTGACCTTCAAGATGGCTCCAATATTTTGAATACACAAGGACTAGTTCACAGAAGTGTAATTACTGAATCAAAGTATACAAGTAAATCTAATTATTGTTATTGTTACAAATTAGCTTTCTAAACTAGTTTGATGAGCTGTCTCTCCCACCAACAGCTTAAGGCTTCTTACCTTGTCTTTACTGCCTCATAACAGATGCTTGGTTTCCCAAGGTAGAATGTAAGCCCCTTGAAGGTAAGACCTAATTATCTTTTGCATCCTCTTTCCCAAGGTGAGGTACCTGGATGCCCTTGATACATGAGATGATTTTAGGTTAAACGTAAATAATTGGTTTTTATTTGAACACTCTTGGAAAGCATTACAAAAATATAACTAGCACATGAAATCTTTGATTTCACAAACATTATTTCTCAGGACAGATAAAAGCTTACTTAGTAACCAAGTTACTAAGTAACTTGGTTGGGTTTCTGTCACTCACAACCATGGGTCCTATAACTAATGAAAACACTCATCCTGAACCACATGCTATCAGAACACTCTCACTTTCTAAAGTATTATATTTATTTATTTTATTCCCCAAATAAGACTGAAAATTTAAGGGGAGAGGGTAGTGTTTCATATATAATTCTGCAAATATTAATGCAATAAGTAATATATAATTGTTGAATAAATATATAAAAAGAGGAACATCAACTAGAAAAATATTAAGTGATAACAGATTATACTTGGAGTTAGCCAAACTCATAAAAGCAGTACATGAATAATTAGTTTTGAACAGCACATCCATAGCCCTCAGCCAGACTGTATCAATCACCACTTTCCCACAAAATACCTTGAAGCCAGCATTTTGCCATTTTTTAATCACTGAAAATATTTTTATACATATATTCTAATCATTTAGAATATAAGAAGAGAAAGAAAACTAACAAAATTTGAGAACCTATATGCATTCCCATTTTATAACTGGCCTACAATGAAATATGTTAAAATGAAACCACATATTCTGGGGGAGGATATTTCCAAAGTGTCTGCATTTCTAGTGACCCTTATTTTGTGTCATATTTTGAATTCACTGAATTGGGCACTTGCAGTTTATCTTCTATACCACAGAGACCCTTTCAGACCCTAGTATCCATGTATTATTGGCATTCCAGGTGGTAAAGTAAAATAATATAGCATTTACGCAAACACTGGACTTGAAGATAGCGTTCCTCAAAATGTGGTCCAGGGGCCACCTGCCTTCCGATCAAGATGCTTATTAACAATGCAGATGCTGCGCTCCGCCTCAGAGCTAATCAGGTGATTCTGATGTATTACTGGAGTCTAGAAACTACTGCTCAGAGGAGGAAAGGCTTAAAGTTTGAGAACTTCTACCCACCTGAAATAAACAAAATTTCTGGAACTCAGGGAAATCTTTACAAAATAGTCACCAAAAATTATAATGATACCATTGACTACCTATGATATCCAGCTTGTCATAAACCCCTCCATTCTTCATTTATTCACTTTAGTTATTCAGCTCCCATTCTGTGATAGGCATTGTTCTGGCAAGACAGAACTCACCAACTTATTAAGGGATATTTATTTTCATGCCCAGAAATACATGAAAAAGCTGCAAATTAATAGGAAAATAGACCTTCCTTAATGTAAATTTTGCTTTCAGCAAATATAGGATCCATGAAATAAGAGGTATTGATTTAATAGCACAGTAAGCAATATAACATTTATGTCTTACTCCTGGATAAGAATTTTCTGAGTTTAGAAACTTCCCTGAGTGAAGGGTGTTGGCATAAGTTAACTCCATGCTCAAATGATTAAGATTCCAGTTGCTGTTTCCTTGCCTGGGGTTGTCACTGCTCTGTTGCTTCACGTGGTAAATATTCTAAGTGAGCTGAGTATTAAAAAAAAAAAAAAAAAAGTGGTTCCCTATGGTTGCTTTCAAAGTGCTTTCACTTCAGGTTTTAGGCTAAAATCAGGGCATTTTAGGCGCGAGTAAATGCCAATCCTGAATTTGAAAGAAGAGTTCAAATCCAGTTTTAGAATGTAGATCAGATTTCACTCTCGGAACTTGTTAGATTTTTTTATTCTCCTACTTAGGAACCTAATACAAACCCTCGCAGGCTGCAGCTCTTCCAACAGTGGCCACAAGGCACATGTGCATTCCTGTCCTTACTAACTAACCTTAATTAGCATGATGTAATAAATTTGAGCAGAAAGTGCATCACTCCAAACAGTTCCTTTTGCCAAGCAGGTTGGCCAGTACCCTTTGCTGAAACAAAGAAAGCAGCCACCTGCACCTCTGAGCACAAAGAGCCAGTGTTCCAGAGGCTGCGTCCTACCTGGCGGGCAGAACCAGAGGGCAATGTTTGCCCAGGTCCCATGGCCTGGGTCTTCTCTGGATCAAAGGAACGGGCGCAAACACTGCGAGCCCCAGCATGCCCTGCAGGTAGGTGTATAAAGACAGGGCACCACTCTTCTGAAGACCGTTGGACTTTTGTCTTTAATGAAGGATAAGGGAGTCCTCCCTGACATAGTTTGATAGGAGTCAGGATTTTAAAATAAGCTAGGGCAAAAAGTTTGAGACATGTGTAGGACCATCTCCTTTAAAAATGAGGAATCTTGGGCTTCCCTGGTGGTGCAGTGGTTGAGAGTCCGCCTGCCGATGCAGGGGACACGGGTTCATGCCCCGGTCTGGGAAGATCCCACATGCTGAGGAGCGGCTGGGCCCGTGAGCCATGGCCACTGAGCCTGCGCGTCCGGAGCCTGTGCTCTGCAATGGGAGAGGCCACGACAGTGAGAGGCCCACGTACCGCAAAAAAAAAAAAAAAAAAAATGAGGAATCTTTTTCTATGTGGGAGTTTTTCTTTTAAATTTATGTAAACATTCCCATTATTCATGTCTGGTGACCTAGTAAAAATTCATTTTTATTGTGAGAAATTGGATATCACAATTTTACATAAAGGTCAATAATATCACCCCCAGACTAGTGAAAAGGGTCATTAAGCTTTATGTCAGATATTTTTCAATGAATATATATTGTTAACAGTCATTGAGCATACCAATATGACTGCTATTCACAATAAAATTTATCTACTCCACATTTACCTATTTTATCACTTTAGTCCATTAAAAAACAACAAGATCATCTGTCTGCCCAATACACACTGAAAATGTTTCAATAGTCTGATGAGGTCAAAATTCAAAGACTCTAGAAATAGATGACACAGAGTTTACTTGAATTTCTGGTCACGTTAGCTATGCTGGTAAAAGATCTTTCCCCTCTAAATGTTGCTCAGCATTCAGTTTTCTATATTTTATTCCCTAAACAAACAATTGCTAAGAGCAAACCATTAGCTGACTAGAAGCTGGGGTAGCAATTTTGAGCAAAAACAGACAAGAGCCCTACTCTCATGGAGGTTGTAGTCTGAAGCCACAAATCTCCAACTTGAGCCTTTATCAGAATCTCTGGAGGGCTTGGTAAAATAAAGATTGCTGGGCCCCATTCCCAGAGTTTCTGATTCAGCAGGTCTGGAGTAGAGTGAGCACTTGCACATATAAGTTCCCAGGTGGTACAGATGCTACTGCTCTGGAAATCACGGTGAGACCACAGCTCTAAAAGCCTGGTAACAAAATGAGGTCAGTGTTCAGAAGGAAAAGAACCAAGTTCTACGAGAAAATAAGGATCTAGCCTAAGCAGGGAAGTCCAGAGATCTGAAGGTGAAGCAAGCTAACAAGGTTAAGAGAGTCAGCAGGACAGCACTCCTGACACAGGGAGCCAGCCTGACATCTTCACGGCCAGAGGGAGCACAGAGTTCCAGCCAGTGAAAGTTCCCAGAATGGTTGAGGTGCAGGACACAGGAAAAAGCATCTCTATAAAAGAGGCTAAAGAGGAAGAGAGACCAAGCAGGACTTTACCTGCTGTGATAAGGATTTGGGGTTTTTATACCAAGAGCAGTAGAGAGACATTTAAGGATGTTAACCAAAGCAGATGATATGCTTATGTATGTTCCACATACTCTGGATAGAGTGTGAAGAGTATATGGAGGATGCCCAGAATAGAAACAAGGAGGCCGCTTAATATGTTTTTTCCAGGGTAAAGAGAATCAGTGGTCAAAGTCACGGCGGCATTACAGAAGAGCACCATAAAAGCCCTGTAAGGAAAGCCCTGTCTCTAGTTCACGCTCACGTAGATGGCCCCGAGGATCACTGACCACCTCTTGTGTTTCAGACACTCTAGTAACAATCCCGATGGTCCAGGTGGCTGAAAGCCATATCAGTCCGAAAGCCTTAACAGAATAGTTTCCCCATCTCAAGGGAACAAGGGGCATCAGACTGTGATGTCAAGGTAATCATCCTCAACAAGCACAAAATTTCCTAGCTGTTCATACACAAAGCGTGTTCTTTTACAGTCAGCCTGCATCTGCTCCAATCATGACACATGTTGTGTGACACATCTGTGTTTACTTTTTAACTGGCTTTAAAAAAAACTCTATAGGGCACGTATTAGAGAGACCTAAAAGTTTAAATCATGGAAAAATGAGAAACAAGATCCTAACGGAAGCTAGAAACCAATGTAATTGTTTCATTTCCCCATTTCTACACCCAGCCCCCCAGCAAGTCCCATCAACTCCACCTCCAATATCCAACCACTTCTCACCATCTAGTCCAAGCCACCACTATCTCTTGCCTGGACAACTATAAGTGCCTCCTAATTGGGCTGCCAGCTTCCATTCCCTGTCCCCGTAATCCATCCTCCCCCAGCAGCCAGAATGTCTCTTTACAATGTCGTCACAGCGTCCTGCTTGAACCCTTCAAAGCTTCCTATTGCAGACTCCTTAGAGACTCCCAATGCGATCTAAGGCCCAATGCAATCTGGCCTGGAGAACCTTTTGAACCTCATCTTGAGCCATTCTTCCCTTGTTTTTCTCCTTTAAACATGTCAAGCTTAGTCCTGCACACAAGATGTGGCACCGGCATCTCTTGCTCGGGACACTTTCTTTGACTCTTCACAGGGCTATAGCTCCTTCCCATTATTCAGGTGTCAGTTTAATATTTCAGGCCTCCTGATCACCTTTTCTAAAATGCCCTCTTTCATCCGCTGCATCACAGGATGATGTTTTCTTGTTCTTATGGCACTTACCCCTATGTAAAATCAACATATTTCTTTATTTGCTCTTTTGGGTTTTTTTTTTTTTCTATCTTCCTCCTCCAGAAAGCAACTCCCATCACTGCAGGGGCCCATTGGTTTTAAATATTGCAGTCTCCCCAGCATCTATTACATTGTTTGTTACATAGTAATCCCCTAATAAACTTTTGTTGATGATGAGTGAGTATGGGAGTATCAGCATCAAGGAACTAAATCAGGACTTTAGTATTTTGGCTTGACATATGTCACCCTTAAATACTGTTTCATACCTAGTGGCAAGGTGATTATATCAGGGCTTCTCTTCATTTTAACATACATGCAAATTTCCTGGGGATCTCGGTTAAAATACAGATTCTGATTTCTAACAAGATGCCTCCCAAGTATTCAGACAATATTTGGATAGGAGTCACCCTTGAATCCCGTGATAGAATAATGACCTCCTAAAGATGTCTACTTCCTAATCCCCTGAACCTGTGAATATTTTACGTTACATCGCAAAAGGGAATTAAGGTTGCAGATGGAATTAAGGATGCTAATCCATTAGCATCCCTTAAATTTGGGAGATTATCCAGATGGGCCCAATGTTATCATAAGTGTCCTTAAATGTGGGAAGGTAGGAGAACTATGTGAGAAGGTTCCATGTCAAAGTAATGGAGTGGGAAGGATTGTATAGACACTGCTGGCTTTGAAGATGGAAAAGGGAGCTGGAAGCCAAGGAATGTGGGTAGGCTGTGGAAAGTGGAGAAAGCAAGGAAATGTATTCTCCCTTAGAGCCTTCAAAAGAAGTACAGCCTTGCTGACACCTTGGTTATAGCCAGTGAGACCTGCATTTGACCTGTAGAACCGTAAGATAATGTTTATGTTGTTGAAAGCCACTAGGTTTGTAGTAATTTTTTACAGCAGCAATAGGAAACTAGAACAAACCTCCCAAAGAATGTCTGCAAGGACAGTGTTCTCTGGCCTCTTGGTTCAGTAACAGAGGAGGAAAGGGCAGAAGTGTTAGCAGGCTGGTTATATGTAACTATTTTAGTTTCAGTTGGAATGTCCACCTATTTCAACCTGCAACCTGCGAGTTGATAGACTTCCCTTCCCCTAAAAGAATAATATCACCATGATTCTCAGCATCTTGAGATCTAAAAGAATGGATCTCAAAAGCGTGGTGTCTGGACTAGCAGCATCAGAATCACCTGGGAACATGTTAAAAATGCAAATTCTGGGGCTTCCCTGGTGGCGCAGTGGTTGGGAGTCCGCCTGCCGATGCAGGGTACACGGGTTCATGCCCCGGTCCGGGAAGATCCCACATGCTGCGGAGCGGCTGGGCCCGTGAGCCATGGCCGCTGAGCCTGCGCGTCTGGAACCTGTGCTCCGCAACGGGAGAGGCCACAACAGTGAAAGGCCTGCATACTGCAAAAAAAAAAAGAAAAAAAGAAAAAAAGCAAATTCTCAGGACCCACACCAGACATAACTCAATAAGAAACTTTGGAGGTGCCACTAATGATCTGTTTCAACAAGCCCTTCAGGTCCGGTTTTAGAACCATTTATCTAACATAGCACATCTACCACTGTGTTTCATATTGTCCACACATTCAGGGCACGTAATTTTTCTGTAGTTTTCAAACAGCTTTTTCTTGGGCACTAAATATTTCTTTGTTCTCTCCAAAACCATCAGCTACAACAAGAAACAGACTATTCCATCAAAGTGGAGGTAGTTTCAAGTCCCTACTTTGGATTAGAATATAATATAAAAATCAGTACCGATTTGCAAATAGTGTCAGGGCTGCGAGCCAGAGACCATACTTCTCTGTGTTTCAGGCCAGAAAAGGAGATTGTAGGGCATAGACTTCCCCCATTCTTTCTCCCCTGTCCCCAAACTGCTTGGGCTGCCCTTAGGAAGTCAGCTGCATGTGATAACAGAAACCAAGGTCTGATGCGGAAGCTGCTCATTGCAGCCGCCAACTGGAATAATAGACTGTGAATTTTTTAAAAATCTTTTTCATAAAAATCTTCAGAAGCCAAACCATAGAGGGAAAGAGAGTAGATAAGCGTCTTCCTTTATCTGAGGTTGTTAGAAAACAAGCTAGTGTGTTAATATATAAAATCTGATAGTTACACTTATAAAGGAATTCTCTTCAAAATCAGATATCAGTTCTAAAGCAGAAGCACGAGCATTTTAATAAATGATACAATCCTTCTTTGCCTCTCCCTTTTTATCCCCTCTTCCATGTCTTACCAACATCTAGTGACATTGTTCTGAGTAGATACAGCTCCTCTCTTAAACCGTGGAGTTTTCATAATCAAGAAAACATTTTGGGGGGTTTTGTTTTCTATCAACCGACTAGCCATCAGTCACTTCAAATTTCTTTTTAATATTGTAAAGTTATACCTTAATCTTTAATTCTTTTGCTCTTATCTGAGTTCTAGGTGTTAAGGACCTGAGAGAAGTTGATGGATCTATTTATTAATGGCTCCAGAGCCATTGTTTACAGGGGTAATCTTAAAAAGATGTATACCTCGGAAAATACAAAAGTCACAAAATGGCCACAAGCAGCCAGAGGGTGGTTATGTGGTGGAAGTGAGACAAGCCTAGTTATATTACCTTATTGATTAGATTACTAATGGATCTCAGGAAACTACCAGGTCCTTTTTTTTTTTTTTTTTTTTTTTTTTGCGGTACACGGGCCTCTCACTGTTGTGGCCTCTCCCGTTGCAGAGCACAGGCTCCAGACGCACAGGCTCAGCGGCTATGGCTCATGGGCCCAGCCGCTCTGCAGCATGTGGGATCATCCCGGACCGGGGCACGAACCCATGTCCCCTGCATCGGCAGGCAGACTCTCAACCACTGCGCCACCAGGGAAGCCCCCTAGGTCCTTTTTATTATCAATTGTCAGCACTGACAGAGACAGGTTCTAGAATAAAACTGCTTGGAAGAAAAAGGCAAACAAGTCACAGGCACCATCATCCCAACCACCAGCAATAATTAATGATACTTGAGCAGAGTTGCTAAAGATGTTCAAAACCCTTCCTTTTCAAAAAGGGCAGCCCTTTGAAGGAAGTCGGGAGAGTTAAACAAATTCAGGGCTCCCTGATCATTTAGGTTTTGCATTTTTGCTTCAGTCGAGATAGCCCTTCCCTTCCCAGCTTCTCAGTATTCAAACTGTGGAACCCAATCCCTTCATTTGCAATGGAAATGCATAACCTACTTTGCTAGCTGAAGAAAGTCTCTAAGCAAAGATTGAAAAGCAGTCTTCTTTCCTCATCGTTTGAGCCAGGAGATGAGGCCAAAGACAAAAAGAAATGGGGCCGTAGCCACTTATGAAAGAGGGGCGGCAGGAGTTTGCAATTTTAATTCCAGGATTCAAGTGGACAGTAACAAAGGATAACGTGGGTTAAGAGAATCCTGCTCCTGCTTGCAGACGTCAGTGATATGGAATGATGGTTTGTCTTGGCAAAGAGCTTAATGATAAGGCTTTATTCATTCTTTTGCCCGCATATTTCCTGGTTCCCCTTTCCAAAAACATACAGAAGTTCATATTACATGTTTATGGAAGAAAAATGATGAAAACATTATGGCTGTATTCTGCACTTACTATATAGAGTTTGAAAAGTATACAGAACTACAACACATAAAATAAAAAATCACAACCGTAATTCCCAGAAAATGATCAATTTGCTATCTTTACATGTTAATATGTTTTTTTGTAAAACTAATTCTGAGTTAAGTTTTAAATTCAGTTTTTTGAACCTGACATTAAATAGTTAATCTCAATGCTAAAATGTAACATTATGAACAAAATTGGGAGGGGCGACTGTGTAAGAGAGCAAGCTAGCATTTTTATTCTGCCTCAATTTCTCATCTTTTTGAAAAGACTCTTTCGAATGTTTTAGGTTCCTGCTCTTGAACATGGCAATACACACAGCAGAATGCTGTCTCTAGTGCCGCTGTCACTATCTGGTTCGGTGGCTGCCTGGCTGGGAGCCTGGACATTTTTCAGCAAGTCTCCAAGAGGCAGAAATAACACAAACGCAGGAAGCACAACCATGGCCAAATTTGCCTTTGGTGACTGCATTGGGTTGTATTTTCCACTGAAGTTTATTTTGTGTCATGTGGCAATCTCTGAAGCTTGTGTTGGGCTACAGCATACAACAGTATTTCTGGTTTGCCTTTGTCCAAATTGTAAGAATCACTTAGCAAAGAATGAGACGGGGTTTTCGGGTTTCCAGGAAAAGGATCAGATAGCCACTGAATTATGCTGCAAATCACTACTAAAATGAGGGAGAACTCTTATTACAACGAAAATTTGACATTCATTCTGTCTATGGATGCAGGGCATAACTCATTTCCACTCATCATGCTGTCCAATATGTCAATGCATATTACAGTTTATAAAATTAAAAACAAAGTGTTTCTTCCGGCCAAATAGCGTGATAAGATTGAGGAACTCCTCTCTTGCTCAGCCCATTATTCATGACAAACGTCAGAATGTGGGTAATTCCCATCTGCTGAGCAGATGCAATTCAGACCACAAAGTGCAAAGTACACCTAAGCATTTTACAGTCAACTCTGGATCCACTTTTACTCATTAAAACTGAGCTGGGAGCCTTACAGGATCAGGGAACCTTTAAAGGAGCAGGAACCCTGGCATCATTCCCCTACACCTGTCGCCCCCCGCCCCCGCCCATGTTAAGTCTTTCCCTGGTTAGCACTCACCCAGGAGCTGTAGTGACTAATTCTGGGTGTCCATCTGCATCTATCAGGGTCCCCTCTCTGTACTGTCAATGCACAGTGCCAGCTTCTGTCCTGGTGAAGCTTAAGATTCTATGTGTTCATTTAGTTAGAAGTCCAGTTTACATGGAAGTTTGCTATTCCTTAGTTTTATAAAAACACTATTCATGTTATATATTATGTGATAATGTTTTTTTTAAATCCTTACAATATATTATGATACAGTATTTCATGTTCGAGAAAACCAAGCTCTTCTTAGAAAATCAATTTATGTATCACACATAAACTATGGCTTTATGCACACATAAAGTATGGCTGTTTGTACCATGCCGACTTCTTGGGTGTCCCTGTGGCTTCTAGACAAATTTGCAAACTGAGAAGACTGGATATGGAATTCATTTCTTATCACCCACCTTATAGCTTTGTTAGGGCAGCTGAACAGTTGCTAAGCAGTCTGATCTAGGCTGGTGGGGGACTCTTTGGGGCTGAGAGGGAAAAGTACACAGATGATTTTTTTCCTTTTTTATGAGATAGGGAGGTCCATAGGTAACATTTAAGTTAAATTCTAAAAAATACATTATAATTAGCACTGACAAGTCACCATGTATATTAAATCAGTCTTCCCTTTCCTGACTAGGGACTGCCTAGATAACACTTTAGTGGTGGCCTTTGGATCTCCTAAACCAAATAATCCCTATACTTATTTTAGGTCTCTTCTAGACTTTAGATTCTTCTGTACATGAGGGACATTTGATCACCTTTCCAAAGAACATAGCCTTGGCTCTCCACCCCAATACCATTGCAATTGTTCCACTCACCTTGCTGCCTCTGTGTTGTTTTGTCCTGAAATCTGTCTCCCATAAGCTCCCTAGTGGCCCTTAGGAGCATCATACCTTACACTTGCCTGCAACCTCCAGTAAGTGCCCATTGCCTGCAGGGTGAATTTTAAGCTTCTTAAAATGGTTCACAAGGTGCCTGCCTGCTTCTTCATCACTCACCATTCCCCATTTTACATGTTCTACTCTTAGAGTCCCAACTCTTTGAGCTTTTGCCACAAAAACTACAGAAATATCTAGAATGTCCTTGTTAATATTTTCTTTGCCTGGTAAGCTTCTCACACTCTTCTTGCTTAATCCTTCCCCTCCAGAGTGCACAATAGGCAGCATCTATTCCCCCAAGCTCTCACCCACCTCAGTGTATGGCTGAGGCCTCTTTATTGTGCTCACACAACAAACCATTAGGACAGGTCTTCTGTTAGAGGACAAAATTTGAATCAGTCAGCAGATAAGGGATAATCAACTTGACAATAACTTCTTCAGCTCTTTGTGCCCTTAATGCCAACAAGTCGAGTTCGAATGTTGCAGGCTACACTTTACCCTCATGTTGTAGTAACCCATTGCTTCGACAGGTGCATAAACTAATCATCTCCAAAAGTTCCTCTGGTAAAGTCCATATGATTAAAATGTGATGAAATTTTAATATTTAGAATGCATACACCATTACTATAGTTGTTCATCTAACTTCTGAATTTTCTTTTCTAGTTCCTCACTTTATTGCATCATTAACTTACCTAATTTTATCCCAACACTATTTTACTGAGCTCTTTTCTTCTTCCACATGCCAAAATCCTTCAAAGTTTCACTGATAGTCAGAAAGATCCTGCCTGTGGTGAGAAAAATATGGAAGATTTCTGTGGTATTTAGTTACCCTGTATTACACATGGTTTATAGGTTGGCCAATTGCCTCTGTAAAGTGTCAGATAATAATATTTTAGGCTTTGTAGGCCATATGGTTTGTATCACAACTACTCAACTCTGCAGTTATAGAAAGAAAGCACCTATAGACAATAGGCAAACAAATTAGTGTGGCTGTATTCTAATAAAACTTTATTTGCAAGAGCAGGTGGCCTGGGACCACAGTTTGCTGACTCCCTGGGTCATTTGGAGACTTATTTCTGTGCAGAAAGATTTAGTCAGGTTTTTTCAGATACAGAAACATTTTCCAAGTAGCTTGTTCCTAGAGAATAATCTTTCTAATCAAACATGGTCCTGAGGTAAATACTTTGAAGGATACTTGTACCATACCTTATCATGCAGTTTTATCAGAAACAGAAGCTGAGGGAATAAGGTTATGTAAAGATTCATTTACTTTAATGACAACTCTCACAGCTCAGCATATCAGGAGTTGCATCCCAAGTGAACCGGAAATTTCCGTATGCTGCCCTGGCACCCAATAATGAGAGCTATAAGAGTGTTCATGCTCTTTACCAGTATGTTAATTTTAAGGAACTATTCCACAGCAATGACTCCAATGAAACAAAATCCCTTGTGTGCCCAGTGATGTTTAGAACAGAAATATTCATCAACACTAAAATTCTAAAGTAAGCCAGTTGGGAAATGGAAAAATAACATGGAGGAATTCTGTAGAATTTTTTTATGTGGTATTTGTGTGGAGTGTACTGATCCTTGGAAATGTGTGCATTAAAAATTACAAGTGAGGACTTCCTTGGTGGCTCAGTGGTTGAGAGTCCGCCTGCCGATACAGGGGACACGGGTACGTGTCCCGGTCCGGGAAGATCCCACATGCTGCCGAGCAGCTGGGCCCGTGAGCCATGGCCGCTGAGCCTGCGCATCCAGAGCCTGTGTTCTGCAACGGGAGAGGCCACAACAGTGAGAGGCCCACATACCGCAAAAAAAAAAAAAAAAAGAAAAAAAAGAAAAAAAATTACAAGTGAGAAAAGTCAAGTGGAAAGTATGTTTACCTGATCTCAAACATAAAAATCAATATACATGAACTCTGTCATTCATTATTCATTAAATGCTTATTGAATAAGCACCCACTATGGGCAAAGCTCTGATCTAAGCACTGGAAGACAGCAATGAATAAAATAGACCAAAATTCCTGCCCTCACAGAGCCAAGTATTCTTATGGGAGGGAGGCAAGTATTGAAGATCAAAGAGATTTTAGCAATTACTATATCTGGAAGTTTAATATCATGAGATGTCTCCCCCATAAAACAACTTATATAAAAAAGCTTTCCACCTCTTGATATGTTTGGTTTTATTTTAGGAATAAGACTTCTTCTGATCCTTTCATTCAACCAATGTTTGTTGAGTTCTTTCTATGTGCCATGCTCTCTTCCAGGCACATGAAACATAGTGTGAACAAAATATGGAAGCAAGCCTAGTCTCTTGGAGCTACAGTCTAGTGAAGGAGACAGAATATAAGATAAATAAATAAAATATATTAAAGGTTAGATGGTGACCAAGGGGCAGAGGTAAGGAGGAAAGCAGGATATGAATGTTGGGAGAAAGCAAACTTTCAGATTTGGTTGTCAAGAAGGACTCCTTGAGCAGGTGACTTTGGAGTAAATACCTTAAAAAAATGAATGCACTAACAGTGTGATGGCGTGGGGGAGGTCATTCTGGGCAGAGGGATCAGCATGTACAAAGACCCTGGGGTGAGAATGTGCCTGGAGTACTCAAGGAACATCAAGGAGGCCAGCGGCTAGAGTTCAGTGAGCGAAGGAAAGAGAAGTAGAAATGAGATGGAAGGTATAACAGGGATCAGATCACAACTGGCCTTTGAAGTCATTGGAAGGATATTGGCTTTTATTCTAATGATGAGAAGATATTAAAGAGCTTTGAGTAAAGGAGAGAGGTGATCAGGTTTGTTTTAATATAACTCCTGCTGTTGAGAATAGACAACAAATACAGGGAGGCTTTTAGGAGACTGTTGCCATAATGCAGGTTAGAGAAGATAGCTTGGACCAGCAGGGTGAGTGAGAGCAGCATCTTGAGCTGTGGTAGCACAAAGGGAGGATGGAGGTGTGGCAGGAACCAGCATTCCCGTTGCCAGAGCCCACCTGCCACAGAGGGTGAGATGCTCAGGAGCAACAACAATTCCTGAACTGTTGCTGTATCTCCAGTGGAAAGCATAAAGTCAGGCACATACTAGGTGCTTAAATTAGGTTGATTAAATGTTGTAAAACAAAAGAGGAATGTGAAACGAAATCTGTTTTACAGCTGTCTCCTGCTGCAGAACACTCTCCTCACCACTTTGTCTGCAGTCATTTTCCATCCTTTGGTTATTTATTTATTTATTCTCTTATGAAAATATTTTAATTGTTAACTGTCAAAATAAAACTAACTCAAAATTTTATAAAACAACAACCCCGGGAAGAACTTGACAACAGAGAGGACAGTAGAAAAAAAGTTAAAATCATCTCAAATCCTACCACCCACTAGAAATATTTTGATGTATATACTCCAGAATTGGTTTTTTTTTTTTTTTTTTTGGCCGCATTACATAGCTTGCGGGTCTTAGTTCCCTGAACAGCGATCAAACTTGGGCCCTTAGCCATGAAAGCCTGGAGTCCTAACCACTGGACAGCCAGGGAATTCCCTTTTACTCCAGAATTTTAAACAAAGAATATTTTTAAATGTCAGTTTGTTACTGTCAGATAAAAAGAACCTATACTTACACCACGTGGAAAATAACTCCTTCCTTGTTTATCAGGAAAGTCTTTCAAAATAGCACATAAATTAGCTACTACACATTGTATATGCAAAACTATGTGTTTATATATAGGATTAACCCGCTCCACCCCCTGCAGGGAAGCCAAAGCTTTCATCAGGGTTTCAAAAGATACTGTGACTTAAATGGGTTGAGAACCACTGCTTTAGATTATAAATTCAATTCAAACAGCTCTTTGCAGCCAGTCATTTCTTCATTAAGGAAAATTTTGAAGGACTTATTAAAAATCAAATTCAACTTTGAAATTCTTAACACACATCTTCACTAAGGGAAAGTAACCACCTAAGACCAGATTTTATTTGTTTTACTTTGATTATTTATTTATGAATTAACACCTTCAACATTTGTTGATGTCCTAAGAAGGCTTCAGTTTTCAATGACCTATATTAAAATGACAGAATAGTAAAGATTCCATTGAACCATTTTTTCCTATCTCATACCTTTCTGAACTGAAGGCACCATTATTGCCTTCTACCATTAAAGAGCCTAAGACTGATTGTAACTGAATGTAATATTGTTTTTTTAGGGAACAACTTAATTCTTTATTGAAGACCTATAACATCTTTTATAGGAACCAGAAAAATCTGCATATTTTATATGGACAGGTAAGCCCATCAAAGAAATGCAGTACAGTTTGATTCACAGGAGAAAAAAATCCATAAAAGTACAGAGAAATCAGGATAAGTTGGAGTCCATAATGCAAAACGTCTGGGAGAAGCGGGTGAATCTTTAACTTGATCATGATTTTTCAGTTTTAGACTATATTGCAAAATCCTAGTCCTGAAACATCTGTGACTTTCCAAGTGTTTTTTAGAATGGGAAAACATTTAAAACAACTTTAATGACATATTTGCTTTCTACTTTAAAAACAGAGTATGAACATCTTTTGAACAGCAATTCCATTAAAAATCTATCCTAGAAACAATTCAGCAAGCATTTTTAAGGTTGCAACTGGCAGGCTACTGTACAAAGTGGCCTTAGATTGGTTTTTTTAATGCCTCATCCTCCACAAGCCTTCCTACTCAGTCTTGTATTCTAATGGGACTCACTTCACATCTTTACAATATCTTCCTGGTCCTAGGGAACATTAGAACTTTCTACCTACGTTTCAGATCTTCAAATGTGTACAGCATTGACTTTAGGCCACCATTGGCTTAAATCTGCAATTGGAACAGAAGGAAATTTATAAACCTCTCTGGCCTTTACTAGTGAGCTTAAATGATTTAGTTTAATTGGACATTTCAATTACCTTCCCAAATGTAATTTCCTACAGAAGTAGGAAATAACTAATCCCTTTATAAAGAAATGGGCCTAAATTTTTTAAATGACCTAATTTTAAATTATTTCAATATTATCCTGTATCTTAGATTTCTCATATAGGTAACTGTAAAAATATAAAATTTAAGAAAAGATCAAAACTTTAAGAAAATGATTTTATATTTTAATTCAGTTGTTTCCATAGAATTCATGATGTTAAGAAGTTCATTTCCTTTAGGAAAATGTTTGAATTTTGATGTGACAAGCATATAAGTTGAGGCATGTCATTTCCTATTCTGTGAATCAGTGCTCAATCTGCAAAAGTCATTTGATTATTTAGAATAAAGTGTCCTGTCTTACATAATTTTTTAAAACTGTATGAAGTAAAGTATACAGTGAGAATATCAGATTGCTTAATATTTCCATCTTTACTCACCACCAATAAAGTTAGAATCTGGAATTTTCCAAGTCTCTGACTTAGTTACAATGATGGACACTGTTAAAAGGGGCAGTCCATGGAGAATAGCGTGTAGCTTTCTAAATCTCTGATTAATTAACTCAATGAATATTTATTGTATACAACACAGCAGACATTGTTCTAAAAGCTAGAGACATAGCAATGAAGAAACTAGACAATGTCCTGCCTTCATGCTGCTTACATTTTAGTAGTCAGAAAAGAAACAAAAAAGTAAACTGTGTATCCAATGGCGATAAAGGCTGTGGAGAGGGACTTCCCTGGTGGCACAGTGGTTAAGAATCTGCCTGTCAATGCAGGGGACATGGGCTCGAGCCCTGGTCTGGGAAGATCCCACATGCTGCAGAGCAACTAAGCCTGTGCGACACAACTACTGAGTTGCCTACTGCAGCTACGTGCTGCAGCTACTGAAGCCTGCGCACCTAGAGCCCGTGCTCTGCAACAAGAGAAGCCACCACAATGAGAAGCCCATGCACCGCAGCAAAGAGTAGCCCCTGCTCGCCGCAACTAGAGAAAACCCACGTGCAGCAATGAAGACCCAATGCAGCCAAAAAAAGAAAGGCTGTGGAGAATAACAAAGCAGGGAAGAGGGCTTAGGAATCTAAGTGGATGGGGAAAGAGGAACATTTGACCAAAGACTGAAAGCTGTCAGGGAGCAAATCTTGTAGAAGTCTGTGGGACACACATTCTAGGCACAGACATATCCAGCAGCCCAATAAAGGTCCTGAGCCTGGCTGGTGTAACTGAGGTACGGTGGAGAAGCCAGTGCAGCAGGAACCTTGTGGGAATGGGATAGTAGAGAACAAGGAAGCTATAGAGAGAACTGAGAAGGGGAGAGCACCAGAGCATGTAGGGTCTTATAGATCATTGTGAAGACTTCAGCTTGTATTTGGAATGAGATGGAAACCCACTGAGGAGTTGTGATTATCTAAAGATTCATTTTAAAAGGATCTCTCTAATGAACTTATGGTTACCGGAGGGGAAGGGGGGAGGGATAGTTAGGGAGTTTGGGATTGACATGTACACACTGCTATATTTAAAGTGGATAACCAACAAGGACCTACTGTACAGCACAGGAAACCTGCTCAATATTATGTAACAATCTAAATGGGAAAAGAATTTGAAAAAGAATAGATACATATATATGTATAGCTGAATCACTTTGCTGTACACCCAAAACTAACAGCATTGTTAATCAACTATACTCCAATGTAAAATAAAAAGCTAAAAAAGTAAAAAATAAAACGATCTCTCTAGCTACTAGGAATACATAGAGGGGCAAGAGAAGAATGAGGTAGACCACAAAGAAACTATTGCAATAATCAGGCAAACAATGACAGTGGCATAAACTAGAATTGTGGTAGTACCCATGGTGAGTAGAGCCATATTGGGGATATATTTTTAAGGTAAAGCTAATAAGATTTGCTAACATATTGGATTTTGAGAGGTTAAGTATGAAAGAAAGATTAATGGTGACTTTAAAAATGTTGACCTGAACAACTGGAAAGATGGGGGTTCTATTTACCAAGATGGGGAAGACTGGGAAAGGAAAATATTTACAGGAAGAAAGATCAAAAGTTAATTAGGAACATACTAAATTTGATGTCAAGTTTGACAACTGAAGTTTAGGGGAAGGTTTGGGCTGTATATATAAAGTTGGGAGCTATTAGTTTAGAGATGGCGCATAAGGATCATTGAGATCACCAAGGGTATTGGTGTAGATCTAGAAGAGAAAAGGCCTGAAGATTGAGACAATGAGATTAGATAAGTATAAACAAGCCTTCAGGGATAATTTATTTAGTTAACTTCAAAAGGGATGATTTCTTTTTTTTAATTAAATTTATTTATTTATTTACGGCTGCACTGGGTCTTCGTTGCTGCGCACGGGCTTTCTCTAGTTGCGGCGAACGGGGGCTACTCTTGGTTGCAGTGTGCAGGCTTCTCACTGTAGTGGCTTCTCTTGTGGAGCACAGGTTCTAGGTGCACAGGCTTCAGTAGTTGTGGCGCTCAAGCTCAGTAGTTGTGGCTTACGGGCTCTAGAGCACAGGCTCAGTAGTTGCAGCACGCAGGCCTCGTTGCTCCATGGCATGTGGAGTCCTCCCGGACCAGGGTTTGAACCCGTGTCCCCTGCATTGGCAGGCGGATTCTCAACCTCTGCACCACCAGGGAAGTCCTATAGATGGTTTCTGAAATTTAAAAATGTTCTGATATTCCTTACATGAGAAAACCTCATTTTCTGATAATAGTTGGAGTATTTCTTCTTGAAAGCAAAAGTTAGATAACCTCAGAAGAGCAGTTATTCTATGAGTTTTTGATATAAGGGATTCATTGTAGTATAATTAAGCCACGAAAAGATGTTATACATCAATAACTAAAATGTAGGCTCTGCATCATGTACTGCCCTTTCAGAGAGCAAATTATGTTTGGCTGTTAAGGACAACTGATTGGTACCTGACCTCACAGTGATCTGAAATATGAACTCAAAAGGGGGAGAAAGAGCAACACTTTGTTTCAGGAGTGACTCCAAAGTAGGTTTGTCAGCCAAAGAAATAATAAGCAATAACATTTATTGAGCACTTTAAATACGAGGTCCTATGAATCAAGGATTGTTATGATTTCATTCTTCAGAAGAAGCAGCCCAGGTTTATAGGTTTGACCTCTTGTCCAAGAGAACACGCCTAGGAAATGGCAGAGCCAGAGTTCAAACACAGGTCTGTCTGATTCCAGAGTCTGGAGTTTTCATTACACTCTCAAATAAGAATTGAGTCATTTATGTTTATATTTATTATGTTTTCTAATTATTGATTTTTCATAATAACAAGTAGTTATTGCATGTTAGAGTAGTTATTGGATAGTTGGAATATTCTTTCTATATTTCCCAAATTTATTATAATAATAACACTACTTTAATAACAGACTTTTACATATATAAGAGAGAAATAGATTAGAAAATACATTCTATGGGAATGTGCTTTGGTATTAATATCTACATCCACAGGATAAATAAGTGTTCAATCCTGTTTACTAATTTTTCTTTGCATAGAATTTCCTTCTTTTGTTATAATAGTTCCAACTTAAAAGAGATTACTCAAGTGCTATTGATTTTTTTCAAAAATATAATTTGTTGTGTATTTCACAGTGTTTTTACATACATTATTTCACTTCTTCTGCATAAGTTTGTGAGCTAAATTTTTCCTGTTCAGAAATGAGAAAATAACCACTAAACTAACAATAGCTGTTCTTCTGAATTCTACTTTAGAACAGTTTTTAATTCTGCTTTAATTTTACACTAAATACAATTAGAGAATTAAAATTCCACTTAATTGAAGAAGCAGAGTTCAGAAAATATTTTAGCGTACTGTGCCCTCTGGTGGGCATGTCATTACCATTATGACTTTGCTGGTTATAGCTGTTTTCAAAAATAAAAGACTGTTTCAAAAGTAGAAATGTTTTGTAGATAAATTTAAAAGCCAAACAGTCCCACCTGGGAATTTATTTTTTATCTATTAAGATGTCTTACAGACTTCATTTCTACATCTTCAGTTAAAACATTTGCCTTCTATAAAAAATACAAAAACAGTGTTTGTGATGATTGGTTTCTTCCCTAGACTGACGATGGTAAACTAATTGTTGAAGGAACGCTGGACATTTTCTGGGGAGTAAAGCAGCCTATACAACTGAAAATACAAGATGAGAAGCAAATCCCTTCTTTCACTGTGCTGAAGTCACCAGATGTCTTTTCCAAAAGGTGAGCTACCTTTTATGATTTTAGTTCCTTAGAAAATGATCTTCATATTTACCTTTTTTTGTGTGCCTCAAGGATGAAAGCTCTAAAGTTTATATACAACCTCATTTAATTCCCCATCAACTCTAGGACATATGTGTCCAGAAACCAGGGCTCTGAGATGTTAGGTAGTTTGTGCAAGATCCCCAATTACCATGAAGCAGAACTGGACTGGACCTCAGGTCTGTTGGCTCCAGCTCTGGCTCTTGACCTCTCTGCTGTATTCCTTCTCTTCTGGGAGACTGCATTCTTTCACTAGAAAAAACAAAATGTAAAGGCAAGATTTCATTAGCCCTGGTCTTATCACCAAAAAGAGGGGGATAAAATTTAAATTTCTCCTCTTCTTAGAACAAAGGGCTTTTCCGTTGTTCTGGAGTTTTCATTACACTGCTTTCTGGAAAGGAGACTTAATTATGTTCCATCTGATTGCTGTGTCCTGTTAGGATCAGGACAAAGTGCATGTGAAGTACAGTAAATGCACAAAACAGTACTTTGTGTGGGTTTATGCAACTGTACCTTGAATACATAAGTTGGGCTGAGATATATATTTGCATTATTCTTAACAATTTTTAGAAAAATTAATAAATATTCCCAAAGAAATCACAGATATAAATATTGTTTTCTTCCTCCCTCCCTTCTCCCCTTCCTTTTTAATCCTTGACTTTCTAACACATCTCCTTTTCGCGTGTACTTGGAGGTATCAAGCATTCTCTTCATCCATCCTTCTATCCATAACTAGATGAGCTGGAGTTCTAGCAGGAAAGAGGATGGAGAGAGTGCAGCCAGGACCTTTTCCTCAATCTGACCTTTGGTCATAACAAAGGAAAATCAAGTATCACCTTGAGGGAAGCCCCACTTTTCCTTTGGGGAAAACACTGAAGTCCCACTATGATTTGCACCTTGCCAATCTTTCTCAAATGTGAGGTTCCAGCAATTCTGAACATTTTATAATTCCCTACACATGTCATGCAGTTTCTTACTTTCCTGACTCTCTGCCTGGAAGCCTATCTGCTTCTCGACATCCATTTGCTAGACTCTTCCACCAATCCTTTAAGATTCAGGTCGGTAACACATTCTCCAGAGAGCCTTTTCTGACCCTGTAGTAGGTGCCCTGACAACTTTTCTATATCCCTTTCAGAGCACGCCATTAACTGTATTTTTATACCCCTGCTTCCCCCTCTAGCCTGTGAGCTCCTCAAGGGTAAGGAGCATGCTTTATTCATCTTTATCCTGGTGTTCAGCAATGTGTCGGCACAAAGAGAGGACTCAGAATTTAGTATCAAATGAAGCCCACAGAATCCTGGTGGTTAAATTACCTCTGCTCTGTTGGGTAAACTGTCTCTCCATCTACCACTTCTGATTAGTCTCCCATCCAAGCTAATGAAGGTCAAAGGGCCCAGTACTTATGAAGAGCAGAAGAGAAACCACAGACTTAGGCAGCCTGATGAAGCCCTGCATCCCTCACATTCAGGTATTAGAAGATTGATGGGGCTGATGATTCTAAATGATGAGGAGCATCATTTAAAAGTAAAAATTACCCCTGGGCCTTGCTTTTAGGAAACTGTACAAGATATGAATTTGGCAGAATTAGCTATCATTCTTCATATTACCTAAGAACTCATTGCAAAGTTCTCTGAGCAGCCAGCTCTTTCTGATGCATTTAAATTATTTGAATCATGAATGCTTGATTAATATGGAACACTATGGGAAGATATCAAAGAGTTGCAGTAAGCTACCTGTATTAGCACATTAAGCTATCACGATTTTGAATGGATATCCCAACATATTTTCTTTAATTTCTCAAATTAAAATTCAAACCCTTTTTCCTAGAAACACTGAATTTGAGGATGAGTTTCAGAAGCCCAGGTAGACAAGGTATATTGATGCCTTTCCATATTCTGTGGCAGATTATAAATTAATCTCCTTATGATGTGACTTCCATAGAATCCATTTACCTTTTCTTATTGTTTATCAGAACAGTGCTGTGAAACAAACATAAATTATCTCCTTTAGTTTAAAGCTGAGAAAAAAAATAATAAAGTTGAGAAAGACTACCCTAGAAAACTTTGCTTGCCCTTTACCACAGTAATGAGACTTACTGGGAGAATATTTGAAGTGCAGTGTATCAGATTTTTCTGGTGGGTAAGAATTGTCAGAAAAAGATCCTTGGTCTCTGATTCCCTAGTGGGGTGCAGAACCACTTTGTTTCAATCCAGTCCTAGACACCCTCACTCTGGTTGCCACCCTCAAGGTGGTATTCGTTTAAACTCTGAGCCTTGAATGAAATTGTGTAAGGAAATGGACTATTCCCTCACTCCCTAACAATTCTTATTGTTCTCTTTCCCACACTGGGTTTCTGAGGGCAGGACTTATACCTCTACTCTCTCAGGATCACAGATTTAATATCTCCAGTGGATGGATATGGAACGTGGAATGAAAGACATGGAAGTTGTGTACTCAGCTGCAGGAAGGGCTGCAATCTTTTCTTTCAATTCACCGTTGGGGAGAATCATCAGTTTGTCAAGCTAGTTTGTTTTAGTTATCTTTGAAATGAGTCACACTGAATCAGCTTAATGGGAGTGGTATACGTTTAAAAATAAATCAGGTTGAGCTGTGACCACTTGTGATCTTTTATGGAAACAATTCTATGGACAGTACTTTGATCTCTCATATCTGGTCCAAGTATTTTGTTTTGGAAAGTTTTCAAAAAAACAGCTTTATTGAGGTTATGTTTGCTTGCACGAGTTTTCATTTCTGCTTTTAATGTCTTTCCAAAGTCTGCTTTGACATGCGTTGGACAAGTCATGGCAGAATGGCATAAAGAGCAAAAACTGGACAGGTATACATTTGAATGGCATCAATAGTGTTTTTCCTTTTACCATGTGGGTAGAGAAGTGGCCGCCTTCTATGTGTCTATCAAATTTCTACCTCCTATTTATTTTGCAGCTCATTAGAAAACCTCCCCACAGTTTAAATTTGCTAACGATTTATATCCTGAAGCTTGATCAGGGCAACGCTAACAGTCCTGTGCTTAGGCAAGTTAAACTGTTTGGTAGTACATGAAGTCCCAATGAGTTTCCTTTGGAAAACTTTGGGTAACTGCCTTCAAGCTTAGTCACTTGCACAGTTGTATGTGGAGGCACTTCAAATTACACAATCCAGAGCTGAAAACGGGTGGGTTTTGGGGTGATGGGGGGGTTGTTTATTTTTGCTAAGATGGTAGGAAGGAAAATGGGCCAAACACTGACCATATTGAGGCATGTTTGTTTCTCTGTATTTGTGTGACACCACTAAGCTGAGAGAAGGTGAGGACAGGGGTGAAGTTGGGCAGGATTACCAAGAATTTATAGCACATCACTGGTCTGGTGTGCTTGGGCTCTCTCATCTTCCCCCATGGGAGATAGCATTGGGGTGCTTTGCATTTTTAGTTTCCATTTTTCGTTTGTATTCTGTCTTTTCCATTGCCAACACTCTTTCTATGATAATCACATCTGCCTTTTTAAATTAATCTTCTATAGCTTGGGGAAAATTGATAATTTTATCTATCATAAGAATAACTAGAGGGCTTCCCTGGTGGCGCAGTGGTTGAGAGTCCGCCTGCCAATGCAGGGGACATGGGTCCGTGCCCCGGTCCAGGAAGATCCCACATGCCATGGAGCGGCTGGGCCCGTGAGCCATGGCCGCTGAGCCTGCACGTCCGGAGCCTGTGCTCCGTAATGGGAGAGGCCACAACAGTGAGAGGCCCGTGTACCGGAAAAAAAAAAAGAATAACTAGAAAAGGGAGCCCTCCTACACTGTTGGTGGCAATGTAAATTGGTGCAGCCACTATGGAGAACATTATGGAGGTTCCTTAAAAAACTAAAAATAGAGTTACCATATGATACTGCAATCCCACTCCTGGGCATATATCCGTAAAAGATTAAAACTCTAATTTGAAAAGATACATGAACCCCAATGTTCATAGCAGCACTATTTACAGTAGCTAAGACTTGGAAGCAACCTAAATGTCCATTGAAAGATGAATGTATAAAGATGATGTTGTGTATATATATATATATATATACAATGGAACATTACTCAGCCATAAAAAAGAATTAAATAATTCCATTTGCAGCAACATGGATAGACCTGGAGAATATCACACTGAGTGAAGTAAGTCAGACAAAGACAAATACCAAAAATATCACTTATATGTGGAATCTAAAAAAAATGATACAAATGAACTTATTTACAAAACAGAAATAGACTCACAGACACAGAAAACAAACTTACAGTTACCAAAGTGGAAAAGTGGGGGAGGGATAAATTAGGAGTTTGGGGTTAACAGATACACACTACTATATATAAAATAGGTAAACAACAAGGACCTCCTGTATAGCACAAGAACTATATTCAATATCTTGTAATAACCTATAATGGAAAAGAATCTGAAAAGGGAAATATATGCATATATATATATCTTAATCACTTTGCTATACACCTAAAACATTGTAAATTAACTATACTTCAACTGAAAATAAAAAAGAAAAAGGAAGAATAACTAGAGTCTGAGTCAGGACCAAAACAATTCTCCTTTGAGTTAAAGTTATTGCCTAAAGTTCTTGAACTTTTAAGACATTTATTTTGACTGGCTATATTCTGTATACTACAGCTTACTAGAAAATTAATAAACAAATATATTAGGATTATCTTATCTAGTCATAAGGCTTTTATTATGAAGCTCAAATGATATAGAAGTTGTAAAAAGACATCAAAGGAATTCAGAGATCAAGGAAGAAAAGGACCATGTTTATTCATATTTGCTACCACTAGTATGAATAAGCATTTTTTGTTACTGTTGCCACCAGTGACATTAGGGAAGAATTAATGCCACAGAGTCCCTATGGGTGAATATTTTTTGGTCATAAGGAAAACAGACATTATGGAAGAGACTCTTAGTAGGACTAAGACTGGCCCCAGCTACAATAGTGTCTATTAACGTAGAGACATCTAGGAATACCTTGGATCCCTAATGGCTCCTGATCCATCATGAATTAGATACAGATGATGGGGATTATTATGAGGATGACAATGAAGATGAGGACAATCACGATAGTTTTTAACACATATTGAGTGCTTACTATGTGTTGGGCACTTTTTCAAGGATTTTACACAAATTAACTCATTTAATCTTCTCAATAACCTTATCCTACCTCATACTATAATCATCTCCATTTCATAGGTGAGAACACTAATGCACAAAGAAGATAAGTAGCTTATCTAAAACCAGAAAGAAAATAACAATGAGTGTTGGCCCAACTGGTAAAAATAAGCAGTTGCCCAGTTTTATGTATTCTGGGCATTAGACTGCATTGAAAATTGTTAGTGCCCTATATAAATCATGATCTTCAGAAAAGAAGTTTCTCATACACTTTCCTCCTTTATAAATCGCATTCTGTATAGTCCTCAGGGGTCTTAAAGACAGGCTTTATATCATTATATTGGAGTCACTTTACCTAAAAACGCTTTGAATACAACAGGAACTTAATGCAAGTTGGTAGAATAAACACTTTGTATCTAAACTCTCCTAAAAGAATTGTGAGATATCTGTATAAGAATGGATTCTGTATGGTATTAAGGAGTGTGCTAATTTCATTCTTTTACATGTAGCTGTCCAGTTTTCCCAGCACCACTTATTGAAGAGGCTGTCTTTTCTCCATTGTATATTCTTGCCTCCCTTATCAAAAATAAGGTGACCATATGTGTCCATCGACAGATGAATGGATAAAGAAGATGTGACACATATATACAATGGAATATTACTCAGCCATAAAACAAAACGAAATTGAGTTATTTGTAGAGAGGTGGATGGACCTAGAGTTTGTCATACAGAGTGAGGTAAGTCAGAAAGAGAAAAACAAATACTGTATGCTAACACATATATATGGAATCTTAAAAAAAAAGGTGGGGGTTCTGAAGAACCTAGGGGCAGGACAGGAATAAAGACGCAGACGTAGAGAATGGACTTGAGGACACAGGGAGGGGGATGGGTAAGTGAGAGTGGCATGGACATATATACATTACCAAATGTAAAATAAATAGCTAGTGGGAAGCAGCTACATAGCACAGGGAGGTCAGCTCGGTGCTTTGTGACCACCTAGAGGGGTGGGATGGGGTGGGCGGGAGGGAGATGCAAGAGGGAGGAGATATTGTATATATATAGCTGATTCACTTTGTTATAAAGCAGAAACTAACACACCATTGTAAAGCAATTTTACTCCAATAAAGATGTTTAAAAAAATGAATTATATTGGTTTCTACTAATTCCATTGGCACATATGTTTTACAGAATCTATATAATCTTGTGGTTCAGTGTGTAACTGAATTATTGTGTCAAAACATGCTCAAAATCAGTACAAGAATTATTTAAAATGCAAGCTGACTACTCTGGTATAAATATAATTTTAATAATATAAAAAATTGTTATAACTTAAGATGATGTGTCTACCTATAGAGGCCCACAGCATTATATTAATACTGTAAATCTGAAAACCATCCTATGCCTTTTTATGAATAGAATAATATCACTTACAAGATTTATTACTTTTCAGGGGAATGACACGCTGGGGAGAATTTGATGATCTTTACCGTATTAGTGATTTGGACAGGACTCAGATTCCAGTGTCTGGAGCAACAGATTCCCAGGAAGGTCAGTATCAAAATCTTATTAATGAGGAGACTTTTTTAAACTAATACAAAGCATGAATCCTACATGTTTTTCTGAAATTCAACATTTTATATACCGTTACTTATTAAACCCTTATTTTATATTAAAAAATATATTTTAGGAACATACTAACTTAAGTCACTACAGTGCTTATATGATGTTTAAGAACCTTACTTTGCTATATAAAAACATTATTTTTTAAATTACATCAAGTCCCTTAGATTTACTAGATTAGGGAGAACTGATGGTTTGAATAAAGTTTGTGTACATAAAATTGTTTTATATTTTCCCCAAGGATTAGGATCATTTATTATACTCAGAAGATTTCTATGTTAGACCAAGCCCTTCAGATTGAATTTTACATCTTTTGAGAAGTTGAACATTTCGGTTAATAGATATTTATATAACATTGCTTCTCAGAGGCAGATATACTGCATTCACTATATTTGATAGGGTTGTTACAAGCATTTATTTAAAAAAGAGAAACCTACTTGAACATCAAGTGAGTTCATTATCAAATTTGACAAATGAATGGAAAATGCCAGCCCCTATGACATGTGACAACAGTAATCATAATAATGATGATGTGTTAGTAATAACATTAGTATCTGTCATTTACTGAGACTCGGGCATGATATCTTACATTTTACACAGATTTTCATTTTCATGTAACATGTAGAGATCCAAGGAGAAGATGATGACTGAGGCTGGGGTGGGGTTCACATTCCTAGGATGGTGATATTACCAAACTGATTTCAGACCGAACAAGGGTATGGTGCTGGCATTATCTTCATGAATCTACCAACAACTTCCAATGTTTAGCTTAATTTTTTTTCAAAGCATTCTCAGTTCAGTCCTCTCTGCTGTCTCTATAACAACTCAGATTTTGTAACAAGCATGATGCTCCTTCCTGGATTCTCTTATTTTTGTCTTATGGCCTTTTGGCATCTTTTATATAAGGGTCCTTATAATTAGCCCTTTGACAACACTCATCTAAACATAAGGGAATCCCAATCTCTTGGCACCAAAGATACAATAAAAATACATTTTTATTTAAGCACCAGTGCTAGAGAAAGATGAAGTATCACATGCTTATACTCTAATTACAATATAATTAAAATTCCAAGGTAAAATAGAAAACAAGTGTCACCAGATGGCCCTATTCTTAAAGATCGTTGTTATTTTCTGTTTAAAAGCGTTATAGCCCATTGCTTAGCTATATAATTACTAAGTATGTAATCAAATCCACCCATGATGCAAAGAGGTGAGCAGCTAAATTATATGGGCTTATAACCTTTATTCTCCCCAGATTACTTATCTTATCACAGTAGCACTCTGAAGCTTCATGCAGATGAAGAACCTGAATCCCCATTGCTCTATAGAACCATGAGTGAAGCAACCTTGGTGAGAAAAAGGATGAAGCCTCCGATGATGGATAGAAAGGACAGACGGAAGCATAGGGCCTCTATTAACGGACACTTTTATAACCATGAAGTGAGTTACAGTTTCATCAATGTCATTTAAAAGAATGTTGTCTATTGTGCTAACAATATCACTCAATTCAATTTTTTTTTTTTTTTTTTTGCGGTACTCGGGCCTCTCACTGTTGTGGCCTCTCCTGTTGCGGAGCACAGGCTCCGGACGTGCAGGCTCAGTGGCCATGGCCCACGGGCCCAGCCGCTCCGCGGCATGTGGGATCCTCCCGGACCGGGACACGAAACTGTGTCCCCTGCATCGGCAGGCGGACTCTCAACCACTGCGCCACCAGGGAAGCCCTCAATTCAATTTATAATTTAAAAAAATAATAATGTCTTTAGATATACTACTACTATTATTATTGGGTACTCTCTATGTGTTAAGCATTAAACTGTTTTGATGGATTATCTCATTAATCACTTAAACAATCCTATGAAGCAGATACCATTATGTTCCCTACTTTATGTATGAGTTAACTGAGGTTCACAGAGGTTACACAATCCATCACTGGTCACACTGCTTTTAAGTAACAACTCTGAACCCGAACCCAGCTTCTGTCTGATGCCAGAACCCAAGTTCTTAACCAACATGATCAGTGAACCCTAAGTGGCAGGCCCTGTGATACACACTGGAAATATAAAGATGACTCAATTGATGCCTTTGCCAGCATGGAGCTCAGGGCTTGGGCAAAGAAACCAATACATCCTCAAATGGTATTAAAATATGTAAATGCTACAAAAGAGATTGGTTCAAAGCACATTCAAACATTAATATTTAAATAAAAGGAAAAAATCAGCTATAGGCTTGTTTATTCTGATCAATTAAATTTTCCAGGTCTTATACATAAACCCATAGCAGTTTTTACACAAGTGCCATTGTAGTTTATACTATTTGCATTTTGATTTTTTTCACTTAATATGTGTTAAATTTATATGTGCCTTTCTATAGTATTTATAAGACATTTAACTTGGCGGAAGGTAGGAAACACATCATGTTTTTGTAGAACTCAAATTTTTCATGTCATGTACTATAACGATCATTCATCCATTCATTTAATAAATACTTAAAAAGCACTCACTCTGTGCAAGGCACCACTCTAAGCCCTTTCATACAAAATATTGACTCATTCATCATAAGCTTTTTTTCTTTTGGGCTTTCTACATTTTTCCCTTTTTTTTTCATCCATTGGGAGAGTATCCATATGTTCCTTTGGAGACTGGTATGGAGAAATCTCCCTTGTGAATTCTCTGTTCAAATTAGACATTTTTCTGGCTCAAGAATTTCCTCCTGGCCAAAAAGTAACATTGACAGTCCCCCAAAGATATGCAACTACCAATTGTCCTGGTTTCTTCTTCTCCTCAGAATTATGCTGTATGTCATCAGCACTTGTGAGGTGATTTGTGTTAAAGTAGGCTGTGAAAGCCACATTATTCCAAATGAGCAGCTTCCAGATGGGATATGCGGGGCTAAGAATGAAATGGGCACTAAGTTGGAAGCACAGCATCATAGCTGAATGCTTGGGCGTTGCAGCCTGATGACCTGACTGCAAATTCTTGCTGAGCAAATAAAAAATTACTCAATCTCTTAGCCTTCATTCCTTCATCCTTCCTTCTTTACAAGGCTGTTGATGGGATTAAGTGGAACGAGGTGAGTTCAGTGCTTAGCATAAGTATCTGCACGAAGGAAGAACTCTGTTTACATTAGCTTTATTGATATTGATTGAAAGATCAAGTGGAACTAAAGATATTTCACACAAATATCATTCACTGCAGTATAATAACTAGCAGAAAACAAAACCCCGTAACCCAAAACACTCTATCAATGTGTATGCAATGATGGGCATCTAGGAATTTAAGTTGATATAGTTGTAAGATATGTTTTTATATCATGAAACCTCTTGATAATGCCTCCAGTATTAGAGGCTTATATTGTGATACAGTAGTCCCAAGAGAATACATTCCAAGACTCCCAGTGGATACCTGAAACTGAAGATAGTACTGAATTCTATATATACTATGTTTTTCCCTATACATACATACCTATGATAAAGTTTAATGTATAAATTAGGCAAAATAAGAGGTTAACAACAATATCTAGTAATAAGGTAGAATATTTATAAAAATATACTGTAAAAAATGTTATGTGAATGTGTTCTCTCTCTCCCTCCATCTCTCTCAAAATATCTTATTGCACTGTATTCACCTTTGTAAGGGTGTGAGATGATAAAATACCTGTGGTATAATGAAATGAAGTGAGGTGAATAACGGAGGCATGGTGATGCAGCATTAGGCTACTCTTGACCTTCTGACAGTATGTCAGAAGGGGGATCATCTGCTTCAGATGATCCTGGACCATCAAGCCATGATGACGTCGATAGTTGGCTGTCAGGAGCAGACATTGTCAATGGTTGGGGATCTTCGGCCGGATGGAGTAGGATGCTGCAAGATTTTATCATGGTACTCAGAATGGCACACAATTTAAAACGTATGAATTGTTTACTTCTGGAATTTTCCATTTAATATTTTTTCATCTCTCTCAGGATTCTATTCATTTTAAAATAGGAATAACGATCAAATAATGAGAAAAATTTTATGGTTATATGTTTCTTATGATTTTTTTATGGTGCATTACTAATCCCCAAGAGGAATGTGTCAGACTTATCTGACCATAGAAATCTTTTACCAAGTATTATCTAAAAGGCAGACTCTTGATTAGAGCAATTTGCAGGAAATATTGTTCTAGATATTCAATTAGCAACACTTTTACCTCAATCCTCAGTTGAGATATAGGCTGAACCATATGAAATTGCCAACACTGGACCATTTCTGACCAACCAAAAAGGAGTGATTTTATACAGTTCAAACTAAAACAATTTAGAGCAATTATTCCCAACCAGGAGGGAATTTTGAAATCTTAAACTACACTGAAGAATGGTGTGACTATCTAGTGAAACTGTTTTGAACATTCTCAAATGATGTTTTACCTAACTTACTCTAGAAAAAATATAAAGCTGCTTAAAAGCATACATAGTACAGTATTCAACAAAAACAAAGAAAGTAAAAATAAGAAAGCAAATTTTTAAACTGATGATCTTGGATTTTTTGTCCAAAGGAAGGCCAGGTTCAAAATATTGACTCTTGTTAGTTTGTCACGTTAAGTCCTTAAAATTATATCAATCTTTTTTTTTTCTCTTTTAGACATCAATTTTCACTCCAGCCTTTGGATCAGAAACTAAGGTCAGAATAAACAGTAATATGAGAACTGAAGAAGTAATAAAGCAAATTCTCCAAAAATTTAAGGTAATCTCTATCAGTGAACTGAGCTATAAATATCTTGTATATAATTTAACTGTAGACACATAAATGGATTTTTCTGAAATTAAATGTTCAGTTCCAAAGAATTCTTTCCTATGTATGGTTGACCCTTGAACAAAACGGGTTTGAACTGCATGGGTCCATTTATAATATAAATGGACTGTGCCTGAGAAATTACATTATCCCCAGAGAGCAGAAAAGGTTTTATATCTGAAAGTAAAAAATGAAAGTGAAGAAACATATATAATTTGGGTCTGGTTGGCTTGGAAAACATTGACAACAAAGAACTCATGTCTATTCTTTCTTTTCCATTGACAGATTGAAAATAGTGCCCGGGATTTTGCACTTTACATTATTTTTGCAACAGGAGGTAAGAAAGCTTGGTGGTTGTTCTTACATGACTCCAGTGTGTTATTGTTTTCTGCCCATAAGAAAGGCAGAAAAGAAGTTTACCTCCTTCTGTGGAAGAACGGGAGGGAGGGAAGGAAGAAGGAAGAGAGGGGGAGTGTTTTACATTATTTGTATTTCACAATTTCAGAGGAAGACACCCTAAGATTAAGGTATCCTAGAAGAGTTTACAATACAAAAGACTTTGCTTGTTGGCCAGTCATTAAATTATCTGAATGACGATCAAAGAGCACTGGATAATAGGTGGAAGGTTCCCAGGAATTGTTAGGCATTTAAGTTGACCTCTGTACTTCTTTCTTTTTCACTTTCCCTTATCATTCTAGCTCTTACTAGAGTCATCATTACATAGCATTTCTTCTTCATCTTTCTTAGCAGATTGTCTGACACATTGTGGGAGTGTTCTCTCTTCCTCAGTAGAGAAAAATGTGCAGAACTTTGTGGTGGAGGTAAAAGTTTAGCAGCAGGACATTGGAAAGAGGCTATATGTGGGGTGCTAGGAGTAGGGAGTGAAAGATTAGAGAAACCCTAAAGCAATACTAAAATGAAATATTTGAAAGCCTTAAAACTGAAAAAATTTAAATGTTAAATTATAAAAATAGCTCAGGTTATAATTTAAGTATCAGAATGTTTGAGCCAGAAATTGAATAGAATAAAATAATACATTTTGATCTGGAACAATTACAAGAAAATGAAAGCTGGATTTCCAAACACATACCAAATTAAAGTCCTTATAAATCAAAGCTTAAATATAAGAAATATATTAAATTTTTGAAAATTCTAAGAGTGTGTGTATGTGTGTGTATTCATTCTAGTTGTTTTAGAAAAGAACTAAAAGGTAGAAACATTGAACTGTATAAAAATGTATTGATAAAAGATACAAACATTATGAAGAAGGGTCACAATGAAAGCAACTGTAGACATATAAACAAAGTTTTAAAATTGATTCAACTATCAACTGCTATGGAAGAAAATCACAGAGATAGGCACCACTGAAGACGAATTGGAGCAGAAGCAGAATAACTAGAAGCAGACCCTGTGGTGTCTTTCTACCCTGCTGCCTCTGAAAAAGAGCCCAGCAAATAGTTAAAGACCCAGAGTGAGGGCAGAGACCAGAAGCAAGAAGAACTACAATCCTGCAGCCTGTGGAACAAAAAATACATTCACAGAAAGATAGACAAGATGAAAAAGCAGAGGGCTACGTACCAGATGAAGGAACAAGATAAAACCCCAGAAAAACAGCTAAATGAAGTGGAGATAGAAAACCTTCCAGAAAAAGAATTCAGAATAATGAGAGTGAAGATAATCCAGGACCTCAGAAAAAGAATGGAAGCAAAGATTGAGAAGGTGCAAAAAATGTTTAACAAAGATCTAGAAGAATTAAAGAACAAACAAACAGAGATGAACAATACAATAACTGAAATGAAAAATGCACTAGAATGAATCAATAGCAGAATAACTGAGGCAGAAAAACGGATAAGTGACCTGGAAGACACAATGGTGGAATTCACTGCTTTGGAACAGAATAAAGAAAAAAGAATGAAAAGAAATGCAGACAGCCTAAGAGACCTCTGGGACAACATTAAACCCAACAACATGTGCATTATAGGGGTCCAAGAAGGAGAAGAGAGAGAGAAAGGACCTGAGAAAATATTTGAAGAGATTATAGTTGAAAACTTCCCTAACATGGGAAAGGAAATAGCCACCCAAGTCCAGGAAACGCAGAGAGTCCCATACAGGACAAACCCAAGGAGAAACATGCTGAGACACATAGTAATCAAATTGGCAAAAATTATTGGCAAAGAAAAATTATTGAAGGCAGCAAGGGAAAAATGACAAAAAACATACAAGGGAACTCCCATAAGGTTAACAACTGATTTCTCAGCAGAAACTCTACAAGCCAGAAGGGAGTGGCATGATATACTTAAAGTGATGAATGGGAAGAACCTACAACCAAGATTACCCAGCAAGGATCTCATTCAGGTATGATGGAGAAAGCAAAAGCTTTACAGACAAGCAAAACCTAAGAGAATTCAGCACCACCAAACCAGCTCTACAACAAATGCTAAAGGAACTTCTCTAAGTGGGAAACACAAGAGAAGAAAAGAACCTACAAAAACAAACCCAAAACAATAAAGAAAATGGTAATAGGAACATACATATTGATAATTACCTTAAATGTGAAAGGATTAAATGCTCCAACCAAAAGACACAGGCTTGCTGAATGGACACAAAAACAAGACCCATATATATGCTGTCTACAAGAGACCCACTTCAGACCTAGGGACACATACTAACTGAAAGTGAAGGGATGGAAAAAGATATTCCATGCAAATGGAAATCAAAAGAAAGCTGGAGTAGCAATACTCATATCAGATGAAATAGACTTTAAAATAAAGAATGTTGCAAGAGACAAGGAAGGACACTACATAGTAATCAAGGGATCAATCCAAGAAGAAGATATAACAAATATAAATATATATGCACCCAACATAGGAGCACCTCAATACATAAGGCAACTACTAACAGCTCTAAAAGAGGAAATCGAGAGTAACACAGTAATACTGGGGGACTTTAACACCTCACTTACACCAATGGATGGATCATCCATACAGAAAATTAATAAGGAAACACAAGCTTTAAATGACACAATAGACCACATCGATTTAATTGATATTTATAAGACATTGCATCCAAAAACAGAAGATTACACTTTCTTTTCCAGTGCACACGGAACATTCTCTAGGATAGATCACATCTTGGGTGACAAATCAAGCCTCAGTAAATTTAACAAAACTGAAATCATACCAAGCATCTTTTCTGACCACAACACTATGAGATTAGAAATCAATTACAGGGGAAAAAATGGAAAAACACAAACAATATGTTACTAAATAACCAAGAGATCACTAAAGAAATCAAACAGGAAATCAAAAAATACCTAGAAACAAATGACAATGAAAACTCGATGATCCAAAACCTATGGGATGCAGCAAAAGCAGTTCTAAGAGGGAAGTTTATAGCTATACAAGCCTACCTCAAGAAACAAGAAAAATCTCAAATAAACAATCTAATGTTACACCTAAAGGAACTAGGGAAAGAAAAACAAACAAAACCCAGAGTTAGCAGAAGGAAAGAAATCATAAAGATCAGAGCAGAAATAAATGAAATAGAAACAAAGAAAACAATAGCAAAGGTCAATAAAACTAAAAGCTGGTTCTTTGAGAAGATAAACAAAATTGATAAACCACTAGCCAGCCTCATCAAGAAAAAGAGGGAGAGGACTCAAATCAATAAAATTAGAAACGGAAATGGAGAAGTTACAACTGACACTGCAGAAATGCAAAGCATCCTAAGAGACTACTACAAGCAACTCTATGCCAATAAAATGGACAACTTGGAAGAAATGGGCAAATTCTTAGAAAGGTATAACCTTCCAAGACTGAACCAGGAAGAAATAGAAAATATGAACAGACAAATCACAAGTAATGAAATTGAAACTGTGATTTAAAATCTTCCAACAAACAAAAGTGCAGGACCAGATGATTTCACAGGTGAATTCTATCAAACATTTAGAGAAGAGCTAACACTCATCCTTCTGAAACTATTCCAAACAATTGCAGAAGAAGGAAAACTCCCAAACTCACTCTATAAGGCCACCATCACTCTGATACCAAAACCAGACAAAGATACTATAAGAAAAGAAAATTACAGACCAATATCACTGATGAATATAGATGCAAAAATCCTCAACAAAATGTTAGCAAAGAATCCAACAACACATTAAAAGGATCATACAGCATGATCAAGTGGGATTTATTCCAGAGATGCAAGGATTCTTCAATATATGCAAATCAATCAACGTGATACACCATATTAACAAATTGAAGAATAAAAACCATATGATCATCTTAATAGATGCAGAAAAAGCTTTTGACAAAATTCGACACCGATTTATGATAAAAGCTCTCCAGAAAGTGGGCATAGAGGGAACCTACTTCAGCATAATAAAGGCCATATATGACAAACACACAGCAAACATCATTCTCAATGGTGAAAAACTGAAAGCATTTCCCCTAGGATCAGGAACAAGACAAGGATGTCCACTCTCACCACTGTTATTCAACATAGTTTTGGAAGTCCTAGCCATGGCAATCAGAGAAGAAAAAGAAATAAAAGGAATACAAATTGGAAAAGAAGAAGTAAAACTGTCACTGCACATGACATGCTACTATACACAGAGAATCCTAAAGATGCCACCAGAAAACTACTAGAGCTAATCAATGAATCTGGTAAAGTTGCAGGATACAAAATTAATGCACAGAAATCTCTTGCATTCCAATACACTAATGATGAAAAATCTGAAAGAGAAATTAAGGAAACACTCCCATGTACCACTACAACAAAAAGAATAAAATACCTAGGAATAAACTTACTTAGGGAGACAAAAGACCTGTATGCAGGAAACTATAATACACTGATGAAAGAAATTAAAGATGATACCAACAGATGGAGAGATATACCATGTTCTTGGATTGGAAGAATCAACATTGTGAAAATGACTATACTACCCAAAGCAATCTACAGATTCATTGCAATCCCTAACAAACTACCAATGACATTTTTTACAGAACTAGAACAAAAAACTCTTAAAACCCCAAATAGCCAAAGCAGTCTTGAGGGAAAAAACTGGAGCTGGAGGAATCAGAATCCCTGACTTCAGACCATACTACAAAGCTACAGTAATCAAGACAATATGGTACTGGCACAAAAACAGAAATATAGATCAATGGAACAGGATAGAAAGTCCAGAGGTAAACCCACACACCTATGGTCAACTAATCTATAACAAAGGTGGCAAGGATATACAATGGAGAAAAGACAGCCTCTTCAATAAGTGGTGCTGGGAAAACTGGACAGCTACATGTAAAAGAATGAAATTAGGGCTTCCCTAGTGGCGCAGTGGTTGAGAGTCCGCCTGCCGATGCAGAGGACACGGGTTCGTGCCCCAGTCTGGGAGGATCCCACATGCCGCGGAGCGGCTGGGCCCGTGAGCCATGGCTGCTGAGCCTGCGTGTCCGGAGCCTGTGCTCCGCAACGGGAGAGGCCACAACAGTGAGAGGCCCTTGTACTGCAAAAAAAAAAAAAAAAAAAGAATGAAATTAGAGCACTCCCTAAAAACATACACAAAAATAAACCCAAAATGCATTAAAGACCTGAATGTAAGACCAGGTACTATAAAACTCTTTGAGGAAAATATAAGCAGAACATTCTTTGACATAAATCACACCAAGATATTTTTTGATCCACCCCCTAGAGTAATGGAAATAAAAACAAAAATAAACAAGTGGGACCTAATGAAACTTCAAAGGTTTTGCACAGAAAAGGAAACCATAAACAAGACGAAAAGACAACCCTCAGAATGGGAGAAAATATTTGCAAATGAATCATTGGACAAAGGATTAATCTCCAAAATATATAAACAGCTCATGCAGCTCAATAGTGAAAAAACAAACAACCCAATCCAAAAATGGGCAGAAGACCTAAATAGACATTTCTCCATAGAAGACATACAGATGGCCAAGAAGCACATGGAATGCTGCTCAAGATCACTAATCATTAGAGAAATGCAAATCAAAACTACAATGAGGGATCACCTCACACCAGTTAGAATGAGTATCATCAGAAAATCTACAAACAAATGCTGGAGAGGGTGTGGAGAAAAGGGAACCTTCTTGCACTGTTGGTGGGAATGTGAATTGATACGGCCACTATGGAGAACAGTATGGAGGTTCCTTAAAGAACTAAGAATAGAATTACCATATGACCTAGCAATCCCACTACTGGGCATATACCCAGAGAAAACCATAATTCAAAAAGACACATGCACCCCAATTTCATTGCAGCACTATTTACAATAGCCAGGTCATGGAAGCAACCTAAATGCCCATCGACAGATGAATGGATAAAGAAGATGTGGTACATATATACAATGGAATATTACTCAGCCATAAAAAGGAACGAAATTGGGTCATTTGTAGAGACGTGGATGCATCTAGAGACTGTCATACAGAGTGAAGTAAGCCAGAAAGAGAAAAACAAATATCATATATTAAAGCATATATGTGGAACCTAGGAAATGGTACAGATGAATGGGTTTGCAGGGCAGAAATTGAGGCACAGATGTCGAGAACAAACGTATGGACACCAAGGGGGGAAAGCAGCGGGGGGTGGGAGTTGATGAATTGGGAGATTGGGATTGACGTGTATACACTGATGTGGATAAAATGGACGACTAATAAGAAAATAAATAATTTTTTTAAAAAGAAATAAAAAGATACAAGCATTATGAAGAATATCAGAAAAATATTAATACCTACAATATCAAAAAGTTCTTGCAGGGCTTCCCTGGTGGCGCAGTGTTTGAGAGTCCGCCTGCCGATGCAGGGGACACGGGTTCGTGCCCCGGTCCGGGAAGATCCCACATGCCATGGAGTGGCTGGGCCCGTGAGCCATGGCTGCTGAGCCTGCACGTCCGGAGCCTGTGCTCCGCAACAGGAGAGGCCACAACAGTGAGAGGCCCGCGTACCGCAAAAAAAAAAAAAAAAAAAATTTCTTGCGAAATGATAGTGAAAAGACAACCCAATACAAATAAAGTATGATAAAGCAATTCAAAGAATAACAAAGTAACCAGTAAATATTTTTAGGAAAGCCTTAAACTCAAGGAAATACAAGTATTAAAGGAAATGCAGAAGTTAAGGAAATGTAAACTCAATCCTTAAATTCAATGTAATATTATTATGTCTGGTGTGGATAAGGGTAAAAGCATATGTTCTTGCAATTCTGGTGAAGATCTGTCTGTCTACTTTCTTAAAATTCATTCTAGCAACATTTGTTAAAATCCACAGTATACATATCCTTTAGCCTAGCAATTCCACTGGTGAGAATCTGTTTCACAAAAATAAAAGGACTACTGACTACAGATTTATGTGCAAGACTATTTATAATGACAAAAAGCTAAAGGCCAAGTTACCCTTCATAGAGGAATGATTTAATAAGTGATTATTATGCAACCATTAAATGAAATGAGTTAGATCCATACCAGTTGAATGGAAGGAATTCTATAATATACATTTAATTAAAAATGCAAGATGCCGGGCTTCCCTGGTAGCGCAGTGGTTGAGAGTCCGCCTGCCGATGCAGGGGAAACGGGTTCGTGCCCCGGTCTGGGAGTATCCCACATGCCGCGGAGCGGCTGGGCCCGTGAGCCATGGCCGCTGGGCCTGTGTGTCCGGAGACTGTGCTCCGCAACGGGAGAGGCCACAACAGTGAGAGGCCCACATACCACAAAAAAAAAAAAAAAAAAAAAAAAAAAAAATGCAAGATGCCTATAACTGTATATAGTATGATCCCATTTTAAAAAAAGAATTATAAATCCCTATTTATATATGTAGTTTATATGATCACATGATCAGGGAGAAAGGTATGGAAAGATAAATACCAAGCCATTAACATTGATTACTTGGTTAGGGGGTTGGGGAGATACAGAAAAGACAATGGGAAGGAGAAAAAGCACAAAAGGAAAAACAAAAAACAAATTATGATTTTTAAAAATATATGTGTACAATAAAAATAGCAAGTGTGATACGACCACCTTTATGTATTTTGTGTGTGTGTGCATAAAGAGATATGTGAAGGGATGACTACAAAAAGTGAAAAGCTGCTTATCCTAGAGTTCTGGGATTCCAGGTGATTTTTACTCTCTGCCTTATTCTTTTCCTCATAATTACAGTAGTATGTATGTTATTGAGGAATAATTCAGAATAACTGACAAATATAATTGTATATATTTGTATTGTGTACAATGTGATGATTGGACATACATGTACACTGTGCAACGATTAGCAAGATCAAGATAATCAACACATCTGTCAGCTTACATAGTTAACTCTTTTTTTTCTTGGGCTAAGAATGCTTAAGATCTACTCTCAGCAACCTTCAAGTGTACATTAGATCCTCAGAAATTATTCTTCTAATAACTGAAAATTTGTACTCTTTGACCTATATAACGTCCTTTCCCCTCCCCAATATGTATGCTATTTTTAAAATCAGGGGAAAATGCTTATTTTTACTGTAAAATGTAGTTATTTCAGTTTTACCTGTGAAAATTATGTTTTCTTTTAAAATGTGTCAAAATTTCTTATACATGAAATCCAGAAGTGAAGATAATCAGAACTAAGACTTTTTTAGGGACCAGGAATAGAGAAAAGAATGGAGCTTATAGCACCTGTTTAGGTAGTAATGTGGAAAATAGATGGCTGTGTTTTTTAATACCTTTTATCTACTAAGCGCATGATCTATAACAGTGTTTCTCAAATTGTAGCACACTTCAGAATTACCTGGAGAGTTCATTTAGAACACAAATTCTCAAGCCCCTCCAGATCTGAGGACAGTCTGGGAATGCATATTTCTAATAATTATCCCAGGTGACCATGAAGCAAGGAACATTGCCCTATGATATCAAGAATGAAGCAAATTGAGGATGCAAAACCAAGTTAATACAAGATGTAAAGGTCAGAAGAGGATTCTGGTGGGTTAATGACAGGAGCTAAATTATGGGGTTCCCCATTGCTTCAGAAAAGGTAGAGGAATTAAAGCAATAAACACTGACTCTGTGGACATAGGAATGGATGTCACTTTAATTGTGGGGAAGCTGGACTTCTATGTTCTAGATCCTCTCTTGCCCTTTTTCCTGGGGTAGGTCCAGTCCAGGGGATGAGAACAGTTCTGACACTTGAAACTTTTAAAAGCCCAAGGAAACACATGATACTGTAGAAAGGACTAACTGGTCCACGTTTTTCCCTTCAGTCTACTTCAACAGAGCAGACAGGTTATTCTTTAACCATGGAAGTCAGACCATGTCACACCTCTTCTTAGATCCTCTGATGGTCTCTCTTCTGACAGTAAAGTCACAATCTTTGTGCTGGTCCCATTACCTCTTCTCTTCATCATTTAACAACCCTCCCCTCATCTCCGTGCCAGCCACCCTGTTCCCTTGCTGCTCTTTCACAGCATTAGGCATGCACTGACCTCAGAGGTGCTCTATTGATTTACTTACCCTTTTGGCACACACTTCCCCTAAATAGCTTCATGGTTCCTCTCTCATCTCCTTCAGGTCTTTGCTCAAATGTTACATCTTCAGTGAGGCCTTCCTCCACCACCCTACAATAATTGCAAACTTCTCCCCTGCACACACATATTTACACATGTGCATGCTTTCTACCCCCTCCCTTGCTTTATTTTTTCCCCTGAATACTTATCACTATATGTGACATGTCTTATTGATGTATCTTCCTTATCATCTTCTTCTCCACTAGAGTGTAACGTTCATGAGGGAAGTGATTTTAGTCTGCTTTTTTCTGTAGTGTACCCACTACAGAGAACAAGGCCTGGTACATAGCTGTAACTCAAAAAATGTTTGAGGAAGGAAGGAGGAAAGAAAATGAATGTAAAGGCACTGTGTCCTAAAATGAAATCACAGATGTGAAACTACTTCAGCAGAAAGCTAGAAGTATTTTGTGGTGGCAGTATTTGTGACTTTTGGAAATTTGAAGTTCTGGGACTATACCAAATAGGAAGTTATTTTTTTCTCATCTCATTATTATGGTTGAATGGATGAAGTCCATAGTTTAATGAAATAATAAAAAATACCCCTAATGCGAATAACAATTCTGAATATATTTTTAAGAAAAGCCAAGGATTGGACGTGGGGTGAGAGAGAAATGAAGAACTGAAGATAATTACAAAGTTTTGGATCTGAACTACTAGAAAGATAGAATTACATTAATGGAACTAGGAAAGATCAATAAATATTTGTTGAATGAATGAAAAATTGTAAAAAAATTTTTAGCAGTGTTGCATGATAAAAGGCATAAATGAGACTGAAGATTTGTCTGAACATCCAAACCAAAGGCAAAGTTGGCATTCTGAGATAGGAAGTCAAGCCCTGAAGGATAGCAAGAGAAAGAAGTCCATTTTTAGTTCATTTAAAATGTTTTAATATCAATTTACTTTTTTGAGTGAGTTCCTCCTGTTGTATGTTCTTTTTAGGTCTTTCAAAGTGAGGTGAAGAAGCAAAATGAATGGACAAATTATGTTGCTATTTTTTTCTCTAGAATGGACTCCTGACTGTAGTTGATTCTTATTTTCATTTGCAGAGCAGAGACGGCTAAAGGAAACAGACATTCCGCTACTGCATAGACTCCTACAGGGACCATCCAAAAAGAATGCTCGCATTTTCCTCATGGATAAAGATGCAGAAGAAATTAGCAGTGATGTATGGATGCCATTGCCCTGAATCTATCTTTGCCCTCTCCTCACTCAGCATCTCTCACACAAATGCTCTGCTTTTTTTTGTTTGTTTTTCTTTCAGGTGGCTCAGTATATTAACTTTCATTTTTCTCTCCTGGAATCCATCCTTCAAAGATTAAATGAAGAAGAGAAAAGAGAGATTCAAAGAACAATAACAAAGTAAGTTAAGAGCTTGCACACTGGGTGCTTCGTTCTTTAATAGGTTCAAGGCACAAAATGTGTCCAGTTGTTAATACTTTTTCTCCTTATTTCAGATTCAGTACAGAAAAGGCTATCATACTGAAATGTCTTCAAAGTAAACAGGTAATAAAAACAGAGACAACAGTTTAGCAATACAGGTCACTATTGCTAAAACACTTCAACAAAATTAGAAGGGTGTTACAACTATTTGAGTGCATAAATTCTACACTTGCATTTATACAAATATATGTGAACTTGAATCTGTAGGAAATTGAATGTGGAAAAAGCTTGTCTCTCTTTAAACTGAAGAGGTTAAGTAGGGTTCACAGTTGGACTGAAGGAACTTGAATTTAGTTTCAGTAGCTGGAATAGGCTCAGATACTATGTATTTCAAATAGTTTTTATAGTAAAACACTCAATGAACTTGAATTTAAATGGCATCTTCAGATGCCATACAGCTTAAACTTATTTTAGCTTCAACTGTCAAGAGAACTTTCATCAACTGACTCTCAGAAATGATTCAGAAGTAAAAGCTGCCAGCTCTTAAAATAAAAAATCAGCACATTACTACCCCACCAAGGAATCTGATGATGATGGTGTTTCACAGCTCCTTAAACTCTAGCCTTTTCATAAAATCTAGGACTATCTTTCTATGGATATGTGGCTTTAGGCTATCTATAACATCAGAGCTATCTGTCCTTTGGGATGGAAAAGATTATAGACTCTGTTAAGAAATCCAAATTGTAATTTTCTCAACCTAAGCCCTTCTTTTTTTTCCCCCTCTGTTCTACTGATGACTTTCAGAAGTGTTCTTAAGCTTTTCTTTTGTCAATTGAACTAGTTTTCTTTATTTTTTCCAAACAAACATATCACAGAGATTTAGTGTATTTTGTTGGCTAGGCTAAGACTTGACCCATGATAACCATTTGTTGCTGAAAGAATATAGAAGATAATGCAAAGCTGTGGTAGCCGAAGTTGGGCAGGAAATCTGGAGCTCTGCCCTTTTTCTCTAAGACAACTCATTCTACAAAACAACACTCAGGGTCCATCAAGTACACTTAACCAATCTGAAAAAGCACTGAGAATACCACAAGTATCATCTATGATTTTGTTTATGAACTCTATATTAAAAGGGAGTTTTATGCAGCTCTTTTCCATTCCACTACTACTTCTATTTGCATTCCTCATAAGCATGGGATTAAACTGATTATATTATGCACACTATAGGGTAAGGTTGAATGTAATAAACCCAGTTGGAAGATCAATTATCAAAATATGAAACATGTTTAAGACAAAGGTATTACTTCTCAGTGTAACCAAATCCTAAACCAGACGAAAGTAAAAGTGTGCTGTGAGCTTTTCAGTCCTAGGAAATCTCCTTTATTGAATAAGACATGGGCTTGCATCTTCATCCTATTATCTATCAGTTAATAAGAAAATCCCATCTCACAAAAATAAAGCGAATGTAATGGTTAAAATTCAGTATGCTTATTTAAAGTAGTGTCAAGTATCTGCCATAAACATGACAAAAGATTCATCTTTAATATATTGAAAGTCTACAAAATGCATTTAAAAATACCATGCCTGGATAGAATAAATAAGACATATGGCTTGAAAAGTAAAATTGCAGAAGAGGAAATGTAAATGGCTACTAAGTATGTGAAAAAAGTTGTATCTTAATAGTGATCAGTTGTATTAGTCTGTGTCTAATCAGGAGACAGAAACCACACAGTCATTTAAACAGGCGAAATTTAATATAAAGAATTACTTAACGGTGATGATAGAGTAATTATAAAAATGTGAAGAGAACTCCAAAGGGTACCCTAAGCCTGAGGAAGAATACCCCACAAAGGAAAAGCTTGGAGAGAGGAGCTGACAATTCATTGGAGAAGGTGTGGTTGCAGCCCAGTGGATTGGGGAGACATCCTCTGGTTGCCCAGGACACAGCAGGGCCACAGTCATAGGCAAATCAGGAACAACTCTCTGGAGTGTGGATCAGGTGGGCAGGTGAGCAGAGGGACTTGGGGCTTCTCTGCAGGCACAAAGCCAGATCACAGAGTGTCAGTGCCTGGAGGTCTACAGGAAATAAAGTCTGGAGGAACAGGTAAGCTGAGGCTGAAGGGTAGGCACACAAATGAAATCAGGGGCACTGCTGCCAGTGCTGCTAGGACTGGGGGGGCTGCAGGGGCCATCTCTGCAGGAACCTAGTACAACTCTGTGTATGCCTTGGACTGTGGTATCTTTGAGGCTGCATGGGACAAAGGTGGGGCAAATGGCTTACCAGATGATCAGCCCCACAAGGCACTCTCTGAGAGCATGCACCAAGTTGAGAAGGTATGGAGAGTAATGATCTGAGCTAGGACACAGGCCTCTACTGGGCCTCCAGGCCGTGCCACCACAAACCAAATCAAAAGGGGTTGGAGGAACACAAGATAAAGAAAGCTGCACCCTACAGGCAACTAGCACTGAAGAAACCACTCTGGGTAGAGCAGTGAAGGAAGAAAGTCAGCTTCCCAGAATCAGGAAAGACCAACTTCCTCCTACAGTGTTTCTCCAGTGCCCCTTACTGACAAAGCATGACATCATGTAAGCTGCAAAGGAAGGATATAGAAAGGCTCCCATGTACATTTTCACAGACAACAACAAAGTGAATTTGGAGCAGAGACGCAATAAAATAACTGGCATGTCAACAAAATGCAAAGCAAAGGAAAGTAAAATTCATCTATTAAAGAAGATTAAGAAATGATAATACTAAATACTCAACAAATTACAATGAGATGGGCACTTAAACTACTGGTAGAATTACAAATGAATATAACTTTCCTTGAAAGCAATTTAGTAATAAGTTCATCCTATAATTCTACTTGTAGGATCTTATATGAAAATAATCAGATATACAAAGACACTATGTAAAGATGATTATTATTTATTGTGATAAAAGAAAGTAAATAGCCTAATGTTCAAAAATAGGAAAAAAAGATTAAGGAAGGAAAGAAACATTTACCTATAGAATGTTATGCAGCTCTTAAATTGTTTTCTAATAAATTTTAATTATAAGAGTAAATTCTCCTTATGTATCTGGATAAGAATATAGATACAATATCCAAAAGTTTATTATCCATAAGATGTATAGATATATGTTTATATATGTAAGTATATTATTATTTGTACATAAACACTACAAACCAAAAACATGTTAAATGAAGTTATGTCTGGTTTGTAGAATTATGTATGGGTGATTCTGTTTTTCATATTTTTCTACACTTATTAAATAATCTGTAATGAACATGTATTGCTTTTTCTATTTAGGAAATAGAAAATGTATGATTAAAAAGTTGCCAACAAAAAAGTAGCAAGTACATGCAAGCACAGAGTTCTACTAGATGCAAAAAAATTCAAATAAATTATTCAAGTGAGATGTTAACATCACTACCGTGGTAGTTTTAAAATATATGTATGAAGTCTTTGATACTCCTCCTCTCAAGATATGGAGCCTAATCTTCCTCACCTTGCCAATGGGCTTGACTTAGTAACTCACTTCTAAGGAACAGAGGAAAACAGAAGTGCCAGGGTGTGGCTTTGGAGACTAGGTCATAAAAGTCACTGTGGTGTCCTCCTTGTTTGTTCTCTTGGATTGCTGGCTCTGGGGGGAGCCAACTGCCACATCCAGAGTAGCCCTAGGGAAAGGCCTATATAACAGGAACTGAGACCTTCTTCCAGAAGCCCAGAAGCCAGCAAGGAACTGAGGCACCCTGTCCACAGCCCACAGCCGTGGGAGTGCATCATCGGCCAGCCCGAGTCAAGCCTTCAATGACTGCAGCCCTGGCAAAGAGCTTGACTACAACCTCATGAGAGACCTGAGCCAGAAATCCCAGCTAAACCACTCCTGGATTCCTGATCCTCAGAAAATGTGTGAGGTACGAAATGTTTGTTGTAGTATGCTGCTACGTTTTAGGATAATTTGTTACATCACAATAGATAACTGATATAATTTCTGAGACAAAAATCTGTTCACTTCAGAGTCATCTTTACATAATACAAGAATATAAACTTTTGTCACAAAACCGTTCATCCTTGTTTTAGGTGGTCCAAATATTTCACTACCAGTTACATATTAGTTCAAATTCAGTTCTAGATAATGTTATACTTATTAATCGTAGAGGACCTGTCACATTCATCTTTGTATACTTTGTTGTACTTAATATGGTGTCCTGTGTATTGGATGTGCTCAATAAAAATCAGTTGAATAAAGGACTGAATGAATTAATGAATGAATAAAAGAATGAGTGAATAAATTGTCTAAAATATTTTTTACATCCCCTGTATATATGCCTCCTTTTTCACAAATCTGATCTAGTAGCTAAAAACATATCAAAACCTTTCTATATGGTTTTCCCTAATATGGTGGTGTATTTTATCATCTCTTGGCAGTATGAAATATACAGTTAGACAGTGTTACTATGGAATTTTGTTTAGGGTTGCTCAGCTTGGCTTCAAGAACTGAAGAAATCCATTTGCAAGGCAGTTGATCAGGTGGAAATGATGGCAGATGTATCTATTATATTGAGATATCTACATGTGAAAGGAAAGGAATAGGATGCAATTCAAGAGGGCAAAACCCTCAACAGCATCCATTTTTCTCCTAAATAACAGCTAAACTATTAGACTGAGACATTTGAAATTGTCCATATTTGGCCTACAAAAGCAGCAATTTTATATTGTTGAAACTAACCACACTTAGCATTTGCCTTACATAGATCAACTCATTTAACATCCATTACACTCCTGTGAGGAAATTAATCTTTTAACCTGATTTTAAAGGTGAGGAAAGTAAGCCATGGAGAGGTTAGGAGATTTGCTAAGCTCTTTAGTAGAAGACTGAGGTAGGATTTGAACTTATGGCTCCAGAACCCACACTCTTAACCACTGGAATATATGGCCTCACCCTAATTACACACCCTCAAATGGCATCTCTCTGTCTTCATTTGTGATATAGAAATAATAGTACCTACTTTATTATACGGTTGTAGGAGTTATAGGAATAATATATTTAAAGGCTGACACTTTGCACATAAGAAGTGTGTGATAAATATTAGCTGTTGTTATAACTAAACTATAATATGTCCTCACCCAACACTGTAGCCTAGGCTTTCACTAAGTCTTACTGCCCACAACTACTTTATTCTTGTCTCAAAACCCACCCATCTGAATCACTCACAATTCGGGTTCACACTCTCCACATCTATCTGTTAAAACATGCCTAAGTTTCTAGTCATTGGTCAGGGTCACTCCTTCCATGAACTTTCCTGGTCTCTGTGGCTATGTGTGATCTCAAACTCCTGGGTTCCACAATAGTTAGCTCTGCTCTTGTGACACTGGAAACATGAAATCTGCCCATTATTATAATTCCTTATGTGTTTATATCTTGTTTAAATTCATTAGTGATCTGGTCATATCATATTCATATTATTCCCTGCAACACCTAGCACAGTGTATTGAATACAATAGATACTTAAATGTTTATTGGATTTACTTTGCTAGTATATATGAACATGCTGAAATTACTGGAGTAAGGAAAAACTGAAATCAAGTAAAGAGCACTATAATGAGAATTAAACATTTTCTCTAACCAAAATCATTTATTTAGTAAGCACTAAAATATCACTGCTTATTTTTACTTCATTACACACACACACACAAAATCTGCAAAACTAAGTCGAAATGATAAGTTCTTTATGTCATTTATGCCGGGATTTCCAGGGAAAAGACTACTATTACAAATCATCACTGAAAGCTCAAGTGAATATAAATATGTTAGGACCCCTTGGTGACAATGTCAACATCACATATCTCAGGTAAAGATGAAAGGGAATACAGTCATGTAAGTACCTTTATTGTAAAACACATTTCATTCAGTTCATCAATAATCATTTTCAGTAGTGGAACAGATAGAAACCACAAATGGCACTTGGGGTCTTTTTCACTCCAGAAACCCAGCAGCCAGGTCCCAATTCAATGTGGCAGCTCTCATTACATCCACCTGAGGTTTTGAAAGGCCCCTTGGTTTCATATTTCTGTTGCTGCTTCTGAGAAGTAGAAAGCTTATGGGGAGAGAGAAGGGATGGAAGTGGTTTGTAGGAGAGTTACAATAAGTAGATTTCTCTGCTGAGTAGGAAAGGAGAGATTTAGTGTAGACTAGTTAATGTTCCTGAGTAACATTGCTAGTAGCTGAAAAATGATGTTGATTCTTCTTTTGAATATTAGACATGCATTTCATTATTCATGAAAAACAAAAAGCAGTTCTCAGCGAAGATTGTACATTGACATATGCTGGAATCATTTAGCCTCCCAAAAGAGACTGGCACTTTTTGATCAGTTTGGACCCCTAAAAAAAAGCAAATAAGCACATCTGTGAGAAAGAGAAAACAGCTAAGCAGCTCTGATCCCCAAACAGAAAACCTTTAAGACTTCCCTTTTGCATGCCTGAGATGGGTTCTAATAAGCCTGCCTCTCAAGGTCTCAGAATTTCTAACAGGCCTAGTCCCTTAGCTTAAGGACTTAATTAACTGCAACACCTCATCCACTTTCAGGATCCCAGATTTAGAATAAATAAAAATTTGCTTCCTCCTCACAAAAATACAGCACTCATTTGCTGCAGGGTAAGAATGAACAATCAATGTCATCTTCTCGCTGCATTTTAAAACAGCTCTAGGGTAATCCCATGCTAAATCACTACATATTCAGGTATAGAAATTCAAGAGGAACAAAACCACTAAAATTGATCAGATTATCTCTACTCCCTTCATATGTACTGGTGTAGGCCTTGAATATTAAGTCCGAAAGTTTTCCCCAATTTGTACCTGTATAGTCCTGATTCAAATAAAAATCATTTGTGGAAGCCCAAGTAGATAAAAGTGAAATTTTTAGCTTAGTGGAAATGGGACCCCTAGAACTCCACTGCTAAGGAATGAACACACACACATCTGAGGGATAGATGACTCACACTCCTAAAAGCCTCTAGGATCCTGTAGAAAATGGTTAGAAGTCTAGTAATTTAGTTCTTCTTCCCACCTTCAAACAGTACCACACCTAAATTGTCTAGAAAGATTGAAATCTATTTAGGCTTGTTTTTAAAAATACCTCTGGAACTTACGTATCCTTACTTCCACGGTGACCCATGACTTTTTTTGTTTTGTTTTGTTTGAATGTTAATTTATTTCCTTTTTTTAATTCATGTTTTAAAATTAGTTAATTTACAATGTTGTATTAGATTCAGGTGTACAGCAAAATGATTCAAGTATATACATCTATTCTTTTTCAGATTCTTTTCCATTATAGGCTATTACAAGGCATTGAATATAGTGCCCTGTGCTATATGGTAGATCCTTGTTGTTTATCTATTTTATACACAGTAGTGTGTACATGTTAATCTCATATGTTAATCTCAAATTCCTAATTTATCGCCCCCACCCCCTGCCATCCCCTCTGGTAACCATTAAGTTTGTTTTCTATGTCTGTGAGTCTATTTCTGTTTTGGAAATAAGATCATTTATATCATTTTTTAGATTCCACATAGAAGTTGTATCATATGGTATTTGTCTTTCTCTGTCTGACTTACTTCACTTAGTATGATTATCTCTAGGTCCATCCATGTTGCTGCAAATGGCGTTACTTCACTCTTTTTTATGGCTGAGCAATATTCCATTGTGTATATATATCACATCTTCTTTGTCCATTCATCTGTCGATGGACATTTAGGTTGCTTCCATGTCTTGACTATTGTAAATAGTGCTGCTATGAATATTGGAGTGCATGTATCTTTTTGAATTAGAGTTTTTGTCTTTTCTGGATATATGCTCAGAAGCAGGATTGCTGGATCATATTAGTAGCTCTATTTTTAGTTTTTTAAGGAACCTCCATACAGTTCTCCATAGTGGCTGCACCAATTTACATTCCCACCAACAGTGTAGGAGGGTTCCCTTTTCTCCACACCCTCTCCAGCATTTATTATTTGTAGACCTTTTAATGACGGCCATTCTGACTGGTATGAGGTGATACCTCATTGTAGTTTTGATTTGCATTTCTCTAATGATTAGTGATATTGAGCATCTTTTCATGTGCCGGTTGGCCATCTGTATGTCCTCTTTGGAGAAATGTCTATTTAGGTCTTCTGCCCATTTTTTGATTGGGTTGTTTGGTTTTTTGGTATTAAGCTGTATGAGCTGTTTGTATGTTTTGGAAATTAATCCCTTGTCAGTAGAATTGTTTGCAAATATTTTCTTCCAGCCTGTACGTTGTCTGTATGGGAGACTGCTAACCTGTCATCCATCTGAAGACTTTGGAATAAACATTACTAGTCTATATCTCCAAATCCTATGACATGCTTTTCAAACCATTTTACATTCTAGATACTGCTGGACATAACAACTTGCCAAGATCCTTTTAAAATGGGTCACCTCTTATCTCTTTTGAAATCCCAATTCAATAAGAGTAACAATATACTGGAAAGAATAAAGCCTACTGATACTAAAAAGAAAAAAAAAACACCATCAATGTAAGAGCTATAATGAACTTCTGAAAAATAGTCATTGGTGTGATATCAATCAACATATCAAAATGCAGAGATAGAAGCTCAGAATAGTAACATTAGAGAAGTACCAGCAGTAAAAGACCAGAAAGTCATTGATTTCTGAGCTCCTTTGGTTCTTATCTCCTGCTCAGGAGATAAGATAAACTTCCTAAAGATTCCTGAAGTCACTACTATCCTTTCAATATACTAATTTTTACTTAGGTTAGCCAGAATTTGATCCTATTATTTACAACTAAAGAACCCCAACTAACATACCAGCTTAAAATATAACTGTATAAATATATGGGTGAAATAATATTTAAATATGCAAGGGCCCCTACAGTTTATCACCCGGGTGCCCATTCTGAAAAAATACATAAATACATACACACCTAACTTAAGAATGTAGCCAAAAAAAACTTAAAAGAATCCAAGAAAAAAAACACAAAATGGGATGTTAGAAATAGTCAATTTTACCCAGAGTTACACTTAAAAAGAGACTCTTAGTGGACAGCCATAAATCAGTCCCAGAAATAACTAAATCCAAACTGAAAGATTAAGTCAGAGGACTTTTCAAATGTTGTCAAACTCTAAGTTTCAAATCTTATCAAACTTTAAGATGATAGAATATTCTATTACAAAAACTGTATGATTACAAAAACTTTAAGATGATAGAATATTCTATTACAAAAACTATCACTGCTAAACCTGGTATAATTTAGCAGTGTGATATATTTTAATGGTGTGATGAAAGTAGATGCTTTATTTGTCAACATGGAAAAAGAATGGTAATTAGAAACTCTCAAAAAAGAAGGATGTACTAGGAAATCATAGTCCAAATATGTAAAACTAAATAAATGTGGCATATTTTCTGCAGTTGATAGTAAGAAAAAAGACTTCATTTAATCTTGACACTTTTTAAATGATCCAAGATAAGTCATTGAACTATTGGTCAATCCATTCATTGTACGGCTGTAAATAATATTACAGTTAAACACACTATTGAACACTATTTAATGGCTTCCAGTTTTTGGATCAACCTATTGACAAAGCATATAAGCCTCACATTTACAAAGCAGGATGAATAAACCTAGACAGTGTGGAAGTAATGGTATAGCTTTAAAAAGGGAAGCTGGCAAAGAAATCAAAAGAAGTTTAGACATGTTAATTATGTTTTGGAAAATCACTAGATGCTGATTAAAGTCGAAGGACCAAGAAATAGAGCATAACCAATAAAAGAGCTAAAACTACAAAAATACTTTACCTAAAAAAAAAAAAAATTGAGAGTCTACTGGTAGTATTGTCCAAGTTAGTGTAAGTATACTATATTCTTTAAGTGACAGCAGTATTTTAAAAAACTATTAAAGTAATAATGGTAATCACTAGGCATACTAAAAGTGAAAACTTAAATTGCTTACCTTTGGGGAATGGGAAATGTACCCTGCTCTTCTGTCTGAACTCTTTTCATGTTCGTGTATTACTTATGTAATTTTCAAAACTTGTGTGACGTATCATAAGAAACTAAATTCAGTATCCCAGAGTGACCTGATCCATGTGGTTGCAATATCACATTGCTTAATCTGATCCTTATTTTTTCTCCAGAAATGCATCTCAGGATTGCAGTAGCTTTGATAGTAGACCCATCAAGTTGTAAGCATAGGCCACTTAAACCAGCAAGTCTTTCCACATGAACTTGTGTTAAGTCACAACTAAAAGCAGAACTTGGCTTTTTTTATTGTTAACTTTTATGTATTATTTTCAAACCATCATTTCAACCTGCCCAAATTCCTGAGATTTCTTGTTAACTTTCTTCTATGTTATATTCTGTTGGGTGACAGATAAGTATCTCAGGCTACAATTATCATTCCCCACTGACCTGGAGGAGAGAATTTCTGAGTAGTTTTCTCCTTAAAACTGCTGAAGTCTACAATTCACATCATTATTTCATGAAATATGAAATTCCTTTCCTTTGGAAGATCCAAATTCACCTTGTATAGCTGAGTTTGTTATTTTATTCCTTCTTTTTGTTTCATTCTTATTCTTACCAACATTCCAACATTAATTTTGGTTCACTTTTTTCTCCTTAGAATTTTCCTGCATTCTGGTTTACTTCTCAAAATATGTCTGCCATCTTGCCTAAAAATGTTTTACCCTCCCACTAGCCACAGCTAGAAAGGCAGTCTTCAAAGCTGCCCACTTTCTCTTTTAACAGGCATAACAGATTCATATAATTGACTATTCTAATCTCAGAAAAGAAAACAAAGAAAATGCATGTAGGTCCCTGGAGCAGTTAGTCTAACTTGGAACATCTACAGACTGCTAATTGGCTAAGCCTCTTCACTTCTGGGATTTTGGTTCCATGGAGACTCCCCAAGCCACTAGGTATTATTCCTTTGCATTACAGTCAAACCTAGACCTCTTCCACAAACATAGAGGCACAAAGACTCACCGAAATTCTTGATAATAAGATTCCAAAATATTTCGATCATATATTCCTATATTTTTTGCTAAGCCTATTCATATAAGGTTATTGCTTTTATATTCCAGTCTTACTTTGTATTTAATGTCCCCAAAATCTTTCACTTCCTTTCATAAATAGGTTATTTTTCTATTGTTTTATTATTTTTGTGACTGTCCTTGGTTCCAACTTCTCACTAAGTTAGATATATAAAAATATTGGGAAGGGAGGGAGGAAACAGTTTATGATTATCTATTTTCACCTTAGGAAAGTTGTTCTTAAAGTGGTCACCAAACCAGCAGCATGAGTAGCACCTGGGAATTTGTTAGAAATGCAAATAATCAAACCCCACCCTAGCTCTATTAAATCAGGAATGCTGGAAATGGAAAATATTGATTTTGTTTTAACAAGCCCTCTAAGTAACTCTGATGCACACGAATATTTCAGAATCACCTCCTTAAAATAATCATACGGAGATATACTTGGTCGAACTTTATAGCTGGTGCAGAATTACATATAATAAGCATTTCTATCTGAAGAAGTTCATCTAGCAAATTTTAATTAACATGATATATTCTTCAGATAGCCCCTATTTTCTCCTAAAAGAAAGTAGAGAGGGAAGGGGAGGGAAGGGGAAAAGTTTGGGCTTTTCAACGATTAAGTTGAAGAGCACTGTCAGACAAAAAGTGTGGGAAAAAAAGCACACAGAAGTCTTCCTATCATGTTATTGATGAAATAGTTCAAGCAAGAAGCATTCACACTCAAGAGCAAGAACACTTCAAGAAAATTCCTTTGGGAATTTTTAGACACAGGCCCTTCTGCAAAAGTGTTTATCTGTGTGGATATGGGGTTGTTACTCAGGTAGAGATCTGTTTTCTGAACGTTTTACAAAAAAGTGAAAGGGCTTTAAAGTAAATAAATGGGCACTTGTGACTATTTTCATTTTGTGTATCAGCTGGTCTGGGAGTCAGCAAACATTTTTTGTGAACAGCCAGATAATATTTGGAGCTTTGCAGTTCATTCAGTCTGTCACAACCACTCAGTCTTACAACTACTCAACTCTGCTGTTGTAAAAAGCGGCCATAGACAACACGTAAATAAATGGGCAAGGCTGTGTGCCAACACAACCTTGTTTACATAAACAGGGAGTGGAGCTGAGTTAGCCAGAGGGCTGTAGTTTGCCTACCTTTGACTAGACCATAGATATATGACTTTTAACATAATCACATGTACAGTTTAGGTAAAAAAGTAGAAAAGAGCCACTGAAGGTAATTGAGGCATTCATGAAAATTGTTACCTGTGAAAACGTTTCCCTGGGCCACTGCTAAACCTAGTCCTAACTAGGACTAACTAGCCGCAGCCTGTTTTGACTGTAAAGCCTGCTATATTATATTTTATTTTTTGAACCACATGCTTGCATTCTTCTACTCAGATACTATTACCTACTGTATCCTACTTTCTGCTTCTCAAGTCATGTCCCCAGGAGAACGGTCCATCCCAGGTCCCCTCCATGAATTTACATGAATTTTCTGTGCCACACAGGGATGGTAGGATTAGCATGATATTCTTAGAAATTTAAGTCATACAACGTTACCGTCTTATGAAAAGTCATTTGCTTGTTAACTGTATGCAATTAGATTAGTTACACAAAACAGTCTACTGGTACTCAGTTTGGTGTGTATGCACAAAGAGACACTTTTTTCTGGTCACTGTTCTTTTCTCTTTCTATTCTTCAGCCCCCTGTTCTAATGATCTGCCACTGAGAAAATGCAATCCTTTTCACCTAAACCGGTTTCCTAGTTAAGCCCCAAACTACATTTGGTGACTCTTCCTGATTATGCCCCCAGAAATTTCTAGAACGAAGCTACAGTTTGCTCTATATTTCCAAGGACACCACCTCTATAATGAGAAAGTCTTCAACTCATCCTTCTTCCTCCCACCCTCAGTCCTAAACATCTCAGTTCATCTGCTGTCATGACTTTGTATTTATCTTTATTCATGTCTAACATGACTAGTTCCCTCAAATGAACATAAATATTAATATATCTTAAACCCAAATATAGTCAATTACACCCATCCACTTAAACTGTGATTTTCTGCTAATCCATTCATGATTGGCATGGAGAAAGGATTTTTTTTTTAACTGTACCCTAAGAGTACTAAGACAATAGACAAGGAAACAGAGATACCTCTTCTTGGAGACACATTTCACTTTTCTCTGCTTGACAGCACATCTCCACCAGGTGAGCAAAATCCACAATAACTGATTGGAACTGCATCTCTGCTGCATATGGTTCCTGCTTCACAAGGTTGCTGAGGAGTCTGAATAAGAAATGAGTGGCAAAAATACAATCACTCCCTGAGTTCTAGAAGGCCAGCTTGCAAACCTGCCTTACTTATTTAAAGCTGCACACCACCCATTCCTTTGCATAGCTCTCACTCTTAAGTTTACAGGCCCTGAAAATGCCCTGATGTCCTCATAGTTTTCACAGTATCCATCTCCATCTTTTATTCAACATATTTTTCTTCAAGCACATCTCATCAATATAACTATTATATTAAATTAAATTAAATTACCTTTATGTAATTATTACTAGGGTAAATATTATTTTCTATTTTTATTACATTGGATGGTAAATAGGTTATACAATAAATTAGCTTTTCCTATAATATTTTGTTATGAGCAACATTTATTCTAAACAACTAACTTCCCAATAAATATTACAAGTATAACACACCTGGAAGTTGAGGCCCCCTTATATGTTATTAATAATAAAACCAATATACTAATTTGAAACTTCAGTAGTTTGACAATCATCTCAGATTTCCCTCACAGAATGAGTTTCCCCACAACTATATAAACATCGGTGTTTCAACCACTTCAAATATTTAAAATTATAACCTGGTTTCTGTCTCTCTATTTAATAAAGTAGTATCGGGCTTCCCTGGTGGCACAGTGGTTGAGAGTCCGCCTGCCGATGCAGGGGACACGGGTTCGTGCCCCGGTCCAGGAAGATCCCACATGCCGCGGAGCAGCTGGGCCCGTGAGCCATGGCCGCTGAGCCTGCGCGTCTGGAGCCTGTGCTCCGCAACAGGAGAGGCCACAACAGTGAGCGGCCCGCGTACCGCAAAAAATATATAAATAAAAAAATAAAGTAGTATCCCAAATCTTCCAATGTTGTCTTTTTTTTTTTTCTTTACTGATCAAGAGAGATTTAATTACAAAGAAAACAAGCATGAAGGGTAGGGGAAATGTACATTAATCCATATTTTATTGCTTACCCCAAAACCTTCATTTACTCTTCATTTTCAAATTCACATTGATAATACCTAGTGGCCTTATTTGTACTTGAATAGGTATAAAAGAAAATATCTCAAAGCTTTAAGTAGCTATTTCTATGACACTCTAACCCAAGGGTCCGGCAAATATTTTAGCCTTTTTCAGCCAAGAGGCAAAATTGAGGATATTATATAAGTACTTATATCACAAGACAGAGAACTCCAGGCCCGCCCCAACCCTGGGGTGGGCTGCCCCAAGTGGCTGGCGGGCACAGTTTGTGCCAGTTGCCATCAGCTGGAAATGATGGTGAAGAGGGACCAGACGTGGGGAAGGGGGCGCGCGCCGCTTGTCTCACTCTGTACCCCAGTGACACGCCCTTTTCTTCTCCCCGCACCCCGCTCTCAGTGCGGGCAGCTGGCCCAAAGCAAGGTGACTCTCTGAGTCGCTTGACTCCTGGACTGAGATGCCACCCACCCCTCTGCTGCCCGGTAGTCGTCAACAGTGAAGTCCCCACCATGCACGTGACACCAGCGCAGTCACTGGGCAGAGCGAGCTCGGTCCCAGGCGGGGAAGGCAGGAGCGAAGCCGGGAACGGAGGCGAAGCAGACGCGGCACTCTGCAGCTCCCAGGCTTAGCTTGTTCAGGCGGTGCCCGCAGGACCTACAGAAACAGCCCTGGCCAGATGGCCGTAGCGTGCTGACCCCATCTAAGCAATCAGATATTTAGCTTAACTTGGTAGCGCCCTGGACATGCCTCTGAACTTCCCATTTCAGCTCCACCCTCTCCCACCCTCCCCCAACCCCCAGTCTTGAGGATAGACAGAGCTGAAACAGCAGCATGACTGAAGATAAGGAAGCACAAGCCAATTTTCTTGTCGGAAACTACTACAGTGATGAGGTGGGTTTGAGAAGCATGTAATCACTGCATCCTCTGAGCACCAGCAAGACACAGTCAATAGAAGCTAGGAGATTTTAATTAACTCCATGTTTGCCCCTAGTCCTAAGACCTGGGAACTTAGAAAAAAATCAGAGAGGGGACAAAGACATATGTACAAAAATATTCATTGTCACAATTTATGATACTTAGAAACTGAAAACAATTTTCATGCCCAGAAACAGGGACTGGTTAAGTTCATTATTGTACCCACAAACTGGAATATTAAAAAGCCATTAAAATGCTGTTTTGAAGAATAATCAGTGACAAAACTGCATATATTATCATTTTTAAAGCTACATTAAAAATGATGACAACAGCCAACATCTTTTGAGTATCTTGATATTTGTTCTGTTTCAGACAACGCGCTGAAAATTTATAAATGTTACCTCGTGTAACGTTCTCTGTCACCTCCTTAATAAAGCTCTATGTCATCTCCACTTTGCATTTGTAACACTAGTTTCAACTCCTTGGGAATAATATAGATCTGGGCATATATAACAAGCCAGTGAGGTGAGCCTCCCTCCCAGAAGGCATGAGGATTGAGAATTACTTTCGAGAACTCGTCCTGAGACAAAAAGTCAGGCTCACAGACTTCCGCCCATTAAGAAAGGTCTGGTCAGTGGAAGACAGGAGTAATTCAGTGGTTTCCCAGCTGGGCCTCCATTACACTCATTTCTGAGTTATATGGAATCAGGATAACTCTTTGAAAGGGGGCTGTAAGAGTGCTTTCATTAAAGTCCTGCACACCGTTAAGACACAAGCAGCACTGCCACAGCACCTGCTAAACGTGTACAATCCTGAGGTTTGGGGGAGGTATTATTTTTTCCTTACAACAAAACATAAAGCAACTTTGTCATCAACTGAAAGGGATCCAGTCTGCTGCTGAGCAGGAGACAGAAGTACCTGGAGGACATGACTGTTCCCAGTGGCACAGGAGTGGTGCCAAGGATCCAGGAACGCCTGGAGAATTCCTGCGGAGTGGGAGAAGCAAGGGGAGTTTCATAAGCTCTCCCCTGAGGATTCTGAGGATAATTGCTGGAACTGAAATTCTGTATAAGCAGGTAGTAGCAAGAATGTGCCAAACTTGCATTATTATGTATTCAAACCATAGACTGATGGATAGAGGGCAATTGTGGGAGTGTGCACTTGTGTACAGATATGGAATTATGTATCCCTACACTATACATATATTTATAATGGGTATCTCTGCAGTGTTGGAATAAAAGTATTATGTTTTTCTTCTCTTTTCTGTATTTTCTAAATTTTCTGCAAAGACTAGGTATTACTTTAATAATAAAGTAAATCAACATTTTACAAAGAAATAGAATAGTATAAGCATTCTTTTTTCTATCCAACCGTTCTGTACATATTTGATCTTTTTTTAAATTATGTTTTATTATAGTTGAGATATGTACATATTCAATTTTCCAATTAGACCTAAACTTGATCTCACTTGAAAGAAAACACTGTGCTTATTTTTGTCTCTGTATCATTCAAGTCTGTATGGTTATGTATGATGTATGGTCAAAACAGTTGATACTATCTTTGAATAATAATTATCAGTTTTTAACAAATTAATTATTCAAAGTGAGAAATACAGGCTACTTCCCATTGGAATTTTGGTGGTTTTTGTCTCAGAAAATATTCCCCCACAGATAACAGTATTGTTCATGATGCTGACATTCACTACCCAACCCATAAAAGCATAGGACAGCTTCAGTCCCATGTTACAGAAACGAACCATCATGAGTACCTACACAGTGAGATTACCCCATTTCCCAGCACCCACTGGGGCTTCTATGGTCTGGCCTAATAGATTCAGCATCCCAAGTGGCCAAAGCTGGTATAGGAGGGGCACTGGTTTTACTGTGAGTTCATGCAAAATCTGGACTTCTTTTTCCTTCCAATGTCATAAAAAGTGCACAAACTTTGCAGTCAAACTTACTTTGGCTCAAGTTAGGTCCTCCACTCACTAGTCTGTGTGACGATGGGTAAGATACTTAACCTCTCCGACTCTGCTCTATAAAATGAGAATTTGAACACCTACATTGCAAGGTTTTTGTGAGGACCAAAAATAATACTATATTAAAGGGCTGAGTACAGTAACTGGCATACTGAGGCACTTAATAAATAGTGGCAAAGATAATATGAATAATTATATTAATTATTTCATCAAATTATGGCAATGATAATGAATAATTGTAGTAATAGCACAACTTGCAACTTTCATTTCAAATTATTGGTTGCTTCCAACCACAGTCTCCCTTCTCCCTGACTCCCACAATAAATGGTACATTGTCACAGCTTCTCATCTACTTATTCATTTATTCACTCAGCAAATAATTGATGAGCAGTTTTATAATTTTCCTGAGGGTCTGAGCTGTAGATTTAACAATAATAGAGAAACCTAGCGGAGGAGGTAGGAAGGCTCTTTCATATGTACCCTTCTTCTCTTTCCTCACAAGCTCTGGGATTCCAATTGTCTTCATGGTTTGGCCCCTCCCAACCCCTCTAGTCTCAACCCCAAAAGTTTCTCTCCCCTCTCTCACCTATGCCTCAGACACAGCCAACTATTCTGCTCTCTCCTCTGTCCTGCTGGGTCATCTGGTTTCTGTATGCACGTCCCCAGAGGCACCAGTAGAGGGAACACTTGCATGACCGCTGAGCTTCCAGATCAGGTGGCAGCTGCTTACCTAAAGCACAGGGAGCTCAGCTCTGTGCTCAGTGACGACCTAGATGGGTGGGATGGGGGTGTGGAGGTGGGAGGGAGGTCCAAGAGGGAGGGGATATAGGTATACATACAGCTGATTCACTTCATTGTACAGCAGAAACTAACACAACACTGTAAAGCAATTATACTCCAATAAATAAACAAACAAGGAGAAACACTTTCGCTGTACTGGGATAGGTAAGGGGAAAAAAGGGTCCCATTATGAGAATGCAGGTCTGGGAATGAGATTTGGAGCAGAGGTATCAGCATGTCATGGTACCTTTCCCTGACACTCCAGATATGAAGGCTGCCTTTTCTACAACTGGGGACTCTGTGCCATTTGGAAGCTAGGCCCCCCTCCCTTACAACGACTTGCCACATACCTGTGATCTGCTTGCAGTGGGTTTATCTCTCCTGTCCACTTCCTCGCACCCACCCAGCCCACCCCCCGGATCTCTCTACCTATCAACCTAACTGCTGTTTTAAAACATTTCCCCTAATTCTATTCATTCCTTTAGTTTTAAATTTTTTAATTTACCTTTTAAAATATTAGATCCTACTTTTAATCCTCAACACCATCAAGTTGTTTCCAGCTTTTCATTTCAATGATATTAATCTTTTATTTTCATTACATTTATTCACCCTTTCTTTAAAGCACATTCTAGTCTTTATATACTATCTTAAGTCTTAACATTCCAACTCTGTATTTTTCTTAATTGGATTTTAAAATCTTTTCCTTTGAACTTCTATTCTCTTTATTTCCTCTGTCTTATTCCATGACCTCATTTCTGCCTTCTCTTTATAATCCTGCTGCATTTTGTCTTTCCCCTCCAGGAGCCTCTTCACTTTTTTTTTTCTTTTTGTGTGTGTATGTGGACTTATGCTATGATGATCAGTCAGAACTATATAGGGGTGAAAGCCATGGGGAGAACCCCTACCACTTCCCAGGAAAGTGGAGAGCTTTGTCCAGCCCAGCCCTTGACTCCCAATATGTATCCTCCCAGAATATTCTAGAAATCTCTACATTAGCTGTCTCTGTGTTATTGCTTTCTCCATACAGAAAACACAGTGAATTCACTAGAACACGGATGCTTCCTAATATTTCACACTTTTCATCATCTAGCCCTTACATGAAGAGTTTCAAGTATTAAAAATTATCACCAGCATTATAAGCCCTTGATTAGGGCACACTAACAGCTACATGTTGGTAGTTAAGTATATGTGCTTTGAGCCAGGTAGCTTGGGTACAAATTCCAGTTCAACAACTTATTTACCTGTTGCATGATCTCATACCATTTCTTCTTGCCTTCTTAGCCTCAGTTTCCTCACAATTAAAATGGGGTAATAATATTATCTACCTCCTAAATCTGCAGTAAGGATTTGGTGAGATGACATACATAAAGGGTGCCTATCTATGCCAGAGAATTTCCTCAAGAGAAAGCAAAGCCCGAACTCTAAAAATAAAGTATTATCTTCTCACATCAGCCTGGGCTAAAGAAAGAATGGCTAAGTGTTACAGTGGTTTTTGGATGCTTACTGCAAAGTTTTACAGTCTAGTTTGTGATCAGCTCACCTTTTGTTCTAATGAGCTGGAGTTTCTTATGCTCCATCAAATTAAAATCAAGTCTCAGGTCAACGTGACTGCTAATTTGACCCAGATGCAAGACTGATGATTGCACTTCTAGAAAAGCTCAAATCCAGTGTGTTTCTGTGTTTTATAACTGGACATCTGTAACTACCACAGAACTTGGTATATGATAAATCACCTATAAACACTTGTTGAATTAATGAAAAAGTGAATAAATGAATGGTGAAAGGAATCCCTGGGAACTGAATCACCTTGGGAACTGAAGAAAGGACCTCAAGGGACAGTTGGCTTATGAATTTTAAGTACTGTGATAAAACAGAATAAGTGACAACCTTGCTCTTGCTCACCACGGGAATGTGTTTATTCCCAAGGCAACAAAAACTTTGCCTCACTTGGCAAGATGATATTGTTGGACAAAAAATATTTAGACTCTCCAAGAGCAAGGTTTAGAGTAAATAAATTAATTAGAAGTAAGCTACCAACCATTTCTAATGATCGTGGGGGAGAAGGAACTATGAGGACCAGGACCTGCTTTCTCCTGAGGACAGGATCAGGGGCACTTGAGGAGGGTGGGAAGAGTGGGTGGGCACTAAAGGGGAACTGCCCCACTGCCAGGAGGTGGAGGGCTTTTGATGCACTGTGTTGATTCAGGGTAACCAGTATATATATATACATATAAACAAAGATCCTTACTTTTGCTTTTCGGTTTGTAATTCCTCCTCCTGAGCTCTGCACAAGTCCACATTAAGGTTGACGACTTGGTCACAGGATAAATGTGGAGAAATGTAAGTTCCATCTATTTGCAGATCATCAAAGCAAGGCTTCCTGAAGGCATACGAGTCATCACAGCAGTGACCCACGCCAGCATTGATAGGCTCTGCTTCGTGTCTTCTGCATAAAGCTCCAAGAATTAGCTTTGCCTTCCCCAGAAAAGAAGTAAAATAAGAGCCATAAGGTTTGTGGTCATTAATATTATTTTTTTATCCATAGAAAAGTATTCTCAAATTCTAGTTTCTGCTAATTTGGCCTGGATTTCACGGTCTGGGAAAGAACAAGAGTGTCAGGTGAAGCCTGGTTCTCAGCCCTGTCCTCCCTCTTCCTGTCATCCTCAAAGGTCAGTTCCCTTGGACCCGACCTCCCAATTCCTCCCCAGTGTGCAGTTTATAGACCAGTGTTGACTTGAGGCAGGAGTTTCTTATGCTTCATCAAATTAAAATCAAGTCTCAGGTCAACGTGACTGCTAATTTGACCCAGATGCAAGACTGATGATTGCACTTCTAGAAAAGCTCAAATACAATGTGTTTCTGTGTTTTATAACTGGACATCTGTAACTACCACAGAACTTGGTATATGATAAATCACCTATAAACACTTGTTGAATTAATGAAAAAGTGAATAAATGAATGGTGAAAGGAATCCCTGGATTTTATTTCAGTTGTCTCCTTCCATTTTCTTGTCTCCTTCTAGAACAGTCACCTTGCCTTGCTCCCAGGGTGTGTCTGATACTTATCCTGATGTGTCTGCAAGGCTGCCTGTATTCCACTCTGAGTATAATGACCACACAAATTCCCTGTCACTTATGTATGTGGGGATGAAGTGAGTGAAACCAGTGAGCATCAACATTTATGAATTTATTGAAGTAACCAAAGAGATCACTTAAAAACAAGGTTTTAGGAATAGAAATCAAGAGTTCCCCAAGGAAGGCATGATTAGATAATAAAAATTTATAATAAAATAAAAGGAAAACAGAGCTGGATAATAAAAAATTTTAAATCTGTAACCAAAAAAAACTATATTTTATCAGAAAAAAAGACTAACTTAGTATAGAGGAGATGCTCTACCAAGAATATAAGACAAAGAAAGCTGTAAACAAACAAGAATTCAGTAGCATTAAAATATACCACTTGAGAGAGACCTAGAGATGAGCATCCAGGCCCTGGAGTAATGTTCTCCATTGCTAGGAGGGAATAATTCATATTCCTGGAAGAACTATCCCTCAAGACCATCCCTGCCCTTCCTCTGATTCCATTTGCATGAATACCCATATCCTAATTCAACTTCCCAAGTAATGTGATTCAGGGAAAAGTGTAGCCTAGTTATTAGACCCAATTATTCTTGACATTGGGAAGACATTTCTCACTGTAAATGAATACCTGGTATTCTGTCCAATGAAGGTAACACTTGTAAATTTGATGTAAGATAACAGAAAATATAAATATTTGGTCTTTGACCCTGGTTCCTGACACAAAGCTCCTGGTATGCTTATAAATTGCTAAGTGATAAGGGCATTGGGAGAAGCTTTTGTTCTAATGAGATGACTCTGAGTGAGCTCCTGGATGGCTCCTGGATGGGGGTTAGTCTCCAGAAAGACCAAGACATGATTAGAAGCTTGGAATTTTTAGCCCCACCCCCATGCTCCAGAGAGGGGAAAGAGGCTGGAAATACAGTTAATAATTGGTCACGTCTATGTGAGGAAGCCTCCATAAAATCCCAATAGTATGGGGTTCAGTGAGCTTTCAGGTGAGTGAACACATCTATGTACTGAGAGTGTGAGACACCCCAACTCCACAGGAAGCTCCTGTACTTGGGACCCTCCCAGGCCTCACCCTATGTACCTCTTATCTGGCTGTTCTTCTGCATCTTTTTCATATCCTTCAATAAACTGGTAACTGTGTTTTCCTGAGTTCTGTGAACTGCTCTAGAAAATTAATTGAACCCAACGAGGGGGTCGTGGAAACCTCCAATTTATAGCTAATCAGTCAGAAGCACAGATGACAACTTGGACTTGTGATTGGCATCTGAAGTGAGGTGGGAGGAGTCTTGTGGAACTGAGCCCTCACCCGTAAGATCTGATGTTATCTCCAAGCAGATAGTGTTAGAATTGAGTTAAAATTGTAGGATTCCCAGTGCTTGCTTTGGGGAAAAAAAAACCCACGTATCTGGTGTCAGAAGTGTTGTGAGTATGGTAATCGTGTGAGAGTAAAGGAGAAACACAAGAGGAAACTGGGTGGTTTTTTCCTACACTCTTGATTAGTATGAGTTAGTCTAAAATCAGCAAAATCGCTGTTGTTGACTTGAAAATCCAGGGAATAGACCTTGGGATATGATCCAGGCAAAGGTCTGGTGAATCTGACATCCCCAGTTTTTGCAAAGTGATAGTCTTAGCCCTGCTGCTAATCAAAGACAATTGGCATGAACTGACCAGAAATAAATTCTCTTAAGGACAGAATTATTAGGTTCCATTGACAATTCATAGACGTGTCCACCAACATGAGACTGGTTGCTGGGGCTTGGAGTTCAGAACTTTTAACAACAGACAAACATGCAGTCAAGGATATGCTTACCGAGTTCTCCATGCAAAAAAACTGTTGCTCATCATTCAGTGGGCAACATTTGGTGGCAGCAGCTGCCATGTTCTTCGTGAATATAACCAACTCCTGAGCAGACAGTTGTGGGGCTTTCTTAGTATAAAGGACTATGAGCCTGAAAGAATAATTTCCTTTTATTCCTGGCAATGGCTATGTGCCCAAAATGAAGAATTCTACAAAGATTTCCTCAATATCTGACATTGTCTCTGATGTGGGATGAGCAGGTCATTAGATTGGGTTTAAGTCTATCCCTTTAGTTCTTGACCCAGTGGCTCAATGGCTTACTCAGTATACCTGGAATTCCCTTTCCACTTCACACATTGCTCCACTCTGATCCATCTTCTTTCTACTTATGAAGAATACTGTGATAGCTAATTTGGATGGCTGCAAAATCAGACTCATAGTAAACAGCTTCTGAAATAAATATATGCACAGGCCATTAAAGCATGTATTGGTTGTCTACAATGTGTACGAATAGAAGCTACAGCAACCAACGATCAGTAAACATGTCCTACTCTCATGGTCTCACACCCCTAGTGGGGGAGATAGAGGAGTACACTCAGTGTCATGAGAGGAATAGAGAATGCTATAGGTGCACACAGAACGACATCTAATCCCATCCCAGGGAGGTCAGGTAGGCTTCCTAGAGGAAATGACATGTGAGCTGAGATCTGACAATAACTAAAAATGAGCCAGGTGAAGGGGAGTGAAAGTAAGAAGGGAGCACTTAGAAAGTCACTGATTGTGATTTTTTTCTTAATTAGGGGGGATTGGGAATTGGAGAGAGGAGAAGGAAGAAAGCTTAACTATAGAATCAGATTTACATTGTTTTTTTTTTTTTTGCTGTACGTGGGCCTCTCACTGTTGTGGCCTCTCCCGTTGCGGAGCACAGGCTCCGGACGTGCAGGCTCAACGGCCATGGCTCACGGGCCCAACCGCTCCGCGGCATGTGGGATCTTCCCAGACCGGGGCACGAACCCGTGTCCCCTGCATCGGCAGGCGGACTCTCAACCACTGCGCCACCAGGGAAGCCCCCTTACATTGTTTTTAAGATAATTATGGTTGCTATATAAAGAATGGATTGGAGGTGGGCAAGAGGCGAAGTGAGGGAAGAAAACTCCATGCCAGTAATTCAAGTGTTGGTCTGAACTAGGAGAGTGGTAGTGGGAACTGAGGGATATGGAGAGAGATTTTAATGAGAAAGACTCTGCAGAACTGAATTTGAGGACAACAAAAATGTCAGAATCATTTATTGCATTTATATTATAATGGAGTTAGGGGAAGAATTTAGCTATAGCATCCAATGAAATAGTCAACCTAATCCAGTGCTTCTTAAAGTGTGACCTCTGGATTGGCAGCATCCCCTGGGTACTTGTTAGAAGTTCTCATGCCCCACCCCAGATTTACTGAATCAGAAACTCTAGGGGTGGGCTGTGTTTAACAAGTCCTCCAAGTAATTTTGATGCACTCTAAAGTTTGAGAGCCACCAGTCTAATCCTTAAGCTAGACGTTAGCAATTAAACACAACAGTAAAAAATAATAATAAGCCAAATATTCTAAAACAAGAATAATTTTTTTTGATCCATTATTCTGGACATTTAATTTAAGCTCAATATTATGGGACACTGTATCAAACTGAACTTTTCCCCAATACTCTGTTTCTTTTTTTTTTTTTTTTTTGAGTAGAGTCCCCTGTGCTATACAGCAGGTTCTTATTAGTTACCTATTTTATATCTGTTTCAATTTTAAGATCATTTTATCAAAACACAAACACACACACACACACACACTAAACTGTTTGGATTTTTATTGAAATAACATCCACAAACATGTAGTGCCCTCCACCTGGTTTTCTGCATTCAGTTGTATATTTTTTTTGAATTTTTGAATTGTATTTTATTTACTTTTTTATACAGCAGGTTCTTATTAGTTATCCATTTTATACATATTAGTGTATATATGTGTGATGAATTGGGAGATTGGGATTGACATATATACTCTGTTTCTTAATAAACTATTACAGTAAGATCTTAAAGATAACTGAAAATTGGCTTTTCTTTTTTTGGATATCTTAATCTTTGAAATACAATGGGATTTACCAGGCTCTCTGCACACAAAGAGTTACGTGTGCTCCCTCTGACTAAGGTACCTATTTATCTCTCTCTTGATGGTGAAAATACTGTATTTGCTATATTGACCTGACTTGAAACTGACAAAGCAAACCTAGATTAGACCTCTGTTGCAGCCTTGACTCCAGATTGCATGCAAAGCCCCAAACTAAATGTCCAGGTGAAGGGTAGAGGGCTCCTATGGGATTGCGGAAGGGCAGTCAGGGTCAGCTGGCTCCCTGACCTCTGGGCATTGATTGGAATCTGGAAACTGGCCTAAAAAGCAATGTAAAAGCACCCAAGGTTATGTGGACAACTGTCTTATCAAGACAAAGATAGCTAGGTTAATTCTGAACTGAGTTTTTCCTTGGCCTCTGAGATTTTAAGGTTGAAGATAGACTCTTAGCAACTCTCAGCAGCAGGAGTCAACAAAAACTCATGAATAACCATAAATCTGGACAATATCTTGGAAGCATACCTGTCATGGAAGTTAGTATCTCCTAATTTCTCATGTAAATCACACTGATTTTTCACATGCTCATGGCTTTCATGAACCACTCTTTGAAACATCTCTTCCTGAAAAATAAAGATAATCAGTGTTTATCTATCGTTGCAACAATATATCTTGAGGTAAGATTGCAAAACCATCTTCTGTAATAGTTTAATGTGACTGTTTTACTAAACCCAGGGTTTTATTTACTTAGTGAGTTTGGAAATGTTGAAAAAACGCATTTTGCTGAAACAGGAATGGCCATGTACTTTGTGGAGAAAAAAGTGGGACAGCAAGATTGATATTTAGTTTCCTGTGGTATGAACTCATTTATGGGCTTAAATGGCATATTTTATAAGCATAAAGCTAATCATTCATCAAGCCAAAAAGAGGTCCTTAAAAGTAATTTTTAGATCTAAGTTTAATTGATCAGAATGTGGGTGTGTATGCGTGCATATTGGTTATTTTTAATAATCCAGCATTTTTATGTAAACAGTACAGATATAGAGATATGGATGTAGGTATAGAAATATAGATACATATTAAGAAGTCATGTTTTAATAAAAACAAGTACCAGACTTGAACATAGTAAAGCACTCCACAAATACACGTTGAAGGGAATCACATGGAATTCTCAGAGCTAAATGAAAGTTCAAAGAATTCTTGAACAGTGCAAATAAAATTCCAGTGGGAAGATATGAGTGACCTTGCAGACTTAGCTCTTTGGTAGGAGCACTGGTTATCTTCTTAAGTAATCAGACCCAGTCCACCTGATCCTAATAAACAGTATTTGTTATAGTAAAAATTTTACCTGATTGGTAAACTGTTTGCCTGGATTTAACACTTAGCCTTGTCCTTACTGCCTGTGTGACATTGGACAAGTCACCTGAACCTTCTGAAACTCAAAACTCTCATCTACAAAATGTAGCTAGTACTTATGCCATTACCTATCTTACCAAGCTGTTGTGAGTATAAAATAGGACACTTGTTGTAAAGCTATTTTGTAAACTCCAAACATCCATGCTCCTATAAGGGGCTATTATCATAATGATGATTGTGGAGTCTACAGGTGATGTTATGAAAGGGTGCTAACCTACAAAAGACTAAGTCGCCTTCATTTAGCCTTCTCTCCGGGAACAGGAAGATGCTAGGTGTACCTGCTTGAGCTCAAACAGGACAAGAAATGCCTTCGTCCTCCATCCCCACCTCTCTATAAATATGTAAGCCACCAATTAGCATAACAAAAGCCGGAACCACCTGGCTCCTGGTAAACTGTGGATAACAGATCATCTGGTCAGAGATTTGTAAGGCAACTGGCTTTTTCCAGGTCAACTACACAACAGGAGCTGCTGACTGTGAACAGTATGATTTCTGGCCTGAGATAGGGACAGTTTCCAGGCCTGCTTGGTGGAAACCGTCAACCTTCCCCCACCCTAATAGGCTATGCTTTCATGCTACCTGCTACCATGCCAAGCAAACTTTAAAGAGAAGATTGCACAGAGTTGTTTTCATAAAACACAGAATCTATGAGGCAGTGACTCACACAAAAAGTTGCTGCTGTATAATGATGTGGCCTTTGGTTTAGACAGAAATCAAAGTTTTTGGGTAGTGCTTGCAATTAGAAAGGACATGCATAATCATCTTACAAAAGTACAGCACTACTAACAGCATTGGACTTTTCCCTATATTTATAATCACTTATGAGAAACAGGTTTAAAAAAAGGAATTTACCCCATGACTATAGCATTCCAGAGGATTTTCTAATTTACAGCATTTTCCCAGTAAGTTTTGATATACTGTATCCACTCTTAAAATCACTGGAACTGCCAACTCTGGATGTCTTCTTGAATATTCATAAAGAAACCTGTAAGCACATGAAGCACGTTAGAAAGTAAACACTGAATTTCTGAAGCCATAGTTTTCTTTCAAAAGCCAACTATGACCATGACATTTATTCAATATTTTAACTGACTTTAGGTATTTGCAAATCTTGGGAGGCTGGCAGGAAAGTTTTATTGGCTATATTTTGAGATAAGGAAACCAAATCAATAAAATTACGTGATTTTTCCAAAGTTACACAGTAGTGAGTGGCAGATTCAAACTTGAACCTAAAACATCCTGATAAGATTTAGTTCCTGGCTCAAGGTCTCCCCTTACTTTTACTAGAAATTCATTTCAAGTGTTTGGGTGAGAACATTTTCTTGATGACTTTGAGGCTAGATTTTATAAATATTACAATTTTTTTTGTAAGACTGTGCTGACTAGGTATTAAATAAGCACCTTCCCCTATTTTTCACATAGGCCTTCAAGCATGAGTTGTCCATAATCTGCACATTCTTCTGGGTTACAAGAAAGAGAAATTTGGACTCTAGAATATTTTCAAAGGAATCATAGAATTGCAGAAGGGACATCTGAAGTGATCTTATCCAACTGCCTCAGTTTACAGTTGGAACCCAAAAGTGTGGGGAAATCAAGTGGCTTGAACTGCATTTCAAAGTTGATGCATGACCAAGCTAGACTGGAACTCAGGTCTCACAACTCAGAGTCTAACGTAATTTCCACTGGGAAGTTGTGCCTATCGACTTTTTCAATACTAAATGCAAGTTTAGGGATAAGTGAGTTCAGGTAGTGACATTTACTTTTATAAGCCAGTGTCAAATGTAATTTCAGAAATATAGCTAAAGTCAATCTACAGAAAACTTTGAGGAAAATTCAAATTCTTATGTTTTGTTAGAATTTAGCTGCTCCAAGTAATACTTCACAAAGTGACTTTGGAACTATTTCAATCATTCAGTAATACTGTCTTAATATTATAATATATTGAAATCAGTTTGCTTTATGCCCAAAATAGTTTGCACTTCTGAATGGACACCAGAGATGTTAGAACTCCATCTCTAGATCAGCTCGGTGCTTTGTGCCCGCCTGGAGGGGTGGGATGGGGAGGGTGGGAGGGAGGGAGATGCATGAGGGAAGGGATGTGGGAACAGATGTATATGTATGACTGATTCACTTTGTTATAAAGCAGAAACTAATAAAAAAATATATATATTAAAAAAAAAGAACTCCATCTCTTTAACCTTGTAATGCCACACTATGGCTTTGATAGTAGGCATTAAATTAATTAGAAGAGCTGGCCAGGCATACCAATCTGAAACCCTTACTTAGGGATGACTTTAAGTCCCTCAGAGCAAAGCTTGCACACACGTGACACTCACTGTGTTTTTTAAAACTCCTATATTAGTTGTCAACATTTAAAAATCAAGAGACTTCCAACTTCTCTCAAAATGCAGTTGATCCAACGACCCAAAGCCTACATTCCCATATGGTAACAAGTAGCTAGAGCCAAATAGTAGCTGAAACCTTGGACTCCACAAGGCATCTCCTCTCAGCCATTTAACCATTCACTCACATCATTGGCTCGCCTCTGTCAACATTCAAGTTTGCAATCTCTCCCAAAGAATCCATAAATACAATATACCATTACTAAGATTTTACAAAAAGCCATATTACTCTTGTAGGAAGTCATCTTGTTTGTCAGTGAATTGTTTGCATACAAACTGGTCTTCTGTAAACCTGCTAAGTGGCAGGGATGAGAGATCAGGTTTGTCATTTTCTGAGTTGATAATGCATTCCCCTCGGAATGGTTCTGGCAGTTCACAGCATGGAGTGATCTTGCTGGATAGTGTAGCCTGTTTAGAGCAGGTATAGTTCATAAGCTGGCTCTATAAACATAAAAGAGCAGTTATTTTTGATGACTTCATTCTGAACTTATTTCTTTTTATTGTTATTAGTAGAAAACCAGAGAAAAACTTGGCATCTTATATTGCTTTTTCCATGGCAAACTGAGAGACCAAAAAAAGTCATTTATAGTGACTCATTCTAATAAGAAACCTTCTCTATTTGACTTTGCTCAAGTGCCACAAGTTCTTCTAACATCTCTTAAAGAACTTAAAGTGAGACAGACTGTATTATTGTTTTCAAGTTTAGCCCAACAAAATACAAATGAAGAGTTTTATTACTTGCTACTGTTGTTATCGTTCTGGGATCCCAGTTTAGAAAACATTTTGTCTCTGTCATTTTCTACATACATTACTGTAATATTACTATAAAACTTACATATTTACTTATATATACCCATACAAAAATAAGTACATGTGTGTATGAACAAGCTAGTCTCTATACTTAAGGAACTCACAATCTAGTTGGAGAGTCAAATAATTAAACAACAATAATAATGCATTATAAACTAAATTGTTAGAGAAATGCATGTATTATATTTTGGAAGGAAAAAGAGAGATTGGCAATCCAGACTGGATAAAGGTCAGATTGAAGATCTTGAATGATTTGAATCTTAAAGGACAAATAGTTAGAAACAAATGGAGAGGAAAAGCATACTAGAATTATCCATCTTTATATATAAAGAGTCTTAGAGGTGAAGAACATGGCATACTTGGGAAATGGTATATAGGACATTTTGAGCTCATTGGGAAAATTTAGTTGAGATTAAGATTAAGGGATCAGGAGAGAAGAAGAATGTACTGAAGTTCTAGATCTGAGAGTGGTAAATTGAAGCTGCATTGTGAGGTCAGGTTGAGACCAATAAGGGAGAGTGTGTACACTAGTTAAGTGGCGAGCCTGCTCTCAGTGGCTTAATAGGATCCAGTCTGTTTCTTTCTCAATAAAGTCCTATTGAGAAGGGGAGGTGTATTGCCTCTGGGCAGTAGTTCTGAGAACCAGGCTGACAGAGGCCCTGTCATCTTCAACCTGTAGCTTCTAACATTGACCTCAGATTGGGTGTTTTGGACAGGAGATTTTATAGGCCAGGCCTAGAAATGACATAAATCACTTCTGACTAGGCTCCACCTAGTTGTGAGACTGGAGTAAATGTCATTTTCCAAGAACTCTGTCTTGGAAAAGAACAGTTAATTAAATAGTCCCTTTGCAAAACTAATTACTTAAAGGAGAAAACATATATACATGCGGGGAAAGGAGGTATAACTACATAATTGATGTTTTTAGTTATCAAATAATAATATTGTCCTGTAGAACTGTATATTTCTAAATGAGAAAGTGCTAATGAAGGAGATTTTTTTAAAGTAAAATGTATATTTTAAAACCTGACAAAAATAAGTACAGTTGATTCTCATTATTCACAGTAGTTATAAATACTGAATTCGTGAATATTGAATCATCTACCCTAGAGGAAATACAGACCAAGTTTTCTGCAAGTCTCTGGCCACATTTTCATCAACAGATCAAGACATAACCTTATTTTCTGTATGTTTCTGTTTAAAAACACCTTATTTAATATAGAGTAGCCCCCCCTTACCCACAGGGGTTACATTCCAAGACCCCCAGTCAATGCCTGAAACTGCAGATAGTACCAAATATTATATATACTATGTTTGTTCCTGTACATACATACCTATGATAAAGTTTAATTTATAAATTAGGGACAGTAAGAGGTTAACAAAAATAATTTATAATAAAATAGAACAATTATAACAATATACTGTAATAAAAGTTATGTGAATCTGGTCTCTCAAAATACCTTATTGTACAATTTTAATGCCTTTTCCACCTTAACTAAGCACTTATCATGCCCTGTGGCGAAAACTTTCACAGTTTGAGGTGTGACAGCAAAACTAACATGAATTTCTTTTTCCTTCTTCACAATTTCACAGATAAAAGGTTTGTTCTTACCATTGATCTTAGCAACCTCAGCATATGATTTTTTTTTTCTTATTCCTATTAAGTTGAGAACTTTCACCTTTCCACTTCAAGGGTACACTTTATGGCTTCTCTTTGGCAGATCCAAATTGCCAGCATCACTACTCTTGTGCACTGGGGCCATTGTTAAGTAAAGTAAGGGTGACTTGAACACAAGCACTGTGATCCCAGGACAGCCAATCTGATAATCTATATGGCTGCTAAGTGGCTAATCCCCGAGAAAAGGGATGATTCACGGCCCTGATGAGATGGAACAAGATGGCACAAGATTTCATCATGCTACTCAGAACGGTGCACAATTTAAAACTTGTGAATTGTTTATTTCTGGATTTTTCTGTTTAATATTTTCAGAGGAAAGTTGACTGTCATTAACTGAAACCTCAGGAAGCAAAGGGGGCAATAAGGGGGACTACTGCATATGGGTGATTTATTCACATTGAACTCATAGCCACCAGCACTATTCCTCATGCATGAACAAAGCTTATCTAAATTACATATTCTAAAATAGAGCTACCATACAACCCAGCAATCCCACTACTGGGCATATACCCTGAGATAACCATAATTCAAAAAGAGTCATGTACCACAATGTTCATTGCAGCTCTATTTACAATAGCCAGGACATGGAAGCAACCTAAGTGTCCATCAACAGATGAATGGATAAAGAAGATGTGGCACATATATACAATGGAATATTACTCAGCCAGAAAAAGAAACGAAACTGACTTATTTTTAGTGAGGTGGATGGACCTAGAGATTGTCATACAGAGTGAAGTAAGTTAGAAAGAGAAAAATAAATACCGTATGCTAACACATACATATGGAATCTAAAAAAAAAAAAAAAGGTTCTGAAGAACCTAGGGGCAGGACAGGAATAAAGATGCAGACATAAGGAATGGACTTGAGGACACGGGGAGGGGGAAAGGGTAAGCTGGGATGAGGTGAGAGAGTGGCATGGACTTATATACACTACCAAATGTAAAATAGATAGCTAGTGGGAAGCAGCCGCATAGCACAGGGAGATCAGCTCTGTGCTTTGTGACCACCTAGAGGGGTGGGATAGGGAGGGTGGGAGGCAGACGCAAGAGGGAGGAGATATGGGGATGTATGTATATGTATAGCTGATTCACTTTGTTATAAAGCAGAAACTAACACACCATTGTAAAGCAATTATACTCTAATAAAATAAAATACATATTCTTTCCACAAGGCACATCACAGCTTCTAGGAACACTAGACAACACTTCAGAACTATTCTCAGGCCATTTTAAACAGCTAACTCATCAACAAAAAGCACAGAAATGCAGAAAATGTGGCACTAAATAGACTGTAAAAGGAACACCTATTTACAGTATGAGAGCTACAACAAGAAGGCAGAGAGCATCAACTTGTTCTATTATAGCTGGAGCCATGCACATCTGGCAACTCAGATTTACACTGCTCTGAGCATGCATAAATCTGGGAATGACCACAAAGTGCTGTGAGTATTGATTTGGGGGTCACAAATAAATTTTGGCATGTAGGTGAATTCTCAAGTACCGAATTCATGAATAATAAAGATTGACTGAAACAATGTTTAAATAAATCCATAACAAAAGAAATGGAGAAGCTGTCACATCAGTTTGTATCTCCATCCCTCCTCCAGTTTCACAGACAAACCTGAAAACAGGTAAGTTACAGTGCTATTTAAGTTATTTCAGAGAATTCGAAAGGAAAAAAAATTCTAATTCATCTTTTAGAAGTTATCATAACTGGATACTAAAACATGATAAAATATGTGCCAAAAAAGAAAGTTCTAGATCCATTTCACATCAAAAGATAAATGCAAAAATGTGACATATATATATATATATATATATATATATATATATATATATATGTAGAGAGAGAGAGAGACCATACATATAGTAAAATGATATTGACTTGAGCAATGTAAAAATGGGTAAATATTAAGAAATCTTCTAATATAATTCTTCAATGGATAAGTCAAACAATAAAAATCAAATGATCACCCTAAGAAGACAAAAGAATATTTACTAATGTTCAGAATTCATCCTATTTAAAACAAAACAAGACAACCTCTAAAACAGAGTGAAACATCTCAACACATAAAAGTATTTTGTCAAGCTAATAACTCTAAACCTGTTTCCTTTATAGTCTAGAATAAAACAGGAATGCCAGAACTATCTAAAGTTACCTTATATTGCTTATGAATACTACCTAATACAATTAAATAACTGGAGATTGTTCTAGCATTCCTGTCATAGTATAGACCATAACAGGAGCTGTTTTAGAGTTACCAGTTTGGCATTGGTATTTTTTATGTGTTAAAGGATTTTAGAGATTTTTCTTTTGTTTTGTTTTAATACCTATGGATAGGTCCCAAAGTTCCCTGTAATTTTCACCTAATCTTCATGCAAATAGGATTCTGAGAGTCTGTCCTAAAGAGCCAGCATGACTTCTAAGTGTATAGGATAGTATTGCTTCCAGTATGCGTTGAGATTCTTGCCATACAGGAAGTAATCCAAGAAGCAACTTTATATTGTCTATCTCCAGGATGGAATTGGCAGTAGCAGCCACCATCTTTCGGTCAAGCTGAATGTGGCACTGACCAAACAATGGCCAACTGTGATGGCTGCCAAGGGAAAGCTATGGTCCGACCCCAACTCTCCGTTCCAGCTAAGTAGACATTTGAGGACTTAGAATCTTAGGGGTTCTACTGAGTGTTCGATTCAATGATTTTTCTATTTTAATTGATATCGTTACCCACATTCCTTAATCTGTTGTGTAATGGGACAAAAATTGTTGGGGGTAAGGATTCCTGCCCATAAGAGTCATAGATTTCTCACTGAAATCATGATTGTAGTCTTCCTTTGTTTCTGTTTTATTTTTTATCATGATGAAAATTATTCAGTTTTCAAACTTGTAGAATGAATAGGAACATGCTTGTAACTTGTGATTTACTAAAACGTTATCAGGATTTTAACAGCTACAATTTTTTCCTTCTCTGGAATTTTGAGACTTTACATTTGGACGTGTGGCAGGTGAGTTCTATGCTGTCCATGCCCCGGCCTTTGTCCTTCGATGCCACATCTTTGCTTTTGGTGGTTTCTTCTTTCCTCCAGGCTGAAAAGGCCTGAGGGTATAGTTTGCAATTCTAAGACTTTCTAGAGATTCAAAGATTAAGTGAAATACAATCCCAATTTGGAAGAAAATTAGTAGCCAGCTCTAAAACTTTAAGAATAAAAGAATAAAGTAGATAGAATGAGGAAGGAAGGAAGGAAGAAAAGAAGGAAGGAAGCAAGGAAGGGAGGAAAAGAAAGAAAAAAATTGTTTCATGAGAAGAGAAGAGAGAGGAGGGGAGACACCATTCTGTTGGTAATATTGAGAAATGATAATTACTTTTTTAGATTCATTTATAACACCCTCACCTTTATTTTTAAAGTACAAGTATTTTAAAGAGTTTTAAGAAAAGAGAAAGTCTTACTCTGCCAAGCACACACGCTACTGCATTTCCTTCACAACAGATCTGATGCAGATTTTTAATATCCATGGCCAGTTTGGCAATTTCAGAAAAGTTAGCTTTAGGTTGTTTTTTAGTCAACAGAACCAATTCCCTGAAAAAAAAAATGTACATTTTAAACAGTTTTTTGAATTCAATTCTTTCTAAAATTAGTTGTAGTTCATTGAGTAACCAAAAGAATAGAAACACAGTTGCAAATGTAGGATGAAGACAGTTGTATATTATAAATGTCTTCTATTTCTACAGTGATAGAACCCAGAGCCATACAAAGATGTAAATCACAAAATGAAAATTATTCAATTCATAATCGTGTAAATACAGTCATTTTCATCATTCAAATTATTGCTTAAAGTAGTTGAGTTGCTTAGATAGGTAATTTGGGAATTTATCTGACCTGACTTTCCAAATAAAATTCTTTATCAGAAAGATAATAATTGTAAGAGGTTTGGTTCTCCCTTGTCCCTCTCTGTTGACAACTGAAAAACATCCCTGACATTTTTCTAGAAATATGAAAAATGGGCTTGCCTTATAAGGAAAACTGAGCTTCCAGGCAGCCCAATGTTATCCTAAATTGGGGAAGAAGGTGATATAAGGGAAGATGCATATCTTCAGGGGTAAACTTGGGACAGAAACACAATCTGGCCCCAAGATAGAGGCACACTGAGTAGCATCAAATTCCCCTCCCACTCCACAGTCCTCTATCCCCACCCCAAAAAACACCACTCACTTTTTCTGTCCTACATGACATTAGAGCCAAAATATTTCTTATCTTCCAAGAGAAAAATACCTTTTGTACTCCAGCCTTTACCATGCAGAGCTACTAAGTGTGAGCATCTGAATGTACAGAATCTTTTGTGCACTGGAGAAGAGCCTAAAGGATTTGAGCTGTTGGAAGAAGTTGATAAAGGAGATATCAACCCCACAGGAGATAGTGGGTAGAGAGGAGGACTGTGCAGTTTCAGGCACAGCCCAGTGTGCCCTATTGAACAGGCAAGTAGCACACGTGAAGAAAAAGGAAACAGATTTGCACTGAGACATTAGCAAACGAAAGATAAATGATTTTTCAAATGAGTTTAATCAAAGAGGGTGATCCAAAGCAACAAAGTCCACAAATCTAAATAGGTAACTTACACTGCTTTTGCTACTTTGTGGTTGAATTTAATCCCAATCTCACATAAGTGGTGATGCCTCGAAGACATTTCTCTAACGTATTTTCTGATGGGTTCTAGCTGTATTTAGAAAACCAACTCATCAAAGAACAGAAGAAGTTCATCTCATGGTTAGTAAAGAAGAGAGAAAAATAAAAATCATGTATCTCCTCAAAATTAGAAAGTTTTTATTGTCTTATCTATGAGGCCAAATGTAAAAGCATAATTTGGTGAAGGTTCTATTTTTTTGTTTTTTGTTTTTTATAAAATAGCATCTCCCTTCCCCAGAGATTGTTCATCCCAGAACTTAGACATTTGGCATATAAATGAGAAGAAGAAAGTGAACAAACAAAAATCCAGAGAGCCACTAGAATAACTTTTGATAATGTCTTACAGTTGTATTTTGGTTTTATTCAAGTTACTAGCCCTGTCATCTTGAACATGTCTCCAAATGCTTATCTATGATATATGCTCCAGTTTTGCAATATATATTAATGGAGCCCCCCACCCCCCGAAAATGTTCATATTCTTTAACCCAGAATTTTGACTTTTGACTTCTAATAAAAAGCACATGTATTTAAGTCTCTAACCAAAACTATATATTCAATTTGACCACAACAATGTACAAAATAAAACCTGTGAATGAAAAAAATGAATAAAAGGAAATATACCAAAATTGGTATCTCTGTGTGGTGGGAGAATAACAACATTTTAAATTTCAGAAGAGCTCTATACATTCACTTAAAACATTATATTGACCATATATTATTTTAACTTGGGGTAACAGCACCTTACAATGCTTTTTTTTTAAGAACAAGTTAGATAATGTATACAGAGGCAATATTCAAACCACAAATCTGGCACAATGATAATAAATTATACTTTATGATTAATTATAAATATAATTATTATTTTTATTCTTATTTTGTTGTATTATACTCATTTGAAATCAAATACAAACAAGCTTATCCACTTCTTCACAAGAGAGTCTGTGAAGGCTTAACTCATAAACCACATTCTCTGATCATAGATACAACTTTTTACATGATTGGCTATGCAGTTTTCTCTGGGCAAGGAGTAAGAACTTCTAGGAACAGACATTCTGGAGGCAGCAAGACTGTAAAAAACACAAAGTGAGGGAGAGGTGAAAAGAACTCTTAGCTAACTTAAAAGCATCTGCTTATGCTTAGTATGTGGATGGACCTAGAGATTGTCATACTGAGTGAAATAAGTCAGACAAAGAAAGACAAATATCATATGATATTGCTAATATGTGGAATCTAAAAAAAAAGTACAAATGAACTTATTTATAAAACAGACATAGAGTCGCAGATGTAGAAAATAAACTTATGGTTACCAGGGGGAAATTGGGGTAGGGGGAGGGTAGGGATAAATAGGGAGATTGGGATTGACATATACACACTACTATATAAAAAATCGATAACTGAGAACCTACTGTATAGCACAAGGAACTCAATACTCTGCAATGACCTATATGGGAAAAGAATCTAAACAAGGGTGGATATATGTATATGTATAACTGATTCACTTTGCTGTGCAGCAGAAACTAACACAACATTGTAAATCAACTATATTCAAATAAAATTTTTTAAAAAAATTATAGGGGCATGTTATACATTAAGGAAAAATTTCCTCCGAAAGGGTTAAGATTAAGAAAACTTTGAAACAAGTTACCTAAAAAAAACTAACCTTCATGAAAAAGTTCATTCTTCCAAAATGCCAGGTAATGAGACTTAAGTCTACACAATCACTTGTTTTTGTTGTTTTTAATAATATGAAACCAACAGGAGAAAAAATGACTCTCCTGCTTAGGAATTCAGAATTGGCTTCTGAAGGAATTGGAGATGACTAGGGAAAGAAATATATATAAGTAGCTTTAATGATAATAGCTACGATTATTGAGTACTTGGCATATGTCAGACTCTTTAGATACATTATTTAATTTCTTACACAAGGTAGATATTGAGGAGCTCAATAGGAGAAATAGCTTTAGAGGAATAGAGAAATAGGGGTTGAGAGGAATATGGGAGAAATTCTCACTGAGGAGATCAAAGAAAACAGCAAGGAAGAAGCGGCACTGCCCTTAGACTTGAGGAATTCATCAAAACGATTATCAAACTACTATTCATTTCAACATGACCTTGGGAAAATCCATCTGGTGTGCCTTCTAAGGATGGTTATTTTGTGTTGATATTTAGAACCTTTAATGAACATACATAAAAAGTACTTTTATCATGGAACTAGTCACCGATTTATGTCTATTCAATGAAGGAGAAAAAGCCACACGGTTCAAATTAAGTGTGAGGCTAACTGTATTTTCCAAAGATGGCTATAATAACAACTTCTATCCCATATTCTTCTTACAATGAGCCTTCGTTACAGTATATTTACTTTCCCCTTCAAACTGGTGAGATTTTTATGATATTTCAACCAATAGAGTAGAGTAGAATTAACTTTTGAATCCTGGTCATAAAAGGCCATGCAATTTCTGCTTCATCCACTAGAAAACTCATTCTTGAGACTTTGGCCATATGTCAGCAGTCCAGCTGCCCTGAGGCTGCCATTCTGTGAAGCAGCCCAAACCAGCCAAGGCAGAGAGACCACACTGAAAGGCCCTGAGATAATATGAGGAGAAAGAGATGTTGGACCAACCCCCAGGTACTACAGACCTTCAGAGCCCCAGCCATTGACTGCAACCCCATGAAAAATCAGTAGCCAGAAAAGCCCAGATGAGCTCTTCCTGAATTCCTGACCCACTGAAACCATAAGAGTAATAAACTAATTGTTATTCTTTTGAGCCACTAAATTTTGGGGTGTTTTGTTATACAGAAATAATAACTGGAATATTAAATATTTATTATGAAGTTATATTTATGCTAGATCATGCTTCTCAAAATTTAAGGACTATATGAATTGCCTGAGTATCTTGTTAAAATGAAGTCTTCTTTCGCAAGTCTGGAGAAAATCTTCAGACTGTATTTCTAACAAGCTGCCAGGTGATGCATATGCTGCTGGTCCATAGCCCACACTTAGCATAGCAGGTCCCTAAGTAAGAGCTGACATATGAATAGTTTACCTTTATCTGGAAGCATTCAGTCTTATTTTCTTCTCGGCAACAAGACTGAACAGCTGTTTCATAGCAAGCAGACATGGTCAGAATAGTGGGTCCATACAAGAATGGATGTTTCCTAGAAGTTTCATAAATGTACCTGTAATTTGACAAATACAAAGCTATATAATTTGGAATTCAAGAACATATGCTGACACTGTTTCTTAAAAACTTAGGATTCATTTAGTTTTGTTGACCTGAAACTTCTAGAATTTCATGGTGACAGAAATAGGATAGCACTGTACTTAAATGCATCAAAAGTTCACTACAGAGAGATCACTGTGAGGTTAGACAGTGCCCATGAAGTCACCAACTGTACTTTCTGGACCAGTAGGTAAAGAAAATCAGTAATTAAAACTTTTCATTTTTATATAAGTAGTAGGAGATAGAAAGTTCAATAGTCTAAACTGATTGTAAATGGAGGATTGTACAACTGGTGAAGGGGAATTAAATTTAGAAGCTATTGGTGGGTGAAGAGGAATCTCTGAAATCATCCATAAGATCTTTCTAGACTAGAAAAGTTAATGCCATTGTCCTCCAAGACATGTCACACAATATTTTGGTTTCTTACTAAATCCCAGTCTTAATTTGCTTCTCAAATTTATTCTTTACACTCATTATAGAGCCTGGGTACCAGGTCTGCCTTTCACTTATAATCATATCTCCTCACACTATTCCACAATGCTTACTCATATTATTTACTCCCCACCTCCCCATACACACAAATACCCCAAAAAAGTTGACATTGCAGACAAAAACTGGCTCAATGCTCACACAAATCCACTTTCTCTTCTTGTGTTCACAGGAAGACTACTTTTCCAGCCTCTCTTGCAGTTAGGTGGGAATATATAACTGAGTTCTAATCAATGAAATATGAATAAACATGCCATACACCACTCCTAGGTTTGGGTATTAATTACTTTGCACAGTTCCCTAGTCTCTCTCTTTCTTTTTTGCAGTAACCTTGGAAACACATGCTCCAGATTGTATAGCTCCAAGATGGAAGGATCTTGCACTCCTGAGTTACCCCTTGGAAGAGAGGTGTCAGGAGCTGAGCTGAGCTGGAGAAGCCTGACCTGCCAAGTTCCAGAGTAGCCAATGAAGACAAAAAGCCAAAATGAAAGTATAGTTAAGGCTTTAATCATTTATTGGGATAGTATAAGCAAAAGGCTAAGCTAGAGAAAATGCTGACCCCCCCCCCAACCTCCACCCTCACCCCCCTTATTCTTGGAAGTTCAGTCAATAGATTTGTTTCATTTCAGCAAAGTTTCTCAAGCCCAACTTGTAAAACAAGAAAAGCAGAATTGACATTATCAAGATACAACTGCCACCCAAGATAAGGCAAAATTCTTGGTTGATAGGAAATTTCATTGGAGCCATTCAATATCTCTGCTCTCTGCTCTAAACTAAGAGTTCATTTTTGTGCTGCAGTAACTTAGTTCCCATAGAGGATTTTCAGTATGAACTAATCTAATTTCAAATCACCAAAGGCAAAGTTGAACTTAGCATAAGGAAAAAGCTTTCTAATCATTAGAGCCATTTAAAGATAGAATGTCCCTATTGCAAGGTAACGAAGGGTCACATTTATCTTAGAATGATCAAAACTGTTATTGAAAATTCCTTAGATAATCCAAAGATACAATAACTACAGTTTGGTGTATCTGTATTCTATGCTATCTTTTGATAAGACTGAAATAGCAGACTTTCCCTCTAGCTTTGATATAAGTTACTGTTTCTTTGGTTGAGAACTAAACAAAGTTGTTGACATAATTATGAAGCAAGTAGTTAGAAAATTATTTTCCCCTGAATATTTATGGTTGTATGCACATAAGTTAAATTAACATATAAAATAACTCCTTGATACTGACTTAATTGTAAATGTTCAAGAAGAGATTAGATTCACTGCCTGAGTATTGGTTAGATTTCATAATCTCTGAATGCTCAAACCTGATTTTATAAATCTCACCTAGAGTGGCTAGCACTTCACTTAATATGTAGCCAAGCTCATATCACAGTTTCCCATTTGGTTGCCCCTAATGTCAGACCAGTTGGAACCGGCCCAATCCCTTGTCCCTTAGTCCTTTCTCCCTAAGTGACTGGGGCCATTTAATTCCTTCCTGAAGGCTCAGTAACTTCTGGGGCAATTCTGCCCATGTATAGGTGAATTAAAAGTGTTTACATTGTTCAACATCAAGTCACCCTGTCTGCTCATTCATTTCTGGTTTAGAGTTTCATGTCTAAAGTCTGAAATCAAACCACCACCATGCCTTTTGCATTAGATCCAGCAATCAGATCTTTCCCTTATTCCCAGTGTCTGAGTCTGTCTTGACCAGATGGCCAGAACTGCATTCCTTGAGAACTGAAGCTTTGTACTTGTCATTTCTACCTCTCTCTGGTTTTGGTTTCCTGCCTCTAACTTGCTCATACCTCACTCTCAAAAGATAGACTTCTGTGCTAACTAGGAAACCAAAATATGAGCTCACCTACCCATGGGCTATCATGCTATCCACTCCAGGTGGGAATTACAGAATCAGAGTTCTTGAGTAGATAACTCATCTTTGTCCGATCCACAATTATTACTTATTCCTAGGTTCCCAATGACAGACTCTATCTCCATGCCTATCAGGTACCCCTCCTGCTATCCCTTGATGAGCCACCCAAATACCAGCCCATTGCCTGAGCTATTACCTGCTCTCTATTCCCAATACTCTGTTTATTGTGCTTTGCCTACTAGACTGTATTTTTCAACATCATTTGCTACTGGTCTGACCAATTTAACCTTTGAGGAGATGGGTCTTTTACAGATCCTAGTACTTTTTAATGTTTCATGGCACAGACATTTTCATGCCCTCTTGGGTTTACTAAGACCATGTTGTCATTGTGAGGGAAAAAAATTAATTGTAGCTCAAATTTTCACTTTAATTTTATATAATCAAGCATTGTGTACTCAGAGGCTTTTATATTAAAACAAAAGATCTGTCTTCAAAATTGGAAAATAGTCTTTTTCAAAGACCTGGCAAGGAAAAGTGACTTACCTCTCTTTCACTGGCACTTGATTCTCTTTGTTCATCTCACAGATCTGCTCAGGATTTGAAATTTGGAATATATCACTGTAACCTGCAACATCCTTTTTGTATGATAGGAAGCACTTGTGTCTTGCTGAGTTATTTGTATTGCAACAGTCAGAAAATACGTCTGTCAGCCAACCCTTGGTTATTGCAAATATGTTCTAGGAAGGTAGTCATCTGTAGGAGGAAATAATAACTTAAGGGAAGGCACTTGTGGTCTACATTTTTAACCACAGGAAAGTTAAGGAATTATATAGAAAAGGCAACTGAGTGTATAATGTTATACTCTGTATCCAATAGTCCCTGGACATAGCTCTTTTGAGTGAAAGCCTTTTAAAAGGTTCTTAAGTCTAAATTCCCACATGCTGGACATTGGCCAAATAGAATTTATCATTTTCTCCCTACCTATGTAAGTGCTTCATTTTCATACTGTTGAAGGTATTAAAATAAAGGTAAGCCAAAATGTCCAGGACCTAAAGAAATCAAGGTATTTTTAATAAGAATTCCCCACCAAGAAACAGCTGTTAGTTTGCTTTCCTTGCTTCCTGATTGTTTTTAGTTGGTTTCCATGGGAACTTATTTTAAAAGTTAAACTCTGAAGCAATGTGTATTCAGTGTCAAATATTCAAATAGAAATGTAATGATTCAGTTTTCAAGTATCTTTGAATGGCAGTAAATGTGTGGGTTGCTGTAAACCTCAAATGATGTATTCTTCCAGATTTGTGGGATAAGGGCAGAAAAAGGTCATCTTTGGAAATGGAAATAAGAAGAAATCGATATAAAATAAGTGAGGCTAGCCAATGGCAAAGGAACTTCATTTAAAGTGTGTCTCTAATTAGACTAATGATTTTTCTATGACTACTTAGAGTCTGGTAAAAAATAGGTAGGTTTTAGCCCAAGAAGATGGAGTGAAAAAAATCTATAAATAAAAAAGAAAATTATTTATTTGTATTTAAATTGTTGATATGAGAATAATTGATCCAAAAATATGTAGATTATAAGAATATGTTAGTTTTTATCAAGAAGTTTTCTAATCACAAGATAGACATATTTTATGAGATGATAGTAATTTTCAAGATTTTCTACTAAGTGGGAAAAAAGCCTATAATAATATTCACTTTTTTCTTCTTTTTTATATTCCCTTAGAAACTTTTAAAATGAGTACGTTAATTTCCCAGAAACCTTTATATGAGGATGTCAGACAATAATATTCTAGTGACAGAGACAGAGCAACCGACTTAAATTAAGAAATTGGCATTCTAGGGTATAATTCATTCTCTTGAGCATTTGGTTCTCAGAGTCTGATTTCCCAGATATGAAATGATAAAATGTAAGTTTATAAACCTACAAAGATTATATCTTGAGTGTGACACGTGTACATATTGTTGCCTTAAAATCCCTTGCCTAATTATTCAATCATCACACTTCATAACAACATCTTTTGTTTGCAATTTAGTTTTTAAAACAACAGAGAGAAAAAGGCAGAACATGATTCACCTACCAATTGGTGACAACATTCTGAAGGTGATTCATGTGGCTTGAGACTCTTGCACTTCTCTGCAAGATGTAGCAATTCTTTAACTATGGTTTGTACTTTTTCATAAGTCAGTTTCTGAAGAAACTGTGCAATCATAATACTAGTGCTGAAACAGAACACTTGTGTGAATGCTGAAGATAGAATCAAACTCTTTTCCTCCATCAATCTTGTTATATCACTGCCCTACTCCCTCCCAAAATAATTAATATGATTTTACATTTCAAACAAAAGAATACTGATAATAAAACTCACACAGCTCTTAAGTTCTCCTCTAGATAATTCTGGCTATTAGTGTGCTGCATGGCTGAAAAAAAATGAGATTTTATTTACAGAAGAGGAAATCTTGCAGACTGAAATCCCCCCTGACAATTCAAATCTATATTTATTCATTCATAAATTTCCAGATTTATTTTTGTTTATATCATAAACCAGAACAAATTATAAGAATATATCTTTTATTTAAACTGTATTCTGTGAATGATTTCTTTCTAGTCAAACACATCATGTAGTTTAATTGTCATTGGCTTACAAATAAGTTGCACATACCTGTATTGATACTTCTGAATTAATTAAACTTCACTCTTTGGTTATCTCTTATTAGAAGTTACTAGCACACCCAAAGAACACTAAGAAAATTAAAGCCTGGCATTAGGAACAAAAGTATAAACATTAACACTTTGCCAGGCTTAATTTGGCAAAGAGAGTAACTCATACATCTTGGATTCACTCATCATCTTCATCTTCATCATCTCCACTCACCACATACACATACACATGCTCTCTATTGAAAACAGTGTCTTCCTTCTAATATCAATAGCTTCAAAAGAGCTTAGCAGCTATCTGTTTAATAAAGAAACCATTATTATTTACATATTAACAAGTAAAGGCTTTGGAGACAGTTATTCTGAGTTCAGCTTCTAGCTCTGATACTCAATATGGCCTTGAGGAAATAACTTAAGCACTCAGAGTTTCTGTTTCTCTATCAAATGTAAATAACTTCTACTACATTGGGTAGTTAAATGAAAGCCTATGTGTGAAGCATTGAGCACAGTGCCTGGCACATAGTAGGTACTGAATAATGTAGCTCATGGGATTATTCTTGCTACTATAAACAATATTGCTGTATCTAAAATCATTTATCCAATTTTAAATACAAGTTTGAAATATGTCATTCTCTGACCTAGAGTGGAAGTAAGGTGGAAAATGGAAAATGAGATCTTCCTGTGTGTGTTGCTTCAATATATCAATTCTCTTTCTGTATCTATTCCACAGGTTAATTTCTAGCAATCTTCAATGACTCTACTGACAGTGATGAGCACAGAGAAAGATAAGCCTTTCCATGTATATGTTAATAGTCATTATGTTTCATCTCCTGGCACATGGGTGTATAGATTGTAAATAGGATTCCCTACCTGCATCTAGTAAACTTCTCTGAAGAGTCTGACATTTAATGTAGCTGAAGAAAACAAGCAAAGATATGGGTCTAACAGTCTTCATTATTTCAGATGAATCTTTATAGAGTACGTTCTATCATTTGAGAGAACTGAAGAATCCTTTTATATTCTTTCCAAGTAATTGCTATTAATAATTAACGTTTTTCTGGTGAATGTTTTTCCACCTTGGCCACTATGACCCTCAAAAAATTACAGAAATTCATGACAACAAAGAAATATTTTTCATAGATAGCATTCATTAACGAATACTGGATTTTAAAATGAGTCATGACGGGGAGGAACTTCAAGACGGCAGAAGAGTGAGATGCGGAGACCACCTTCCTCCCCAAAGATACATTAGAAATACATCTACATGTGGAACAACTCCTACAGAACACCTACTGAACGCTGGCAGAAGACCTCAGACCTCCCAAAAGGCAAGAAACTCCCCCACGTACCTGGGTAGGGCAAAAGAAAAAAGAATAAACAGAGACAAAAGGATAGGGACGGGACCTGCACCAGGGGGAGGGAGCTGTGAAGGAGGAAAGGTTTCCACACACTAGAAGCCCCTTCGCGGGCAGAGACTGCGGGTGGCGGAGGGAGGAAGCTTCGGAGCCGCGGAGGAGAGCACAGCCACAGGGGTGCAGAGGGCAAAGCGGAGAGATTCCCGCACAGAGGATCGGTGCTGACCGACACTCACCAGCCCGAGAGGCTTGTCTGCTCACCCGCCAGGGCGGGCGGGGGTGGGAGCTGAGGCTCGGGCTTCGGTCGGAGCGCAGGGAGAGGACTGGGGTTGGCGGCGTGAACACAGCCTGAAGGGGTTAGTGCGCCACAGCTGGCCGGGAGGGAGTCCGGGAAAAAGTCTGGAGCTGCCGAAGAGGCAAGAGACTTTTTCTTGCCTCTTTGTTTCCTGGTGCGTGAGGAGAGGAGATTAACAGCGCTGCTTAAAGGAGCTCCAGAGACGGGCGCGAGCCGCGGCTATCAGCGCGGACCCCAGAGACGGGCATGAGATGCTAAGGCTGCTGCTGCCGCCACAAAGAAGCCTGTGTGAGAGCACGGGTCACTCTACACACCTCCCTTCCGGGGAGCCTGTGCAGCCCGCCACTGCCAGGGTCCCGCGATCCAGGGACAACTTCCCCGGGAGAACGCACGGCGCGCCTCAGGCTGTTGCAACGTCACGCCGGCCTCTGCCGATGCAGGCTTGCCCCGAACTCTGTACCCCTCCCTCCCCCAACCGGCCTGAGTGAGCCAGAGTCTCCGAAGCGGCTGCTCCTTTAACCCCGTCCTGTCTGAGCAAAGAACAGATGCCCTCAGGCGACCTACAGGCAGAGGCGGAGCCAAATCCAAAGCTGAACCCCGGGAGCTGTGCGAACAAGGAAGAGAAAGGGAAATTTCTCTCAGCAGCCTCAGGAGCAGTGGATTAAATCTCCACAATCAACTTGATGTACCCTGCGTCTGTGGAATACCTGAATAGACAACAAATCATCCCAAATTGAGGAGGTAGACTTTGGGAGCAACAAAATATATATTTTTTTTTTCCCCCTTTTTCACTTTGTGAGCATGCATGTGTATGCTTCTGTGCTTCATTCTGTCTGTATAGCTTTGCTTTTACCATTTGTCCCAGGGTTCTGTCTGTCCATTTTTTAAATTTTTTTATTACTTTGAAAAAACTTTTTTTTACAAAACGAAATTTTTTCTTAATATAATTATATTTTATTTTACTAACTTTATTTTATTTTATTTTGTCTTCTTTCTTTCTTTCCTCTTTTTTTTTTCTCCCTTTTATTCTGAGCCATGTGGATGACAGGCTCTTGATGCTCCAGCCAGGCATCAGGGCTGTGCCTCTGAGGTGGAAGAGCCAAGTTCAGGACACTGGACCACAAGAGACCTGCCAGCTCCACGTAATATCAAACAGCGAAAATCTCCCAGAGATCTCCCTCTCAACACCAAGACCCAGCTCCACTCAACGACCAGCAAGCTACAGTGCTGGACACCCTATGCCAAACAACCAGCAAGACAGGAACACAACACCATCCATTAACACAGAGGCTGCCTAAAATCATAATACAGCCACAGACACCCCAAAACACACCACCAGACGTAGACCTGCCCACCAGAAAGACAAGATCCAGCCTCATCCACCAGAACACAGGCACTATTCCACTCCACCAGGAAGCCTACACAACCCACTGAACCAACCTTAGCCATTGGGGACAGACACCAAAAACAACGGGAACTACAAACCTGCAGCCTGCGAAAAGGAGACCCCAGACACAGTAAGTTAAGCAAAATGAGAAGACAGAGAAACACACAGCAGATGAAGGAGCAAACAAAAACCCACCAGGCCTAACAAATGAAGAGGAAATAGGCAGTCTCCCTGGAAAAGAATTCAGAATAATGATGGTAAAGATGATCCAAAATCTTGGATATAGAATGGAGAAAATACAACAAACGTTTAACAAGGACCTAGAAGAACTAAAGAGCAAACAAACAGTGATGAACAACACAATAAATGAAATTAAAAACTCTCTAGAAGGGATCAATAGTAGAATAACAGAGGCAGAAGAACAGATAAGTGACCTGGAAGGAAGAATAATGGAAGAAACTATTGCAGAGCAGAATAAAGAAAAAAGAATGAAAAGAATTGAGGACAGTCTTAGAGACTTCTGGGACAACATTAAGCCCACCAAAATTCGAATTATAAGGGTCCCAGAAGAAGAAGAGAAAAAGAAAGGAATGGAGAAAATATTTGAAGAGATTATATTTGAAAACTTCCTAAACACGGGAAAGGAAATAGTCAATCAAGTCCAGGAAGAGCAGAGCATCCCATACAGGATAAATCCAAGGAGAAACATGCCAAGACACATATTAACCAAACTGTCAAAAATTAAATACAAACAAAAAATATTAAAAGCAGCAAGGGGAAAACAACAAATAACACACAAGAGAATCCCCCTAAGGTTAACAGCTGGTCTTTCAGCAGAAACTCTGCAAGCCAGAAGGGACTGTCAGGACATATTTAAAGTGATGAAGGAGAAAAACCTACAACCAAGATTACTCTACCCAGCAAGGATCTCATTCATATTTGAAGGAGAAATTAAAATCTTTACAGACAAGCAAAACCTAAGAGAATTCAGCACCATCAAACCAGCTTTACAACAAATGCTAAAGGAACTTCTCTAGACAGGAAACTCAAAAGAAGGAAAGACCTACAATAACAAACCCAAAACAATTAAGAAAATGGTAATAGGAAAATACATATCAATAATTACCTTAAATGTATATGGATTAAATGCTCCCACCAAAAGACATAGATTGGCTGAATGGATACAAAAACAAGACCCGTGTATATGCTGACTACAAGAGACCCACTTCAGACCTAGGGACACATACAGACTGAAAGTGAGGGGATGGAAAAAGATATTCCACACAAATGGAAATCGAAAGAAAGCTGGAGTAGCAATTCTCATATCAGACAAAATGGACTTTAAAACAAAGACTATTACAAGAGGCAAGGAAGGACACTACATGATGATCAAGGGATCAATCCTAGAAGAAGATATAACAATTGTAAATATTTATGCACCCAACATAGGAGCACCTCCTCAATACATAAGGCAAATACTAACAGCCATAAGAGGGGAAATCGACAGTAACACAATCATAGTAAGGGACTATAACACCCACTTTCACCAATGGACAGATCATCCAAAATGAAAATAAATGAGGAAACACAAGCTTTAAATGATACATTAAATAAGATGGACTTAATTGATATTTATAGGCTATTCCATCCAAAAAACAGAATATACATTCTTCTCAGGTGCTCATGGAACATTCTCCAGGATAGATCATATCTTAGGTCACAAATCAAGCCTTGGTAAATTTAAGAAAATTGAAATGGTATCAAGTATCTTTTCCAACCACAACGCTATGAGACTAGATATCAATTACAGGAAAAGATGTGTAAAAAATACAAACACATGGAGGCTAAACAACACACTACTTAATAACCAAGAGATGACTGAAGAAATCAAAGAGGAAATCAAAAAATACCTAGAAACAAATGACAATGAAAACATGACAAGCCAAAACCTACGGGATGCAGCAAAAGCAGTTCTAAGAGGGAAGTTTATAGCAATACAATCCTACCTTAAGAAACAAGAAACAGCTCAAATAAACAACCTAACCTTACACCTAAAGCAATTAGAGAAAGAAGAACAAAAACTCCCCAAAGTTAGCAGAAGGAAAGAAATCCTACAGATCAGATCAGAAATAAATGAAAAAGAAATGAAGCAAACGGTAGCAAAGATCAATAAAACTAAAAGCTACTTCTTTGAGAAGATAAAGTTGACAAATCATTAGCCAGAGTTATTAAGAAAAAAAGGGAGAGGACTCAAATCAATACAATTAGAAATGAAAAAGGAGAAGTAACAACTGACACTGAAGAAATACAAAGGATCATGAGAGATTACTACAAGCAACTCTATGCCAATAAAATGGACAAGCTGGAAGAAATGGACAAATTCTTAGAAATGCACAACATTGCAATACTGAACCAGGAAGAAATAGAAAATATGAACGGACCAATCACAAGCACTGAAATTGAAACTGTGATTAAATATCTTCCAACAAACAAAAGCCGAGGACCAGATGACTTCACAGGCGAATTCTATCAAACATTTAGAAAAGAGATAACACCTGTCCTTCTCAAACTCTTCCAAAATATAGCCGAGGGAGGAACACTCCCAAACTCATTCTACGAGGCCACCATCACCCCAATACCAAAACCAAAGATGTCACAAAGAAAGAAAACTACAGGCCAATATCACTGATGAACATAGATGCAAAAATCCTCAACAAAATACTAGCAAACAGAATCCAACAGCACATTAAAAGGATCATACACCATGATCAATTGGGTTTTATCCCAGGAATGCAAGGATTCTTCAATGTATGCAAATCAATCAACATGATGCACCATATTAACAAGTTGAAGGAGAAAAACCATTTGATCATCTCAATAGATGCAGGGAAATCTTTCGACAAAATTCAACACCCATTTCTTATAAAAACCCTGCAGAAAGTAAGCATAGAGGGAACTTTCCTCAACATAATAAAGGCCATATATGACAAACCCACAGCCAACCTCATCCTCAATGCTGAAAAACTGAAACCATTTCCACTAAGTCAGGAGCAAGACAAGGTTGCCCACTCTCACCACTATTATTCAACATAGTTTTGGAAGTTTTACCCACAGCAATCAGAGAAGAAAAAGAAATAAAAGGAATCCAAATCAGAAAAGAAGAAATAAAGCTGTCACTGTTTGCACATGACATGATACTATACATAGAAAATCCTAAAGATGCTACCAGAAAACTACTAGAGCTAATCAATGAATTTCTTAAAGTAGCAGGATACAAAATTAATGCACAGAAATCTCTGGCATTCCTATACACTAATGATGAAAAATCTGAAAGTGAAATTAAGAAAACACTCCCATTTACCACTGCAACAAAAAGAGTAAAATATCTAGGAATAAACCTACCTAAGGAGACAAAAGACCTGTATGCAGAAAATTATGATACTGATGAAAGAAAATAGATGGAGAGATATACCGTGTTCTTGGGTTGGAAGAATCAATATTGGGAAAATGACTCTACTACCCAAAGCAATCTACAGATTCAATGCAATCCCTATCAAACTACCACTGGCATTTTTCACAGAACTAGAAAAAATTTTTCACAATTTGTATGGAAACACAAAAGACCCCGAATAGCCAAAGCAATCTTGAGAAACAAAAACGGAGCTGAAGGAATCAGGCTCCCTGACTTCAGACTATACTACAAAGCTACAGTAATCAAGACAGTATGGTACTGGCACAAAAACAGAAATATAGATCAATGGAACAGGATAGAAAGCCCAGAGATAAACCCACGCACATATGGCCACCTTATCTTTGATAAAGGAGGCAAGAATATACAGTGGAAAAAAGACAGCCTCTTCAATAAGTGGTGCTGGGAAAACTGGACAAGTACATGTAAAAGAATGAAATGAGAGCACTCCCTAACACCATACACAAAAATAAACTCAAGGGCTTCCCTGGTGGCGCAGTGGTTGAGAGTCTGCCTGCTGATGCAGGGGACACCGGTTCGTACCCCGGTCCAGGAAGATCCCACATGCCACGGAGCGGCTGGGCTGGTGAGCCATGGCCGCTGAGCCTGCGCGTCCGGAGCCTATGCTCCGCAACAGGAGAGGCCACAACAGTGAGAGGCCCGTGTACCGCAAAAAATATAAAATAAAATAAAATAAAAATAAACTCAAAATGGATTAAAGACCTAAATGTAAGGCCAGACACTATCAAATTCTTAGGGGAAAACAGAGGCAGAACACTCTATGGCATAAATCACAGCAAGATCCTTTTTGACCAACCTCCTAGAGAAATGGAAATAAAAACAAAAATAAACAAATGGGATCTAATGAAACTTAAAAGCTTTCGCACAGCAAAGGAAACCATAAACAAGACGAAAAGACAACCCTCAGCATCGGACAAAATATTTGCAAATGAAGCAACTGACAAAGGATTATTCTCCAAAATTTACAAGCAGTTCATGCAACTGAATATCATAAAACAAACAACCCAATCCAAAAATGGACAGAAGACCTAAATAAACATTTCTCCAAAGAAGATATACAGACTGCCAACAAACACATGAAAGAATGATAAACATCATTAATCATTAGAGAAATGCAAATCAAAACTACAATGAGATATCATCTCACACCAGTCAAAATGGCCATCATCAAAAAATCTATAAATAAGGAATGCTGGAGAGGGTGTGGAGAAAAGGGAACTCTCTTGCACTGTTGGTGGGAATGTAAATTGATACAGCCACTATGAAGAACAGTATGGTGATTCCTTAAAAAACTAAAAATACAACTACCACATGACCCAGCAATCCCACTACTGGGCATATACCCTGAGAAAACCATAATTCAAAAAGAATCATGTACCAAAATGTTCATTGCAGCTCTATTTACAATAGCCAGGACATGGAATCAACCTAAGTGTCCATCAACAGATGAATGGATAAAGAAGATGTGGCACATATATACAATGGAATATTACTCAGCCATAAAAAGAAACGAAATTGAGTTATTTGTAGTGAGGTGGATGGGCCTATAGTAGTCTGTCCTAGAGAGAGAAGTAAGTCAGAAAGAGAAAAACAAATACTGTATGCTAACACATATATATGGAATCTAAAAAAAATTTTTTTAAATGGTCATGAAGAACCTAGGGGCAAGACAGGAATAAAGGCGCAGACCTACTAGAAAATGGACTTGAGGATGGGGGAGGGGGAAGGGTAAGCTGTGACCAAGTGTGAGAGTGACATGGACATATATACACTACCAAACATTAAATAGATAGCTAGTGGGAAGCAGCTGCATAGCACAGGGAGATCAGCTTCGTGCTTTGTGACCACCTAGAGGGGTGGGGTAGGGAGGGTGGGAGGGAGGGAGATGCAAGAGGGAAGAGATATGGGGACATATGTATGTGTATAACTGACTCACTTTGTTATAAAGCAGAAACTAACACACCACTGTAAAGCAATTATACTCCAATAAAGATATTAAAAATTAAATAAATAAATAAAATAAAATAAAACGAGTCATGTCAATCTACCTGTTTTTTCAAGATTACACCACATAGACCTTGGAATAAAGTAATCAATAAACACTTTTGGTAAATATCTCATTTCCTAGAAATGTTTGTTGACATGTGCAAAGTTCGAAAATGCCAGGAGATCAGGTAAACAGGTACTCTCCCAGATTCAAATAAATGGTGAAGGCCTGGGTTCCAGTGCTGGGCACATTTTTAGGTCACTGGAGAGAGTGGGGAGCATAGATCTTGGGAGCAAACCCAAGGGAATGTGACCTAATTTACTGAGTGCTTGCTGTGAGTGTGGCACTTTGTATGATTATATTTAGATAGCCATATTCTTATTTCTTGAATAATAAATTAAGACTCGGGGTCATATAATTTGCTTATGGACTCACAGGTAGAACTTTAGGTCTGTCTGATGTCAGAGCCCACACCACCCAAGAGCTAGTATTAACAGCTGAGGTCCCAACATCCCTTAGCTATTTTCTGTTTTGCCAATCATCCAGTTCTTGGGTCTAGGGCAGGACACAGGTGATTACTAGTTAAATAAAATGTTTAAGCTAGGGACAAAGTGAGAGAGTGGCATGGACATATATACACTACCAAGTGTAAAATAGATAGCTAGTGGTAAGCAGCCGCATAGCACAGGGAGATCAGCTCGGTGCTTTGTGAGCACCTAGAGGGGTGGGATAGGGAGGGTGAGAGGGAGAGGCAAGAGGGAAGAGATATGGGGATATATGTATACGTATAGCTGTTTTACTTTGTTATACAGCAGAAACTAACACACAATTGTAAAGTAATTATACTCCAAAAAAGATGTTAAAAGAAAAAGTTTAAGCTAAATGTAAAGACTAGAAGTTTTGGAAATGGAAGATCACTGGTTAATACTTTAACCATTCCTGTCCTCAGTTTCCTCATTTATAGATGGAGGGTTTTGACCGGATAATCTTTACAGCTGGCAGTCCATTGATTGATTCTTCTACCCACATATTCTCATTTCTGGTTTCCTAGGTGAAGAAATATCACAAGTGAGACATATATTTGCCTGCAAGACAACAACAACAACAAATCTGTTATTTAGATTTGGGACACACTGGCTTATGGTAAAGAATATGGATGGCCCTGTGTGGTAGATTTTCGGAGTCCTCTAAACAGTCCTAATGCTCAGCATCTCTTTCTGTCTTGCATCTTTAGAGCTGTTCCCTTGAGATCTTACTCTAAGCCTCCTGGGACTATCAGAAATGGACCTATTGCTCTAGGGATAGCAAATCCTTCAGAAGAGTGCTGCCAGACTTTCACCCATTGCAGACATTACTAATTGATCACTGTACTCTTTCTCTCTGAACCTAGACTAGCCTTAGAATCATTCACAGCACAATACCTCATTATAGCCACTATTAATTAATTGTAACTGTCACTTAAAGAAAAAAAAACTGTTTTATGTGTGCTAAACTAATTCCTCTTTTTAAAAATTTTGGAAAAATTAATTTCTCATGGTAATCCTTCTTTCACAGTAAGAGATTCTTGAAGACATAAAAAGAATTAAGTTCTTTATTAGTAATTAGTAACAGAATTTTAGACCAGAAGAAAAACAAGCTGTGGGGATTATTTAAGCAAAGGCAAGGGAATGGGTTTTGTGATAGAATTCAAAAGACAGCACAGAATTTGTTCTCTAAGAGAGGAAGATCTCCATGCTGACCTTTAAGATCAAAAATTGAAGGTGTCCAAGTACAAAACACAATGATGATTTTTAATAAATATTATTTTTACAGCAAACCTAATTCTAGTCCAAGTCATAGAAACAGAGTTAGAAAGAGCAAGGCTGGATCCCTGGATCCCGCCAAAAACCTGGGTGGTGATGGCTCATGCACGTTCAGCCTTGGCCCTCATTATAGCACCCGAGGCTGATCACATTTCCAAAAATCTCTAGTACTAGAAAAGTCTTCCTGCATCGAGTGAGTCTAGGTATGTTCTATTCATTGGTATGGATTCTGTCTGAGCAATATAGAGTAAGTGTGACTTGCCCTTGTTCCAAATCCTCTATTCTCCAGGAAAAACACGACTTCTGTATAAAATATTCCTCTCCTTCCTTTTTTCACATCACACTGGTTACCCGCCTTCTATCAGTGTGTTCTCTGGCACATCAGTGGAGAGAGTTGTACGGCAATTTCCTCTGTGATAATAGAGTCTTGTGATGGCCTCTGGTTTCATGTCTGCTGCCCTTAACATAGCACTAGACACATAGTAGAATCCACTACTAGGTACAAAATTGAATTAGCAAACTATTCTCTGTTTCACTTCTGTTTGATGAACTTATTATTCATTATTTAAGTAAAATTTTCTTCCTTATTATCCTTGTTAATAAAAAAGAGTGCTTGGAAAAATGGTAAAAGGACAAAATAGCTTCATGAATTAAACACCTGTTATCTGCTGGCCATTGTATTGGATACTTTATATAGTAATTTAATACATTTCTCTAAAGCCTTTGTGACATGGGGATTATTCTTTCACCCTACACCAAGAAATGGGAGTCTTAGATCATAGGGTTCTTGTGTCTGAGGCCATACAGCAAGTTACTGGCAGAAGGAATATAATCCCCACGCTCCCCGCCCACCTGCATCTTCAGCTTAGATTGAGTGCGGGTGCTATGTGCTCCCACAGCAGCGGCTCTTTCCATCCTGCACCTATGACACTGTATGCGATTGCTTAGTATCCTTCTCCCCTGCCCAGCAGGACTTAAGAACCATGTCTAATTGCCTCATATTTGCATCCACAATGTCTGACACACAGTAGGATCTAATAAATATTTGCTGATAAATGAATAAGAATCCTAAACACTATGCTCTAAATGTTAAACCAAAAGAACTCTGAATATTTTCATGTATTATCTCTTTGATGGTCATAATCTTTCATTTCAGACACTGAAATACTAAAAACCTTGAAAGTTCAGAGAACAGCCAGGATCATCAAGCCATGATCCCATGACCAACCTTCATTTCCTGGCTTCCCAGTTCCTACCACTCCCTCTCCTTAGACGTCACTGCCAAGCTTACAGCTCCAGCATAATAGCAATTTTGGTGTGGAGTGGGGATGTGGGGAGAAAAGAATCACTGTCACAGATGCCTTGGGCACTTTTCCCCTTCTCCAAATAACAGATTTTATAAGACACCCACAACACGGCCATACACAGGCAGTGTATACAGTGGCTAAGAATATTCTTCTGAAATTAGAGGGCTCAAATTCAAACCTTGGTTCTGGCAATTACTAGCCATATGACATTGAACAGATTTGTTTATATCCCCAAGCCTCAGGTTCCCTATCTGTAAAATGGGAATAAAAAAGGTTTAGTTCATAGAGTTGTTGCAGTTAAATGAGGTAATGCATTAGAAGTATCTATGACAATGTTTTTACATTGAAAACATTCAATCCCAGCTAGTAATAACAGTAGTAGTAGTAATAGTAGTAGTAGTAGTAGTAGTAGAGGTCATGGTGCATGCCCACAACTCCCCATTTTCTTCCCAGTAACATCAAGAACAGAATCTGTGAGGATTCTGCCCTCACAATTGCTATTTCAGAGTCCTGTCTTCCATAAAGCAGTAGATTTAGCCAATGAGCCAAAGATCCTGATAGAATGAATGACTCTTGATTGTTTAATTTTGTTAACAAGTTGACACATGACAATTAGTCTTTGAGAAATAACTTTATATTGTTGTTGTTTATTGCTTGCTGCAATAACATGATCTCAGATAATGATTACAGAAGAATCTTTTTACTGTGTTCTTCTCAGAAAATGAAATTCACCACAGGACAGATAGGAAGCAGGTATGTTGGTCTTCCTCTTTTTTCTCTGAAACCTGGAAAGAAAAATAGTATCTTGTGCAGCAAAAGAATATGAAATGTTATAACTTGAGTGATGGAAAGTCATGTATATCAAAAAAACTGTTAGTGGTAACTATGTTTTGCTTTTCATAGATCCAAACCTACTCCCTGTGGAGGTCCAGGTCTCTCTTCCTGGACACTGAACATCCTTGCTATATCTACTCAACATTTTGTTCCTAAAGTTTGTGAATTCATCTTACACAAACTGCAGGGAAGAAGAGATCCTTTATACACATTTTTGAAATCCCTAACATATCACTTTTCTTTTATGTAAATACTGAAGCAAGAGACTCTTAGAACAGCTTGACTGAGGCCTGTCTGCCCATCCCAACCCCCTGCTCTCCCTGTCAAAATTCATAGATTTGGTTGCCTTTCCTTCCTGGTCCAGACATCTGACTGTAGTAGCGGAAGTGTAGAAGAGTGGATACCTTTAGGTATTAAGAAAACTGCTGGGACAGTAAGAGTGTGCTAGCACAAATGCAGCTGTGCCATCCCATAAGGAGTGAATGATACTCAGAGAAACATTACAGGACCAGTACTGGGGTCTGTTAGGTGTAAGGCATGGGGGATGAGCCAGAAATTGACACTGAAGCATGAGAAGGGAAAAGCCAAAACGACCAAATAAGTAACCAATACATTTAGCCTTTGATTGAGATACAAGTTATTACCTTTGGTGAATTTTACTTGATGTTTTTCAAGCAACCTGACTTTTGGCTGACAATTTTGGACCCTAAGAGAGAAAAAAAAAGAAATAAAAACACATAGGAAGACTTTTGAGAAACCTCCATACTGTTTTCCACTGTGGCTGCACCAACTTACATTCCCGCCAACAGTGTATGAGGGTTTCCAAAAACTGAAAATAGAACTACCATACAACCCAGTGATGCTATTCCTGGATATGTGTCCAAAAAAAAAAACCCACTAATTTGAAAAGATACATGCACCCCAATGTTCATTCATATCAGCATTATTTACAATTGCCAAGATATGGAAGCAACCTAAGTGTCCATCAACAGATGAATGGATAAAGAAGATGTGGCCTGTATATACAATAAAATGCTACTCAGAGATTAAAAAAAAGAATGAAATTTTGCCGTTTGCAACAATAAGAATGGACTTGGAAGGCATTATGCTTAGTGAAATAAGTCAGACAAAGACAAATACTGTATGATATACGCATATGTGAAATCTAAAAAAACAACAAACTGGTGAATATAACAGAAAAGAAGCAGACTCGCAGATATAGAGAACAAACTAGTGGTTACCTGTGGGGAGAGGGAAGGGGGGAGGGGTAATATAGGGGTAGGGGATTAAGAAGTACAAACTATTAAGTATAAAATAATCTATAAGGATATATTATACAACATGGGGAATATCATCAGTATTCTATAATAACTATAAATGGAGCATAACCTTTAAAAATTGTGACTTACTATATTACAGACCTGTAACATATAATATTGTGCAGCAGTTCTACTCCAATAAAAAAAATGGAAAGAAGAATTTAGGACATTATTATTTGAATTTAGAGAAGCATATTGTAAAGTTTTGTAAAGAAAAGTTAAACCACTCCAGTGTTGTACAGGAGACAATGAACAATTTCTTCTGGTGATCTTGGAAACAGACACCCCAGCCTTTTACAAACTGCCAGGGAATTCATCTCTTCTTTTATGTGGTCTCAATGCATACACTCACCTGGATAAATGCTAAATGTTACTAATACCCTCTAATGAAATCAAGCATGTTTTTCAAAAAACTAGTAGTTTGTGCCAAAAATGATTCCCAGATTAAGAACTCACTCAGAAAAACAGAGGGCTCTCAACCAGAATGAAAGCTCTGTGTGTGTGTGTTGTGTGTGTGTGTGCCTGTGAGTCCTCATTTAAAGAAGATGAACCGCGGTTCAGATTAAGTGACATGACCAAGACTGCTAGCATAGAACCTATGATTTCCTGACACCTTTTCTTACAGCATGTCGTCACCAAGGAGATGATGCCAAAACTCTGTCAGACGTCTGCATATTTAATTGTGTAGCGATTGTGCTCTTGGGCCTCAGCCTGGGAGACATTGCAGGGAGGAAGCGGGGTCCTAAGGGGAGTTCTGGTTTCTTTTGTTTGACCAGGAATACCAGTTGGATTTCAGGGGGAAAAGAGCTGGAAGTACCTCTTCCTTGAAGCAGGCTTCAGGCCCCTGGGCCTGGCAGCACTTCTTCACCACATTCGTGAAATCCACCAGCAATGACCGCAGCTCCACCCCTGTAAGTTCAGGCTTCAGTTTCACTAAGTTGACAAGAAACCTGTGACCCAGTGATGTCAAACAGAATTAAGTTAACGATTTCTTTCTGCAGCGCTCTTCTCCAAAAAGCTAGTTATAGAATCATATGTCTTAGGAATCTCCATTTGGGTGAATGTAAAAAGTTAAAATATTCCACTTTTGAAAGGATGTCCTGAAACTTTCCTGTTAAACACATGGGATGGATTCCGTTATAACAATCTTTGGAGAGTTACATAATCATGGACAAAATTGTATAAAATATGGGAACATGTAGTAAGTCTTCAACATGCACAATACTGTAGAATATGTGACTACGTTTGATGTCTCTAGAAAATTCATGTCCAAAACAACACCTATTCCCCCTTCCTCAATAACTGAATTCTGTTTCCACTCCACTTGATACAGACACTGCTTAATCCAAAAAAAAAAAAAAGATCTGATTCCTTGGCATTTATAGCATTGCCTGAGAAAACAAAAGCAAAATTCCTGTTCCTCTTAGGCCTCTCTTATCTTCAAACATTAAGAGAGATTCTCAGAGCAAACATCTATGACATTCTCTCAAGAAAATCTGATTCATTATGACCCTTCTAGGAACTTTTTTATGGCTACTGTTACCCACCTTTTCAAATCACAGTCTTTTGGACACTCTAAGGCTCTAGCAAAGGAAAAGACTAGCTAGGTTTTAACCTACAATTGGGAAGACTGGACAGTTTGACAGAAAGAACAGGATTATAACACCAAAAATCACATATCCATTACAATAAACCTTCTCATTAATATATGCTATGTCTTCTGGCTGTAGAAAAAGGTGAACAGTAGAGAATGTCTGTACCTGTCTTTCTTTCTCTGGAGCTCCTCATTATGAGCCTGACACAAGTCTATGTGAAAGGTAAATAAATCTTGAGAGGTAGATGGAGGCACATATGTCTTATCGGCTTCCAAGTCCTCAAAGCAGGACCTTCTGAAGGCAAAGCTTGTTTTACAACATTGGTCCACAGCAGGGTTGATACTTCGATTTTCATTTATTCCACATAACTCTCCAAGAACTAAGTCCACCTATACCAATGAAAGTTGCAATGGAGTTTTGAAATACAGCTAGATGAATTGTTAGTTTGTGCTAGTATCACTGTCAACTTAGAAAAACCCATGCATTTGTAACATGCAACAACGTGCAAAGAAAAGTAGAGGTTGGGGTCCTAAATGGCCTTATAACAAAAATGCAAGCCATAGCAATTTAAATGTCTAGAGATTAATTCTTGTTAACATATATACAAATTTGTGATTTTGAGCAGAGAGCTGCAAACAGCCAACTGAAAATAGCATCAGGACACTGTGGCCCTTAGATTTAGTCCCCTTCTGGGATGTCCCCCACTTACTGTCCACCCAGACCTAAAAAGGTGCACCCAACCCGAACTGGGCTGGAAATAGCAATTCTCTTACTGACCTAGTGGGACAAGAGAGAGAATTTATCCCGTTACTTAAGATTATGAAGTTTTCTCTATCATTCTGAAATAATTCTATGATTCCAAGTGGTTTGCTCTAATAAATTGCTTCTAATATAAATAAGAAGTAATAAAGATGATTTGGAGAACCCCAAGCAAATATTTAAGACTTCTCTTTTGCTTCTCAGGATTTTGACACAGTAAGCCAAAAATAAAACTTGACCTTCCTTGCTTAACAATCTTGAAAACAATGAAGAGAGGAAGACTGATAATCACTATAAATCAATGGGTGCAAAAACATCCTTTTTTTTTTTTCTTTTAGGAATAGTCAGGCACATGGGCCAGGCTCACCAAATTATCAACGCAGGCAAACTCTTCACTCAGTGTACAGCAGGTGGTCAAAGCTGTCACCATTTCCTTGCCAAGAAAGGTCAGTTCTTCAGTGGAGAGCTGGGGGACTAGCTTTGTGAGATTGATGAGGTAGCTGAAAGAACATTTGTCTGTTTGTTCTGAACAAAAGCAGGTACCCATTTTCCCTTGTCTAGCCCCCTGAAGTCCCAACCCTGCCAGGCTAGGGACAACCAACATAAGGACAACATGAACCTCAGCTCTCTCATAAAGTGGTAGAGAATAGTCTCTTCACTCCCTGTTTTCCTGCACGTGCCTCCTAGATCACTGTATTTCGATTTCCTTCTAACTTCAAGATAATTCAGAAACTCTCAGATTTGCCCATCCTTCTTCGCCTGTGAGTATAGGAGCTCCTTGGTAGAAAATATCTTAGCTAGTATGTAAAATCCTGCCTGAAATCCCTTGAGCAGTTAATAAATATTTCAAAGGGAAAATTTAATAGATACATGTTGGAAAAGGATAATCTGAGATGGAGGAAACAAAGATATTTAATGGGCTGAGTTCTCAGATAACAGCCCAATTGCAGAAATAGTGAAAATATATTTTTTAAATTGTGTTTTGTTGTGACTTGAAGATGTTTGGTTTCAACACGCAATACATTAGCATGGTAATTAATTAAGAAAATTCAGAACAAACTTCATATTATTCATGAATGCTCACAAGAATACTTAAAAATGAATATTAAAGTGTTAAGTATATCCAGAATTATTTTTTTTACTCAATAAGAATTATTTCCTTAAATAATTCTTCCTTGGGAAATTATAACAACCTGAAGTTTTCTCCATCCCACCCCACACCCCTGAAATGGGGTAAAACCCATTTCTAGCCTCATTTCTGGTAATGGCTTAATATGACAGCTCAATGTGCCATCTTGACTTTTGTGTTTTTATTCTTTCCCAGAGTTTATGAACTTGTCATAACTAAAAGACTGAACTAAGATTTTGACACTTTGTGGCACTCTTTATTTTATCCTGGTCACCATTGTTAACCTACTTGTGCAAACAACTTACTGGTATTTCAAGTCATCCTTCCCCAAAATCTGAAAATGTGCACATTCTCGCTGTACTATCTTGAGGCTTTTCTCAGTTGTCTCATTGAATTTTTTTTCCTGAAAATACGAACAATCATGTTTATGAACATTTTATCTAAAATTTAATCATAAGCTTCAAGTCAACTTGTCTAATTGCTTTTTTAATTTATATAGCATTTTCAAACTCTAATTATCATACACTACTCATTAAATTGAGGGTAGTTTTTATATATGTAAGAATTTGAATTTTTTAAGTTATAGTTATAGATAAGGCTTTTGCTAAATTTGAAAGCTCAAATTTTTCATTATCATTACCTTGTAGAGGTATAATTACCTTATAGAGCTTTCCAGTCTGCAAAGTGAAATTCAAATCTGATGTTGACAATGATCATATTTTTTTTAGAAAAAAGTGACAAGCTGTTTATTTTTTTATGTATATATATATTTATTTAGTTATTTATTTTGGCTGCATCACGGCATGTGGGATCTTAGTCCCCCGATCAGGGATCGAACCTGTGTTCTCTGCAGTGGAAACCCAAGTCCTAACCACTGAACCGCCAGGGAATTCCCAGACAATGATCATATTGATTCTCACTTTGAAGTGGCCAGAGAAGTTATCTGGACCTATGAAGTCAAGTGGCTTGCCTAGAATCACCCAGTGAGTAAGTATTGCTACAGAACATTTTTAATCACGTGTATCTTTTTTATATCTTCTTTTTCATCACTTAGAATTGGAACTTAAAACCTCCAATAACTGTCTTCAAATATTTGACAAACTCTGTCTCACGTGGCATAAAATTGGATATCTACTAAGTGACCACTAGAGAGAAAACTACACACCAGTGGATGAATGCTGTGGGACGAATTGTGTCTCCATATAATAAAAGGAATTTTCTAGCACTAAGATTCATTTAAGGATCAGGAACAGACCTCCTTGTTTGGAACAGCGGTAGAGCTGGATAAAACTTAAGTCTTCTTACTTCTTGCTCAAATATGAATGGGTGTAAACTGGCATTTTTGGCAAGTGGAGGTAATTTTTTAAGTAAAGCCAAAAGCAACACTTATCAAATGAATGAGAAACAAATCAAGAGTGACAAATAATTAATTTCTTTAATACACAAAAAGTGCATATGAACTGATATTTTAAAATGCTAATTTCAACAGGAAAATGGGTAAAAGATGTGAACAAATTGTTCACAGGAAATTTATAACTACAGTAGCTAAAATCATATGGGAAAAATTTAACTTCATTAAAAAATTAATTAAAATTTTAAAACATGCTCACTATTTAGCAAAGTTAATTTCTATGTGCAATGTTGTTGAAGGTGGAAGTAAAATGAGCATTTTCAAGCACTGTTATAGGATTGTATGCTGGTAATAACTTTCTAGATAGTAACCTGGCCATTTGTATCAAATATTTTTTATTTTAAAGTCTATATAATTTGACCTAATAATTTTCCTTCTGATAATCTGTCTAAAAAAATAACCATAGGGCCTCCCTGGTGGCGCAGTGGTTGAGAGTCCGCCTGCCGATGCAGGGGATACGGGTTCGTGCCCCGGTCTGGGAGGATCCCATATGCCGCGGAGCGGCTGGGCCCGTGAGCCGTGGCCGCTGGGCCTGCGCGTCCGGAGCCTGTGCTCCGCAACGGGAGAGGCCACAACAGTGAGAGGCCCGCATACCACAAAAAGAAAAAAAAAAAAAAAAAAAAAAAAATAACCATAAATATTAATAAAGATGAATGGAATGAGATACTTAGGGTCACTTATAAATAAAATTTTTAAAAAGCTAAATAAGTGTCCAAAATGTCAAACATACAGTATGAGAGCATTTAAATCAATTATTATGATGGAATACCATCATGTAAAATAAATACATTTTTTAAAGTCTGTTTAATAACATAAAATGTTTTTTATGCCAATAAATAAAAACAGATCCAAAAATTTCTTAAGAAAGTATTATTCCAATCTTATTTTTAAACACACATATAAATATATCATATATGCCTAGAAAAGATGAAAAAATGTTAATTATAGCTATTTCTTGGTGACAGAATCAGAACATTTTTCTTTTTTTCTTTGTAAATTTTGATACTTTCCTAATCATCTTTAATAATCATTTATTATTTTTACTATAACAAAAAATTGAATTGGCCCAAGAAACTACAGAGTACATAAATAAAAATATAAATGTTTAACGGGAAGAATTTTTTGGATCAACACACAGGATTTGTAGTTCAAAACATTATGAGTAACCCAAACCGATGACGTTGGTCTTCCCCATGATCAACTTACACTGAATTTAAGGTAGACTCAGATTTGTCAATCACATTTTCTACCCTCTGAACCAGAGTGAAACTTTGATAGTTTTTAAATGTTTGTTGTTTTATTTTGTTTATTTAATTCTCTGAGCCTACTAGGATGGAACTTACCGCATGTCTGTAACAGTCTGGAGGGTTTTTCGTGTTGCAGCATTCTCTCAGGAGATCCTCATACACTCCAGCAATTCTTAACAACTCTGGTGTGGACAGTTCTGGATGTCTCCTTGAGTATTGATAAAGAAACCTATGATGTGTAAAATATTTTGTATATTAGAACTTCGAGAAAGAGCAAAACACCAAATCCTGCTATCTTTTACTCTAGAGAGATCTTCTAATACTGAGTCTGTCTTCAAATGCTAAGTTCCTCCTCTGGTTTGGTCAGGGAATGATTTAAGAGGACATTTTGACAACAGGAGATCATTTTACAAAGGTTCTCTTCCATATTATGTTTTAAACTAACGATCCTTTTACTTGGAGGGATAGAATGATTAAAGGTATTTAGCATTCATTGTTAGAATGATTTAACCCATCAAGCATCAGAAATAGTAGATCATGCCACCAATACTTTAGAAAATACATATCGAGCATAATTCTGTTGGAAAATGCATTCAGACCTCCATCTTGAGGTGGTGGGAATATGGATTTCTCCCCACTCCCGGTGCCAACTTGGGGAGAGATTGTGGAGCAGCCTTTGCTCATTCCTTCATCCTGTCACTTGTCAAATATGGGAATAATCACTCCTGCCACCCTAAGTCATTGGTGAAGGTTTCCTTGGCCTCGGTGAAGTATATGTGGGTGTGATTTGGGGAGAAAGGAAGAAAGGGAGAGAGAAGAGGCTAACACTTATTAAGCCCTTAGTAGGTGCGAGGCACTGGATCAAGCTTTGTGCATAGGAGACCAAGATAGGCTTCCTACCCTTTATAAAACACTTTCTCATTTAACTTCACTTAACCCTCAAGATAAGTACTATTTTATAGCTGAGGAAACTAAGTCTCAGACCAGTTAAGCACCTGGCTCTTAATGGAAGTATAAAATTTGAACCTAGGTCCCATAGGATGCCTACTTCATTCTTGTTTAAACCAAGCTGACTCTCTGCTCAAAAGAGAGGTGTTTTCTTCAACTACCTCGACTGTGCTGTTTACCATATTCTTCATAAAAGTACCTTCTCTATTCATTCAAATTAAGTAAAAATGATCTATGTTTTGAGAGAGCAATACCTCACAAGGGTTCTCCAAGTCCAAGGGACTTTTTTTAATCTCTTTTTGTTTTGCAACCTTTTCCTCTTGCTTAATCTTGGTTTTTCTGACATCATCTCTCCTGCTTCCCCACCTGCCTTCTCAATCCCATTTGTGGGATACATTCCCATATCCTAAAGCAGTGGTGTTTAACCTTCAGAGAATCAAGTGATCCCCTTAATATCTCATGTAAGCCATGGACCTTTCTCCAGGAATAAAATTACACCTAAAAACACACCACCAAAATATTGCAAAAAAAACCTCTGGGAGCCGACCCTAGCCTGACAGATCCACTGAGGTCTTGCATCAAATGTTTGCAACCAGAAAAACTGCACCTGAAACATTTCTGTCTCAGCATGTTCATTGCTGCTGTATCATTTCTCCCCAGGCTTCAAACCTTATTTTAGTTGTCATAGTGATGTTGATGGAGATGATGAGGACGAGGATGAAAATTGCTTCCATTTAGCAAGCATATGTCAGGTACAAGTGAAACGCATTGCATCTATCATTTAGATTAATTTGACTTAGCATCCATGACTCATGAGAAGCAATAGAGCACAGTGGTTATAAGAGCAGGAGTTTGAAGCCACACTGGTTACATTTGAATCCTGGCTCCACCACATATTAGTTGTGTGATTTTGTAGCAAGTTACTTAACCTCTGTGCCTCAGTTTCCTGGCCTGTAAAATGAGGATAATAAAAGTGTTCTAACCTCAGAAGGTCATTCTGAAAATTAAATTGGTTAATAGATAAGAAGCACTGAAAATTTGGTAAGTATTCAATAACTTGTATCTTCAATCCAGACCTCCTTCCAGAATTCCAGGTTCATATATTAAATTATCTCATGACATTCCCAATTAATTACCTCACAGGCACCTCAAAGTCAAGGTGGTCAGATTCAAACATATTCTCTTTCCCACAAAACATTCCCCCATACTTCCCATCTCATTGAGTCTGAAAACTACTTACCAACCACCTAAGCCCCAAACTGGGATTCATTCCAGATGAAGTTTCTAAAAAACAAAAGTGATTTTGTCCTTCCTTATTCTTCAGTGAAAACCCTTCAGTGGCACCTCGTTACTTAACATGCCTGTATGATCTGACCTATCTACCTCTCACTACCCTCCTTTCTCACTGCAGAAACCCTATTCACAACCACATATACACCAAGAAGTTTTACACTTCTATCCGTGCTCTACTCCTTCTGTCCAGATTACTAAAATTTCTTCCAGTACCTCCTTCCCATCAAGACTTTCCAGGGTCCCCAGGGACTTCCTCCCCTGTCTCCACATTACCTATCATCTAGTGCTATCAGAAATTAAAGAGCATTTCTTGCACTCATTTATTTATGAGGCTATCTCTTCTCACATCACACTTCTTATTGATGAAAGCTTACTGGGGATAAGAACCCTGTCTAACCTAGTAAAGTCCCTGGATTATATTTTATTACCAAAATATTTGGAATGAACAAATATTCTTATATGAATTTTATATATGATTACCTAAAATACAGAGAGGTTAACTTTTGTCCCACTGACTCAACCAGGACTCACATCTAGTCCTTTTGGCTCCAAGTCAACTAGTCTTCCCCTGAACAGCTGGGCAGCTCTGTAGGGGGAGGGATGGTAGGGTAGGGCAGAGCATGGAAGGTAAACCTGCAACTTCTCAGGCCAGACCTCCTGGGATCTAATCCCTACTCTGCCATATTTTAGCTGTGAAACTTGAACAAGTTACTTCACTTCTCTGTACCTCTGTTTGCTCATCTGAAAATTGGGAGAAATCACACTTATTTTGCATGACTGTATGAGAATTAAAATAAATAATCCATATAAAGTACTTAGCCCATTGTCTGGCACATATCAAGTACTCAATAAATGTTAGCCATCACATCATAACACAGTTGCATTTTCTTAAAATCATGTAAAAAGACTATAATCGATAGCCATGACTCTTAAAATTAGGTGAGACCCAATACTTATGTGATTTAAATGATCCCTATTCCTTCCACCCAAGTTAGCCAAAATAGGTCAAATCCAAAGTTTCTGTTTTCCTGATAAATGTCAATATAGAGTTATGTTACTCAGCCATGAAGTTCTCTTGGTCAGCATCTCGTTCCTCACACACATTTTCGCTTTCAGTAAACTTTGCTTCTCTTAGGGGTAAGTTGTTTGGTCTATCATCTTTATTTGAGTAAATTATGCACTCGCCGCGCTCTGGTATTTTCTTTTCACAGCACTCTTTGATTTTGCTGGAGATGGAATCTTGTTTTGAACAAATATGGCTCATAACCTTGCTCTGTATCAAATAAGAATGGGAAATGACTTTATTTTCACAATATCTTCAGGGCTGGATTTTCCTTCAAAAATCAATGAAAAATCAACCATGTGCATAACATCTGGACTTGTTTCATCAGCCAATTTGATAGATAATTAAATTTTGTATTGATTTAATACAATGAAATTTCATATTAAGGCAAGCTTTATTTCTCAGGATTTTAGATGATATAATTATGAAAAATAGACTCATAAGTTTACATTCATTGTTAAGTATTAATCTTTTAAATACTTTACCCCTACTCCACTGGTGTATCAGCATTTTAAATTCTAAATGCTGTTTCTTTCCCATGAGAGTTCATCTGTACTTTAATGAGGGCCACCAAAGACATGTTACTGTAATATCTATAATCCTAGATTTCTTCTCTTATGGCCTGAAACCATATCACCAGGTATATAGTAGAAACTCAAGAAATATTTGATAAGTGAATGAAAGAATGGTAAACAAATGAACCACTACAGCAACTACCAGATGAAGGCTTCACAAACATAAGGAGATATTCTGCTCATTGTTGTCATTTTCCTATAGACATTATTAATTTGAAGCTGTTCAAATTATCAAATAATGTACAAAATAGTAAACCCTACTCTCTCCCCTCTCCCTACTCTCCTTACCCAATTCTGACCTCCATATAAAGTTATGGGAATAAGGGAGAAGGTGAAGTTATCTTGGTTACACATTAGTTGGATAATTTTTTAAAAGCTAGTCTAGCCTCTAGTCCTCTCTCCAGACGCTCCAGAATTAGACTGTACATTCCTCCTACTCTCTGTCCTAGCATCCCATGAACTACATTGAGTTCTGTCAAAGCACCAGGCTATTCCAGACTCTCTGACTTTGCTCAAGCTGTTCCCCAGCCTGGAATCTTCTTCTGGGGAACACTGAGGATAAAGAATGAGATGAAGCTCTAGGCTGAGGTGAGAAATGGAAAGGAGGCTGGCACCATGTTTCCAGCAAACCGCTTAGAACAAGGGAGCCCGTCTTTGCAAACATATATACATTTCCCCTAAGGCTATCATTGTTCTAGGCAACGCATCTCTTATTGTCTGAGAATTAATTTCTATTTTGAATAAATTACAATTCTATTCCTCTTATTTCTACATAAAACCATCAAAGAAAAGGATATTAAGAATATAATATGATCCCTTAGTCTCAGCTCCAAACTTCAGGGGAAAATCTTCAATTATATCCTTTCAGTACATTAAATTTAATATTATAAAACCAACATCTCCATAAACAAACAAACAAAAGTAAATAACAAGTGAGATTGCTTTTCATTGAAATACAGTTAAGGACAAAACAATTCTTGGTGATATCTACTGTCCACTACTTGAAATAAAATGTACATATCTTCATATTCTAAAATTCAAGTTGTCTAACATGATGTTTCCTTGTGAATTTAAAACAGTAAGACTAATTAACAGTCACTAAGAAAAGCCTAATTTCAACTAAGAAGTTGGAATATTTTTATGAAATTGTGTTACCTTCGTATGCATGAACAACTTCAACTAGGTCAACAATATATTTACCAGTATATGTCATTAGAGAATCACTTTAAAGACTAGAGTAAGAGTTATTTTAAATTAACATATTTAGTTATCTGGAAAGACTGTTCCTAAGTAGCCTGAAGAAACTCAGAGAAAGCAGCTCTTAAAAACATAAAGATGAATCATTTTCTGAGCCTTACTGTTAATTTCTAATATAGCTAAAGAGTATTTGCAATATTAAAGAAAACTTTAGTCTGGCCTAAATTAACGTCCACAAATTCTAAATTCCTGGAGTTTATGTCATGTGCATTTAGTCATATAAAATAGAATCTGCTGAGTAATCTAAAAACAATCCCATGTATAAAAAGTTCCAAAGATTTTTTGGTCTTATTTGTTAACATTTTATTTTTTATTTTATTTATTTTATGTTATTATTTAACAATTTATTTTCTGTTGAAGTATAGGTGATTTACAATGTTGTATTAGTTTCAGGTGTACAGCAAAGTGATTCAGTTATATATATAACTGAATATATATGTATATAAAAGAATATATATATATATATTCTTTTTTCATATTCTTTTCCATTATAGGCTATTACAAGATATTGAATATAGTTCCCTGTTCTATACAGGAGGTCCTTGTTGTTTATCTAGTCTATATATAGTAGTGTTATCTGTTAATCCCAACCAATTTATCAACATTCTGATTTTATTGTGGTGAGTAGCCACACATTAAGGCAACTTCAAAATAAAAAATAGCCACCCCCCAAAATCACCATTTTTACCTGGTTTTATAGAATATTTACCCTGCCATGGATGCACTGCACAACATCCCCTTCACAGCATCCATCATATTTGGAAGAAACATCTTCTAGGAGGGAGATAAGTTCCTTAAATTCAATCTTGGGGAATTTTTGACTAAGTACAGCAATGTTTCTGGAAATAGAATTGATAAACCACTAAAACAACTTGAACAGCAAGTAAGGCAAGAGGGAGCTCTTTGCTAATACAGTACAAATAGCTGCAGTAAGCATGTGGTACCCTTGTTTTTTTCACTGATGGTTTTACCAATGTTTATACATTGCATGGCCCACATGATCATTTTGAAAATCCTAGGTTGATATTTTGAGTCCTAGATCAGGACTGGGAAAAAAGGGGCCTGAGAGATGTGCCCTCTTCCATAATTGTTATAGCAAAACACTTCTTTTAAGGACCACCATTTCCTGTTGTGAGCCCATGGCTGGCATAAGGTATTCGTCACAGAATCCTTTCCTGCTGATCTATTTGAAATCTCAGAATTTTTCACAAAACATTGCACTAGCATCATTGCTAGTTGGTTAGGGTAAGCATGTAAAATAAAATTTATCCCTAGAGGGTAGTCTCCTAGTCATTAAAGTCAAAGATGGATGGATAAGTCATGTCTAAAGCACGTGAAGGTTTTAAAACTCAGGTTCAGAACTCTTAGACCCACTCAGATTCCCAACTAACCAAAAACTAACTCAGAAGTAGTCCTTTTTCTCTCTGGGGTCTCCCCACCTTGCAGGTCTTCTCTCATCCGGACCTAATGTCCTGGTCTGAGTAATCCACCCAGACTGAGGCCCACCTCAAAACCCTTGAGGAACTAGGAAGAGTATAAATAAAAATTCATCAATGATTTAAGAAAAATGGGACTTAGACAAGAAAATACAAGTAGAAACAAAATACTCATTATAAAACTCACATAGATTTTAAGATTTGCGGTCCAAATTTCATAAGTGCCCCACAGACATTTTTTTGATAAGAAGATAATGCTTTTAAATATTGTATGAAAGTTTCTGCCTGAAGGATAAAGAGAAATTCTGTTGAAGCAAGAGCAAAATCCCACTATTCTCTTATTTCTTAACCACATGTCAACCAAACAATTCCAAACTTTGCTCAGAAACAGAAAATTTTGAGGTTTTTATCTCAGGAAATGTACATATCAAAATATAAATTTGTGGCTTATTATAAAGGTAGGGCCAGTCTTCCCAATGACTGAATTATACTTGATGGGAAGATGAGTGGTGAAGAGTGCTGTGAGCTTGTCCATCTCTATCAGGGTGATTCAGTTTTATGGGTAGTCAAAAGAGGACTTGTCCAAGATAGAAGATAAAATGTCATTTTTACCCTGGTTATTTACTCACTAGCATTTCCTTCCAATTCACAAGAAAGACAAAGCCAGAAGAGAGACCGCAGAAATGGGCAATTGTCTTTCAAGGGTCTCAAGTAATAAGAAATTTAGATCAGTAGCAGGTGGCCAATGGGTTGAAAAACCACTGAAAGTGGCAGGAGAATGGTTTTTAAATGGTAAACAACTCTTTCGCTATAATTTAATTTTAAGTAAAGATCTACAGTTTGGGATGAATCCTTGTCCTTTTAAGAAAACAAATGTAATACCCACCTTTGTTCGAAAGCAGTTAGCTTTTTCTTGTTCTTCACAACATGTTTTAGTCATCTCCTCAAAACGAGTGGCAGCAGTAAGAAGTGTAGGGGCAAAAACAAAGGGGTTCCTCCTGGAAACTTCGTAGATATAACTATAAAAGAAAAAAGGAAGGAAGGAGGGAAAGGAAAAACCAGGAAGGTAATGAAGGAATGGTAAACAAGGGAAGGAAAAGAGAAGATTTAAAAGGACAAGAAGAACAAGTTGTGAAAGTAAAGGTGAGAGGAAGAAGGATATCCCATTACTGAAATCTTCAATGGAAGGCAGCGTTATCAAGTCTCCAATAAAAGTTGTATCACTGAAGTTGCCAACTCCCAAAGAAGAATGATGATTTCCATTCTAATCATGAACACAGGGCTCTGGCTATTCTTTTTCTTCTGCTATCATGCCAGATGGTCAACATCTCTTCTTTTCAGGTTCAAAGAACAGCTACCTATACACACTCCATCCAAGATTCGGAGATCATAATCAATTATGTTCAAACAAGCTTTGTGGTTTAAGCTTTCCAGAAAAAGTCTCTGCTTCTACAACTACTACACTACTGAAAACAGATTTTTGCTAAACATCCATTGATGTAATGTTTACCCTTAGTAAAAGCTATAACTCTCCATTGAGAGACTATATTATTTCCTCCAGTAGAACTTTGGTGCCATGCACACCCTTCAGTTCTGGGGCTCACCCCATTAGAAAATACACAGCACAATGAAAGGATCTTGAAATCAGGTTTCATATCTTGTTCATCTCCTCAGCAATGACCACAGAATCTGACACACAAATGCATGTTGAATGAACTAAATGATCAAGAAACCCAGCTATGTTCCTTTGGAAGAGATACTGGATTTAGCCTAAGAATAATTCTTCAATTAAATCATTTTTCTACTAAAATTAAACTTACTTGTTTAGAAAAGATTCTCTGTTATTTTTATAAGTCTGGCATTTCTCTTCAGGATCCAGAGTAGGGAGAGGAGGCAAAAATCCTACATCAGCTTTCTTATTATGGAGAAAACAATGTTTTCTTTCAAAGTCAGCCTTATGGCAGCAGTGTGAAAAATTATGCTTTTGTGGCAGTCCCTCCATAGTACATATATTTTCCAATAAAACATCATTCTGGACAACAGAAAAGTAAAAGACATTTTTTATTCATTGTGACATTTTTCAACCATCTGAGATGATACAATGGAGACAATGAGTGGTGAGTGTCACCGTTTGCGAAAGAGATTCCCAAATTTTCCCAATATTACCAGCAGAGCATCTTTACCCACACCCTTGACAACCATCCCACACTTTGGGAAGTTTTCTCTATCCTATCCTGAGGCTCTTCAACCTCTTCCTATTTCTCTACTGCTTACATTTCTCTTACATAATGGCTTTTTTCCTTCTCTTCCAAGGTGACATGGTCAGAGTGTAATGTGTTGGTGAAGTATTTAGTGGTAATATTTAGTAATAGTTTTCTAGAGATGCAGATGGTGACTCTATTGGGAGGAGGCCAAGAAAAGGGAGTGTGACAGCAGAGTACATATTGAGAGAGGCAGGTAAGGAAGGTACCTCTACTTCCATGCACTTTGCCAGGCTATTGTCTGTCTTCCTGCCTGTATACTTACGGCGTGGACTGCAAGCTCATAACCAAGTCCTCCTGTGCATCATTACACAGAATTGCATCTCCTAGGAAAGTGCCTTACCCTAAATACTAAAGTCAGGCAAAATAAAAATGAGGGGCCCAGGGACTTCCCTGGTGGCACAGTGGTTAAGGTTCCATCCCTGGTCTGGGAAGATCCCACATGCCACGGAGCAACTAAGTCCGTGTGCCACAACTACTGAAGCCCACGTGCCTAGAGCCCATGCTCTGCAACAAGAGAAGCCACCGCAATGAGAAGCCTGAGCACCGCAATGAAGAGTAGCCCCCACTCACAGCAACTAGAGAAAGGCCACGGGCAGCAACGAAGACCCAACACAGTCAAATTAATTAATTAATTAATTAATTTTAAAAATGAAAATTAAAAAAAAAATGATGGGCCCAGATTTCTCCTTCCTGACACCGAGAGATGATGCTTTTAGAAATCTAAGATCTGCACTCACCTCCCTCACCATGATTTCTGCTATGAGCAGTTCCTATATTAATTGTTTCTCTGGGTTATAGATAAAATTAAAGTACATATTTTGAACAGAGACTCTCATCCTGCCCCAAAACCACATTTGAGTGGCGATTTAGTAGAGATGGCAGAAAATAGCACTCCTCAGGCCCCTGTACATTTTAGCTCTTTTAGTGTCCTTCTGGAGACATAAGCTTTTGGCCACTATGTTGGTACATGGAACTAACTCTTCCTTATTCCCAAGTTGGCTTCAAGGTCCAAATTCATTCAGGCGGAGGAAGAATTCGTTATTGGAATTTTGTAATGAGACTAGCCAGATACTCATTGTTGTGGGTTGAAAAATGTCCCCCAAAAAGTTATGTTCAATTCCTAATCCCCATACCTGTGTATGGGACCTTATTTGGAAATAGGGTCTCAGCAGATGGAACCAAGTTATTGAGAGGGTCTTATCCAATGTGACTGCTGTCCTTATAAGGTGAGGAGAAGAGACTCAGAGAGAAGATGGCCATGTGATGACAGAGGCAGAGATTGGAGCGAGGTAATTATAAGTCAAAGAATGCCAAGGATTGCTGGTTACCACAAGAAGTTAAGAGAAAAGCATTCAAGAGATTCTTCCCTAGAGCCTCTGCAGGGAGCGCACCCTACAACACCTTTATTTTAGGCATCTGGCCTCCAGAATTGTAAGAGAATAAATTTCTGTTGTTTTTTTAAAAAAAGTTTTTTAATTAAAAAATAAAAATGAGGGCCATATAGCATCTCTCTTTTTATATTTCCAAGGCAAAAATTCTCTCAGTGTTGACAAATAAGCTTGTTTGTTTAGGAAATGCAAACAATTTACTTACAGCTAATTTTGAACACTCTGGGAGTGTCATGTCAGCCAAGCATTTATCTCTGTATTCTGTCATGGCTTTTACCAACATTTCTACTTCTTCAAAGGATGCCTCCTGAATATATTGAGCAAATGCAATGGTGGTGCTGCAACAGTCCACACAGAGTACACAATGATGACCTGCAGAATTTCGATTTATGTCCAACCAAAAACTCATAGGAACACCCACTTGCAGACTAACCTCAGGAAATTATCAAAGTGTGAAGGCTATAAGTTTTACAACTTCTTGACAATAAAATTGCCTCATCTGAATTTTATGATTAACACTGTATTTATTTTTTGATATGGTTTATATTTATTTACATTACTTTTGAGAAGCATTAATATTACCAGATAAGCTTATAGTAAACACCATCATCATCAAAATGAGTTTAGAGAAACTCACATATATCCAATATTATCCTCTATAAATTTCTGGGTGATATTGACATCATCTGAAAAGCAAAGATATTTAGGTTATTATATATCCTGGTATTTTAACATTTTCCCAGTAAATAACTATATGTGATAAATATATAAAGTATAAAGTAGATAACTGATGGTAGAAAATAATTTTGGCATATTTAACATGAAGAAGAGACATCATATGAACCAAATATTAGATCTTAATCACAGTTGATTACGTGCTCAAAAAATATTCATTAAGTTGAATTGACTTGAATTAATCTCACACTGACCAGACTTTAGATTTACTATTGATGGCTCCCCAGCCACAAATGTCAAATACAAGCACCATTTCCCCACTAAGTGTCATGTATGACTAGAAAAGTAGTATGTGGGTTCATTGTTAAGTGATATAATGCTACAACTCTGCCCAACAAGAAATACCAGAGCTTGCTGGTAGTAGTACAGATTGTAGTGCTAGTCAGACACAGGTATTTAAGTGATCTCTGAACTAGTCTAAAATCACTGATTCCCTCCCAGTGAGCATATACTTCTCAGAGCACATTTATATTTGTTCACATAGACTATTTTCATGGAGTCCTTACTTTTGCAAAGTATTGTGCTGGATACTATGAGGCAATCAATGATGACTAAATCTCCCCCTGGACCTTGGGTTCTTAAATACTTTCATAGTGCAGGTGACTCATGAACATGACTATAATACAATGTAGAATCTATATGACATTCTAAAGTAATGTGGGTAAGTATATGACAGGAATGTTTTATGATCTCTGGGTGAGGAACCAGAAAAGGAATATAGGAGGAGGTGCATATGAGTTGAGTCTGAAAAAAAATGTACAAGATTTCAGCTAGCTGAGAAATAAGGAAACTCATATTTCTATGTGGAGAGAATGATGTGAGTAAAAGCACAAAGGTAAGAAATCCTGGGATGTCTTTGGGGAAAGTCAATTAATCCACTCTGATGAAAAAGTGGGTCATAAAGAAGAATAATGGAACCTAAGATAGAAAGAAACTGGGTCCAGATTATGTAGATCTTTCATATAAAGCTGAGGAGTTTGGGCTCCAACTGGAAGCCATGAAGAGCCACTGAAAATGTTTATATAGAATAATAATATCATCATTTCTATATACTAAGAAATACCAGGCAGGTAGTGGTATGTCTGATATGCTGGGATCTCCCACAGTGCCTGGCAAATAGAAACTGATGAAGACTATTTGTCAAATAGATGGATGGAAGAATGAATGGATGGGGTGGAAAAAGGCAAGAAGCCCATTAGGAGACTTTTACAATTATCCTACTGAGAAATCAGCAAGACATGAATTTTGGTAGGAGTAGTGGAAGTGCAAAGGAAAACATGAATGCAAAAGATATTGGAGACAAAAATCAACAGGATTTTTTAATAAGTTGTTACAGGGGCAAAGGATAAGGAAAACTCAGGAATGACTACCCTTCTTCAAGCCCGGTGACTGGGCTCACTAGCAGACACTGTAGGGGGTACCAAATTAAGACACAATCCACGTCTTCAGGGCCATGGCAACACTTACAGCACCTTGGTGCAAGGTACAAAAGTATGCTCCTTTCAGACAAGAGGGATTACAAAAAGACACCTCTGAACAGATGAAATTCAAAATATTCCACCTTTGAGCAGAAGAAATATAAAAGTCACCTTTTTCTCCAGGCTGACACTGCATCAGCCAGGCATGGGGAATGTACAGGCTTGGGGAGATTTACAAACTGTACAGTTGGAAGAAGAAAGGTCCTGCATACTTTTATGGTGTTTACCACCTAGTTGGGATATACATTGAACAACCAAAGGTTCCAGAAAAATCTTAACTCATATCTAATGTTCCACTGTTACCATACACTATACACATCTGCAAGAAATACTAATATTTTCAAATCCAAATTATATCTCTCAGCAACATTTCCTATACTACCATAAGGCCAGTGACCATTTGCTGGGTGTGATAACTGTCTCTGTCTATAGATAGTGTAATATGATCACCAAAATACAATATCTGGGAAGGTTAGTTCACGATATCTGATCAGTATATGTAAACTAGGGAGAGGGAGAAAAAAGCAAGTGAAAAATTAAATTGAAAGAAAACAAAATTAAAAAATAGAAATTATCCCAACTTAGTCATTCCTTAGGTGATATACAAGTAAATTTCTTACCTACATCTTGAGGCTTTGTGGGCAGGGTTAAGGATTCAGTCAAAAAGAAAAAGAAAAGAAAACCTGTAAGTTTTAACTGTTTCATTTTTTAAGAAATCACATTCACAAAAGAAACTAACGTGACTGAGGAAAATCAAGTTTTTATATTATTCTTTGACACTATTAGTAAAAAAGTAACTTGTTTAACCTATTTCTCATATACCTCATATTTGATTTTTATTTGATCACTCTGCAGAATTTTTTGCTAATTATTAACTAGGAAAAAATTATCTCAGTGTTTCACTGGAAAAATCTATTGAGTTAGAAAAAAAGTCCACAGGTTAAGTATGCACAATGTCTAGCCAAATAGACAACCAAAAAAAGAAAAAAATCTTGAAATATTGCAAATGCTAAAAGAGAAAGGGCAAGAATAAATAATTCACCAAAGATAAACATAACTAGAAAGCTGCTAAATTTTGCTGATAATCAAAGGAAGTTAAATTTAAAATATATAATTTTTATATATTTGATAGAATTAGAAAAAAGAAAAAAATTAAGATCTAATTCTGGTAAACATATAGCAAAACAAGTACACACAAAATCAAAACTTCTGAGAAACAAGTTTATAATAAGAATCAATACACTAAAATGTTCATGTTATTTCAACCAACACTCAAATTATGGGAATCTATATTAAGAACATGATTCTAAATATGGAAATATTTTTAGTACATTATATAAAAGAAGAAATCTATTTCTTAATTATGTCTACTAAAAGGACCTGAAAGCAGTAGCAACCAAGTAGCTATTTGGTGTCCTTGGAGCACATTTTATGTCCACACCTTAGGTTTTAAACACTCTTCTCTACTATAAGAATCCTGAGCTTCTTAAAGAAATGAATAACTCCAGGGCTGATCCATAAAAATTATAAAATAAGCTGAGAACACCATGCCAGAAACTAAGGAAATTTTCAAAAACATATCAAAAGAAGATAGAAACCAATGGGACAATTTGACAGTAAAGTAAATAATGACAAGAATGCATTATAACTCATTAAATTTAGGGGAAAAAAGAATTCATGAATCTATACCAATACTAAATTAAAATAAAAGTCGAGGAAGGAAAAGCTCTTCTCTATATAAGAATGCCAACTGATAAATGTCAATAATCATTTGTAACTCTCATAGTAAAAACTGATTTAAGCCAGTATCATAAATGGATGCTAAAGTCACTGGTGAGAAATTATCAGGCAATGACATATTTACAGTTTCAAAGTATAACTCCATAGATTACTTATTAATTACCAAGGGGAAAAGACATCTTTACAGATGGATAAGTAAACAGCAGTA